>NC_134207.1:179312777-179626299 GCF_965140235.1 Caretta caretta
GTGTAAAGCAGCAAAACGCCACTGACGTCAATGGAGCTCTGTAGATTTACACCAGCCACGGACCCGGCCTACAGTGTTTGGTTTTGAACAAGTGATAGATATTGCAACAAAAGTAATAACACACAGCATCTAACTTGTTGCAGCAGACCAGAAGAATTACACAAACCAAAATGAAAAAGATAATGCAAGAGAAAGAGAAAATAAATTAAGAGATTTGTTTAGTTCTTATCTCTACCAGATCTCAGATCTTTAAGAACAAAATCTTTCTCCATTCTTTTGACTGGATAGGTATTTTTCCAACTTCTGTTCACAGATAGCTAGATTCTCAGATGGTGTAAACTGGCATAGCTCTAGTCAAGTTAATAGAACCAGGCCAATTGACATTAGCTCAGAATCTAGCCCATTATCCTTACATTTCAGTTCTCAAAGTGCCATCTGATAAAAATATATTTTAAGGTTATTTATTGACTTGCAATATGTATCTTACTGCCAGGTCTCAGTCAGCATGGAGGCAATTAATAAGAGCATATACAAATTTATCTATTTCAAATACAATGGAAAAATAGGCTTATTGACCACCACCACCCACCACCCCTTTGCACATCCAAAATGCCTAAAACATGGGCCTTAGAAGAAAATAATCCTGATCAGCATACAGTCTATCTCTTGTACAGCTATTAAACAACATCACCCCTACCCAGAATGCCAACAATCTCAGGCTGCCTCAGGCGGCCAGGTTTTTATCTAACGAGTATACGTACACATTGCAAAGGGGCAAACACAACTGAGTAATTTGGTGGGACAAAATGCATCTGGCTCGACATGAACAGAAACTTGCATACACAGAAGGGCCAACGTCCAGAACCTGCAATCAGATCGGCTAGTCCAGACCTCTGCACCCATGCAAATGCCAAAGACTTCAAGTGAGCTCCTAACAGGCACAGAGGTTTGCACTGACTGATCTCATTGCAACATCAGTTCCTAAATCTCGATATAAGGCATACAAGTACTCACTTGCAGGAGCATATGCATTTTTCCAGTTTTATCTCTAGTTGGTTTTGTACATCAGCTACGTGCTACAGAGCATTTACTCTGGATGGAATCTCAGTGCTCATTTTTTATAATATTAACTTTCCATATTTGAGTCACTGTAGTTATAATACTTTTACCATCTTTTTTTTCTTTGAACTTCTGTCAAGAAATGGGTGTGTTAATTTTCAACAAGAATCCCATTTGACAATTAAAGCCCTCTTTACATGTTATGCTTCTATCCTTGCAGACACCTCCGTAGTGACTCAAACCACAGCAGGCTGTACCAACAGACTTTTCACAGGTAATTGTGTCCAATTCTCATTCTCTCTACAATATAGTTAAGAATTAAGCACTATTTCATATGGTTCAGACAAAAATGAAAATATTCTCTTGTAAATAGTCCACACATAATTATTCTCGATGTGGAACACTGCCGAAAGTTAACATTTGCAGTGTGTCCAGTAACTAATGCCCATGGGCAGCTCAGGTTAAACACTGTAGAGGTTCTGCCGAAATACATGTTTCGGTGGGATTTGTTGTGCTCTGTTAACATGCCACTTGTGTCATTCTTCTTTAGCCAACACATGCAACTGTTCTTTAATCTAATACGTAACATGTTAAATTATAAAAAGTATCCAAGGCCAAAATTTTCAAATGGTGTGTAAAGGTGCTGAATGCTTGATGACCCAACTGATTTCAGTATAATTTGTGAGTGATCAAGAAGTCTTAAAATCAAACCACTTTTATTTAGCTGCTTGAATATGGACTTAGAAGAAACTTAAGCATCCAGGTTTGAAAATTTTGGCCTAAAATCATGGCAACACCCTTCTGTAAACTGTCAGTGCCAGAAGCACTAGCATCATGCCTACTCCTTAGCAGACAGTAGCGATACCAGCATTGAGAGTGCCTCTTTTCTACCAGCTCTGCTGAATGAGCAGGTA
This sequence comes from Caretta caretta, assembly GCF_965140235.1. Lineage (NCBI taxonomy): Eukaryota > Metazoa > Chordata > Testudines > Cheloniidae > Caretta > Caretta caretta. The sequence goes on from NC_134207.1 coordinate 179,314,751, forward strand.
TATTCGGAATGTAGACCTGGTTAGCAGACACACTCATTTATGCATAGTCTGTTTAGCCAATATAGTTACTGCAATTGATTACTGTATAGACCTTCCACTATCAGACACATGGTTTTATACTTTTTTTTCCTTTGAGGCTGTAGAATATGCACCATTAACTGGGTTTTTTTTTAAATCTTGTGTTGCTATTACAGTGAGTTTCATGCACAGGACGGCGTATTTAATATACATTGTCTTACTCCTGAAAAGCACCATGTACTACGTCATCGTACTCTTCTTCATGTACGGAACGCAAAGTCCAATCAAGCGCCAGGGAAAGAAACCTTAAACTTCTTACACCTTCCAATGTCAGCATTTGTGTCTGAAATTTACTTTGCTTTGCCATAAGCCTGTTCATATGAAACACCTTGCTCTAAATATTAAGACATGCATTTCAATTTGATTTTGTTGGTTATTTCTCTGCACAGATGGCTTCTTCTGCTTAAGAGCGCACAGTTTTACGTGTTCATTTTTTCTATTTTATTATTTGAATTTTGAAACTGTGGAACTTAAAAGGCTCCTTGATTTCAATGGGAATTTTGCATCACAAAGCAGTGCAGGATCAGTTTCTTAGGCTCTTATCCTGCAAAAACACTTGTGCACACAAAGAACTTTTTGAATGTGGATAGGCCACATCCAAAACAGCAAAGTCAATGGGAAGACTCGTCCCATAAATATTTGCAGGGCTAGAGTCCCAATCTGTAATTTAAAATGATTTGTCATTTCATTTCTATTAATTTCATTTATTTCCTTTATAAAACAAAATAAGGCTTTGAAATATGAGTAATTGTTTTAAAAATGGAAAGATTAATGTATTTTAAATAAAATTCAGCATTACAAAATATTCTGTCCAGTTTATTTATTTAAAGGAAATCTAAACACTTTTTAAACAGTTTTTTCAAGGCAGACATACACAAGTCTGGAAGAGAATGGTAAAGCTAAACACGCACACCTGCCTTATACATGGCAAACTTCCATATTATATCTTTTAACAACATACAAGTTACAATGAATGAAATACAATCTTAACTGGATATACCCTCTTCAGTACATGCCTAAAGAATTTCAAGAAGTGAAATACTCTCTTTAATGCATACTTTAAGCTCAAACGGTTCATTTTAAACCAATAAATAAAGGCAAGAGTTCTCGGATATCACTCTGAACTTTTCCGCGTCTCCAAACTCTGCAAGTCCTTATTTTCATTAATATTAATCTGTTCTAAAATTTTTGTCCAAGTCTGGGCAAATTATTGGCATAAGTACAACCACATTGGGCCCTGAATGCTTGCAGTATCCATATAGGAAAAATCATATTAGCTGTATTTTACATATATACACAATTAGCAGTATATCTTTAATAGCCCGTGCAGCTATGTTCTTAGTATTCCCACATCCTGTATGAAGATTACACAGGTTCTGCATACTTGTATTTACTTCTGAAGAGGTTAAAATTCTTTAAAGAAAACAATTGTGTTATTTCCCGAATCATACATAGGATGTGTTTTCCATTGCTTAACCAACAAAACAATTTAATAAAAAAGTTTCCTACGGAACAGGGAAGTGGGAAAAACATACTGTAACTAAAATACTTCTGTTTTCAAAGGATGACAACATTTGCAGGAAAACTAAGTACTTTGTACCAAAGTCTGCCATTCCCACTTATTTTAGAGTAATTTGCCCAATGAAATCAACAGGATTAGTTATAGATTAGGATACTATGTACTGTTCAATATAAGGGTGGAGCGCCTGGCCCTTTTTCAGTAGGTAATGTCTTAGCCTTGAAACTTTTCAAACATACTGGTATTTAAATTGGCTAGCTTGGCCTGCTTAAGTGAAAATAAATACCTACAAAGCTATCTTTGGACCAAATACTTTATATACAATTACGATGGACTCTAGTACACATTTATATTTTGGAGAAAAACAAAACGAAACACACCCCTATTGCTGCTGTTGCAGTCCAGAACACAAGACGACACAGCACAATCCACTAACATTAATAAGCCAAGTTTGCTCTGACCAGAGCAGATCCTCAGCTGATGTAAATTATCATAGCTCTTCAGCTCAGAATCAGGCCTGAGTTTTAAAGAAAAATATTTACCAAAAATACTTACCATTGAGACTTATTTTGTACTATGATTTCATTTTGTTTGCACAACACCCTGAACATGATAGCAGGAAGAGGGGAAACTTTTAAAAATTAATTAGATTGCAATAATTAGATTTGTAGTGCCGATTCTGCCCTCTCTGTTTGTTTTTATGGGAGCTATGTTCATAGCCACAAGCAGAACATATTTTTATGTTTTTAAGCTTCTTGTGGAAAGGCCTTTGCTTACCCCCAGCCCTGAGTGAAGTTACCTTGTAGCAATTACTGAGGTTTATCAAGTTTGCGGTAGCAAATTTCACAGCTGCAATGGCTCATGAGCACCGAACATGACCTCCTGCTGCACTTTTACATGCTGAACATGGGAGCCGGGGGTTGTTTTAAGGCTTGTTTATTTTTGAGGCTTGAGTTATTTTGTTTGCTGGAAGATGTGGTTATTTAGTGGAAAATTCTATAAACTAAGCTAGTCACTGCTGTTTCAGAAAAGGTAGCTTGTGATTGGTGTGTGAGATAACATGAGGACAGTTAAACCACAGCCAGTCCTGCGCCCCACCACATACGTATTTACAAGCCACAGCTAATGGAAATACAAAGTAATCCAAAGACATGCCTGAGTTACATGCAGAGAGGACAGTAACACTTCATAGTCTATTACCATGGTATCTGTAGAAATAGTGCAGTTTAATCTACAGTGTGTTGGAGGCACATTAATGCACATAGACTACCATTGCAAGACTAGGAGGATTGCAGGAAAGCTACATGCACTGATGTTCCTCCTTCCTACTATGAAGTCATTACATGAAGTTAGATTTTGTCTAGTGAGGTTAATACCATTCAGGAGATAACCATCTTGTCAACTATGAGGGCAAGCGTCCTACCATACTGTATCCACACACACGGTTGAATATCTATTTTCTACTGGTTATGATTTCATAGGTCACAGTGCCAGAATGACAATCCACATTCAATTAGGGCAACAGTTACTAAGAAATATGAATAATGTACAAATTCCACCCACTGCACATTGATTATAAAACAGCAATTGTTGATAAAAATGCTAGAAAAATGACAAGGGATTCACAGTCTGAAGGAAGCATGCGGTACTTCTAGAGATAAACACCATACAGTGACGTCTGCCAGTAGAGCATAAGTAAGATTCTTACACAGAAAACCTGAATAATGTAACGTTCACTACCAAAACACCGATACATGTTATGGCAACTACCCATGGATTATTCTCCCCCTCAAGTAAATGCTTCATGCAACTCTGGATGAAATATGATCTGCTAATGGCTGTTATAGAGCTGTGAAAAAAGCTACGGTTTCACTGTTTTTCTACTTGGTAATGTATGGCTAGGTTTTGAAACTACTGCTATCATATCACAGGGCACCTGCTACTCATTAAACCCTGAGTAAAGCATGGACACCCACATAAGAAGGTATAGGAGCATGGCTGTTATGCACCTGGGTGTTAAAATTAACAAACAAATGGCACAAGATTCTGAAGTAACTAGTAATTTGGGGTTATCCAATTTGTGACACCTTAAGTGCAGGTGCTCAGCACTTTCTGAAAATCAGGGCCCCTTTGAGGTGTCCCAAGTTGAGCACCCAAAAACTGAGACTCCCAAAAATCACACCCATAGGTTTAAAGTTTCCTGTTTTCTCTGGCTAATGCTACTTAAAAAGGAGACTATCAATAAAAACTGAATAGATTTGCTCTCTGTGAATAGTTTTCATATCCTAGGCCTTAATTTCATTTTAAAGTAGGTTACAGTTTCCACCCTCCCACAATCCACATAATTATTGTAGAAGCTCATTTCCTGAAACCCATTTCACCAAAACAGAGTTGTTTACTCTTTGCATTGAAAACTTTGTCCAAAACATTTATTAGAATAAATTCCACATTTGCCTCCTGCTTGAATAAACAGGATTCTACTGTTGCACAGGCTATATTTAGAGATTACACTCCACCACACGAGTCTGTCACAATAGGCAGGAATAAATTAACTTTACAGTGCTGTCCCATAAAATCTATACAAAAATGAAAGTCAACATAGACCATTTGTTTCCCAGTGAGAGACAAGGAGTTTGGAAAGGCAGGTCTTCATACTATGTGAAGGGACAGACAAACATGTCGCAATATGTCACATTGTTTTTATTAACATTTTTCTTTATTTTACAAAGAGTGCATAAGTCCATTAAAAAAAAGCATGGAGTTTAAAAAAAAAGAAAATGTAAAAATTAACAAGACAAATATTTAACAATGTAAAATAAATTTTATCTGGTGAATTCAAACAATCATTAAATATACTTCCATCATACAGAAGTGTTACTTCAATATATTACCAGGTCTACTGATTAGTTACACAAGCACAACACTTTCTAGTAGCTACCTAGTCGTTAGAAGATCAACTTCAAGAATCACTGAATACAATATGGATGAGTAATTTTTCATAACAGCCATGAGGCAGTCTAATATATATATGTGAACAGAACAACTTTGTGAGGTATTACAGTACACGGGAATCACTCCTCTTTCCTCGCTAATAAATAAATTCTTTTGTTAGCAGTTCCACCAATAAGTCAACTGCAGACATTGTCATTACAGTTTCAAAATAGGCAATTCCCTAATGGCCTTTGATTCAGATTTTCACTCTGTAAGAGATAAAACAAGTCAAGATGAATAGAGTTTGATCCAAGACAATGGACATTAAGAGAGAGAGAGGCTCAAAAAGAGAGAGCAATATCTCATTACTACTCACAAAAAAAAATCAGAAATAAGCTATGAAAAAAAGACAGGTAGGAACTTAAGCCTCTTAAGAGGATTAATTCCCCATCAATTAGAAACAACATCAGTTTTAGTACAGTGAGCACATTTGAGGGAAAGACTACTGTGAAATATTATAGAAAGACTTCTGTTTCTTCAATAGTTAATAAAATTGATAGGTAAGAAAATAATTTGTACTAAGAATTAAGAGAGGGTAACACATAAAACGTAAGGCATACACCAAGTAGCCAAACCCTTTCCTGACCCTGATATGGTCTCCTGTCCCTCTTCTTTCTGTTGTTTAAAACACTTTAACACACAGAATCCCCCAACATTCTACACTTAGGTCATGTCTACACTACAGATACAGCACCATAGCTATACCACTGTAGCACCGCAGCATGGATACTACAGCAATGGAAGGGGTTTTTCCCCTGGCTGTAGGAACTTGACCTCCCCAGGGGACAGCAGCATTCTTTTATTAACCTAGCTGTGTCTACGTTGGGGGAGGGGAGCGGAGGTGCTACAGCACTCTAATGTGTGGATTTTTTCACAGCAACTATGTTGACCTAACTTTTCAGTGTAGGCCCGACCTAAGAGAAAGGACTCAAAGTAACTTCTGCTCCTTTCTCTCTTCTACTCAAGATCCTCTAACTTCTTGTTCTTCCCCATCTTCCAACGTGAGAAACGGGAGGAATGTCAGGGGGCCAACAGATGCACACACATGGCTAGCCCACTTCCTTTTATGTGCTCCATGACAGTTCATCTCAGACCCTACCAGAGTACCCAGTGTGCCTTGACCTCACCTGTTGCTGTCTCCAGGAAGAGGAAAAACGGGGATACTCAGAACTCATTGTAGGTGGGTCCTAATTCACCCTTTCAGCAATCAGATATATCTGCTTCTGCTCCCTAACAGCCATCTCAGACATTAGAAACAGGCCAGTTCCAACAGCATTAACCATTTGGATTGTGGCTAATTCCTAGGTGATTAATAAAAGAGACTTTTTATGCAAGAGACATTTTCCCTAAAGAAGGACTTGCCTGTTATCTCTCATAGTTGCTATACAATTGGTTTTTCACTATCCTGTTTTTCTTCAGATTCTTCATCAGATCCTAAACAGGAAAAGAATAACATTATTAGTTTGGTAAGAGAAACTCAGAGTCTTTATTAAAAAAACAGTTCAAATTGTGAAGATAAGGTTTTTCTAATGTAACCCACACACTGGGGTGGGTGTGGTGTTCTGTCCCAGCTAGTAGCACCGAGACCACTTGAGAGAGAAAGATTAATGAGTCTGCTCTGCAGCCTTAGCTAAGAGGCATACGGCTTTTAGCTCACGCAGTAGAGGCTCATGCACTAAGCTCCAGAGGTCCCGGGTTCGATGCCACCCACCGACGACCGGGGTCTGTTGATGTTTAATCTAAAATAAGAGATTTTTGTGTAAAATGGAAATGCTAGTAAAGGCCTAAGTAAAGTATTTTATAAGCATCAGGTCATTAGTAATCCAAACACCATTACTGAAATAATGGTATCCATTTATATGACGTGAAGACTGAACTAATCAGGATTATCACAGCACAGTTGTGACCACCATTGGTTAATTATTAACCCCATTTTAGAGACAGGAATACGTACTCGAGATCACAGAATGCATTAGTATCAGAGATGGGGTTAGAATTCTGGAGAACTTCACTCCCAGTCTTAAGCTCGAACCACTGTACTACACACATCTATAATCAGTAAACCCTTTAGAGTGGAGGTGGACCCTTTCTATACCCCTGCCTAGAACCTCAACCTACTGTGCCACATTGGAGGGAGTGTCCCTTCAGAATCTAGTGCCAACTCAACAGGGATACTAAACTGGTCAGATGCGGACCAGCAAACAGAAGTTCTGTAGCTATGTTTTGAGTTATAGATTCCTTTGTTCCCACCACACCTGGCACTGAACACTGCTTGCGGTCAGTGAGAAATTTCTCAGCCTCTGAACCATTCCAGCTTTGAGTATGTGTCTTGGACAGTTATTTTTCCTGTGAGAATCTCATTTGATTGTAACTGTTTATGACGAAAAATGCCTGGGAAACTTACTCTGGAGATCTGTGCCACTATCTTTAAGCCAGATTGTGGACCACAAAAGTAATGCTATATTTTTCACATGAAATCTGTGGTAAAAAAGTCACAGAGCATGAAGGGATTTTTTTTTTAAACTAAACTACTTCAAATCATTAAAATTCTTTGTCGTGGCTTAACTGCCTCTATTATTTTGAAGTTGAATTTTAAAAGAAACTGTAAAAATCTAACTGCTGCCTGGCTCAGTTAGCACCTGCTCTCACCACAATGGTTACTCAGCAACCATTAGCTGCTTATTGAAGATAAAGGGGCTGTAAGTACAGTAAACTGAAACTGAGCTATTCCTCTTAAAGGGACACAGCTTTACATTTTTGAAAGGACTAACTTAAAACTATTCCATGTTCCACTAAGGCTTGTCTACACAGTACACCAGAAGGGTGTAAACTGTAAAGTGCTCCTATGTGTTGTACTCTAACTGCCCTGTTGACTTGCTCTAAAAGGTCCCTACTGTGTGTTAATATCGTCCCATATGACACAGTACTGTATTAACATGCATTAAGAGTGCATTAAGGGGCAGAGTGCAATATTTTAGAGCACTCTAGAGTTTACACCCCTCTGGTGCATGTGGCCATGCCATGTAGACAAGCCCTAAAAATTTAAAACAAAAAAGTGTAAAGGGTTTTTCTGCTCTCCTATTGGTCTTTTTACCATAGGAGAAGCCGATTAGCAAGGGGAGTGTTGAAAGTAACTCTACGTAAAGCTATCAGACACACAAAGCAAATGAACTGATAGAGAAATTTTTTTTACCATCTTTTAGTTACAATAATCACTGGTTTTACTTTTAGCAATAGTAGGTACAGAATTTTCAAACGTATGATTTTCAAGTTAAGAGTGTCCCTTAAATTTCTATCAGATGTTTATTTGCCAGCTTTCCCAATGGACTGCAAACTATTTTGTGACATTCTAGACCACCACCTAGATATATACTGAAACATTCTGATTTATTATCTCTTAAATTAATTATATCCCAATGTTGCTCATTCTCTTTTTAGTCTCTCCTCATTGACAATGAAAAATATGGTCATCAATTTATATCTCCAGTGATATTGTCTATACTATTTCTGACTTTAAATTTATTGGCTGAGCTTGCAAAGGTCTTACACTCAACTTGATGGCATTTCTCTGTTCATAATTCAATATCTTTCAATTCTAAAATTCCAAGAAATATTCTAGGCCAGACCCCTATTTATTTTGAGGAAAACTGGAAAACCAGAATGGGGAAAACAAGGAATAACACTTTAAGCACCTTTATAATAGTCCACAGATCAAACAACTGGTTGCTGGCACCGAATAACACCTTCCAGCACGACAACACCCTATCCAACCTCTGCTTGTCTTTCCAATACAGTAACATATTGACACCCTGAATGATACACCTCCCACAAAAATAATAATGGTATGGGAGGAATGGAGGGCATGCAGGTGGGGCATGCACACAGCCCCTGGTGTGGAGGGGACAATGGAGGTTCACAGAAAGCCCCTGGGGGAACTTGCATAAGGGGAGGGAAGAATGGCGGGCACATCATTTTTGGAAGAGGGAAATTGGAGGGACTTTGGTATGGGATGCACACAGAGCTGTTGCTATGGAGAGAATGGTGGACACTGGCATGGAGGGATAGAGGAATGGGACACAGAGAATCCCTGTCAGGAAGAGGTTGGGGGGAGTCCCTAAAACAGAGAGGGATGGGAAGATGATAGACAGGGATGGAATGGATGGATGCGGGATGGAATGGAAGAATGCAAGGATCTCCTGGTGTGTGCAATAAACTTGGCCCACACAATCTAAGGAAGCTTTAATCCATGACAGCAGTAAGGATCATTTCTAGAATGAGTATACTCTTCAGCAGACCTTTAAAAATCCCAGTCTCAAAGGCTGCTATCAAACCCCAATTCTCTTGTCTGTAGCAGTAGACTGGACAGCATATCCCTAATTTTTTGTTTAAAACTCTGCTTTTGTGCCACTAGATTGGATTAGATCTGGCTGCTTACTTCTGCCATTATTCCTCAAAATCTACTGAAAACCAGATTAAACCAGTGGACATTATAATTTTCTAAAATATTTTCTGATTTAAAGTTACCTGTATGACTTATTTTTACTCTATGCATCTTCACATGATTCTACAGGCAAGAAATAATGCAGCATTGTGGATTTCAAAATAAGGTTACAAGGGTAACGATGCAATACTTCCGATACTCAGCCTGTATTCTTAATGTCTCAGAATTACAACCTACTAGATAGATATCATCATCTCTCAGATACAACAGGTGACTAAGCATATGGGTACAGGAGCAATTAGCTGTTTTATTCTGTGCTCTAAATTGTCCTAATGCCTCTTACCACCACTAGATGGAACTATACGACAGCTATCTTTATTATACTATGATGCTAAACAGTTTAACCTTATACTAAATTCAGCAGTTAATATCCCTTCTTCAGTAATAAATCATCATAACAAGATCATCCTTGATTATATTGCACTCTTGCTCCTGAGTGATACTTCTACATTAACCTCCACATAACATGCAAAATAACTGTCAATAGTAGCCTTATGGACATAAAATACTGAATTTATCACCAGTACAAAGTTATTAAAAAATGGATATGTGATCTTCCCATGTAAGTTTCTCCTTTGTACAGAGATTGCCAGTGTGACCTCTACGTTGTTGCTCCTTATTACGGGTACCTCCACCCCACAGCTGGTTATTGAAGCTTTTGTTACCATGTCTAAATCCTGTACAAGCCTCTCTCTCAGCCCAGTGAAAGATTTCCTAACCTGTAACACTTCCTCAAAGCACCTGAGAACTGAAGCATTCTATGTAGATTTCCTTACTGCAGGAATACAGCTATGAATAACTGCAAAGACTCTCCTCTTTGTTGCACTTTCAGTAACAAAAAACAAAGTTTGATTTCCAAAAATTCAGGGTTTAATTTTAATGGCTTGGGATACATCCAAGGAACACCGTAGGTGCCCTGGGGCAAGCATGGAAAAGGCCTGCCACCGGAAGGACCAGGCTCACTCCAGTCACTGGGGTGACCACTGCATTGCTCTGATCATGCTGCAGCAGCAAGATAGCAGCAGAAGGACTGAGATGGGATCGCTTCCAGGAACTGTTTTGCTTGGTGCCAAAAGCCATTCAGCCAGCTATCTACAACACTGTAACAAGACCAGAAGTCCAGATTCCTGACAGATAAGCTCCTCACAGAAATCTGACACAATTGTTTTTGTTCCACCCCCCACATCTGACAGATCAGAGAGCTGTGAAGAGTCCCTAATGGAACTGTAAGGGTAGCAACTCAATTAACCTGTGAAAAATAATGCCAAAGTAGACATTTATAAAGCACACCTTGCAAGATTACAGGAAGATATTTATAATATTTTGCAGATGACAATATTTGATTTGATTTCATATTTTAAAAGGTATGAACAGACAGCATGACTGCATGAAAGTGCAATCCTATTCTGAAAAATGACTAGCGTGGTATTGTGGGGTTCCATATTTGTTTCTTAAAGAATTCAGGTGTAGTTCATTCTACAAGTAAACAGATGACAGTATCTGCACTCCCTGCAAACTCATCCTTGAATCAGATAGTAAAGCTGTTTCTTTCTGGCTTGTGTCTAGTCACCTCTTACACTGACCCAATTGAGGTGCACCATAAGTGTAGTTAAGATGCAAGTGAAGTTTGCCTCAACAGAACTCAGCATGCTTACACTTTATCTATAACACTTAGGGCTAGTCTACACTACAATGCTACATCGACGCAGCTGTGCCGCTGTAGCACGTCTGGTGAAGATGCACTATGCCAACAGGAGAGCACTCTCCCATTGGAATAATTACTCCACCTCAATGAGAGGCGGAAGCTATGTTGGTGGGAAAGTGTCTCCTGCCGACATAGCGTGGTATAGACACTGCTTTAAGTGAAACTAACTTACGTTGCCCCTGAACGACGTAAATTACATCAACTTAAGCAGTAGTGTAGACAAGCCCTTATTTCTGTTCAGATTTTCTGATGACATGAGAGCAGGAAACCCCTTGATCTCAAGTTCTGATCTGTTTTAAATTTGTTGGCCTTTCAGTTTAATTGACTGTGATCTTGCTTTTGTATTATGTATGATAGGACTCAGACCTCCCTACTCCATTCATTAGGTTATATATCAGTATCATGTCTCCTCTCTGAACAGTAAACTTACTTAACTAAACAGATCTAAAAATCAGATATCTAAAGAACAGGTTTTATATTTCTTGACACTACTAGAAAAGGATTTGAGAGATTATTTTAGTGTCAAACTGACCAGCTGACAGATTTCAAAATAAATGTAACTTCATATTGTAAAGCTTTATAGCAATGGATAAGTCTTATTTCTGCAGTGTTAAAATGCTACATGGAATTTTACTTGCAACAAGTGTCTTATATATTGTAGCAAAAATTACAACTGGGAAGCGTAAATTGCAAATTGATCAAATCAGATCAAACTCTGATAAATTCAAATCACATTTTCTGGACCCAAACTATAAAATTACTGTGTCACTGCCCTTTAGATTAGATATACGCTCTGTGGGAATCTGCAGGAAACCTAACAGCAACAGAAAATTATTCTCTGCATACACACTCTGAACAAAATTACCTGCTGCAGATTCAGGAGGAGAATAAAACTGCCCATCAGAGAGATGTCCTGGCTGAAGAAGAGCTGCTCGCTCAGACGCATCTTGCACCAGCAAGAGCCCTAAAAAAAAGCAGTAATTAGAAATGTGCATCATTGTTACCACTATCAGTCAGAATGTAAGGTACTATATTATAAAAAGTTTGTTTACATTGTGGTCTGTGTAAGTTGTGTTACTGCAAGACATTATTTCAATACAAAAGAACTCACAAAAAGTTAGGACTTACTCTTTGATGGGTGGGATTTGGGGAGGAGGGACTAAGCATCGCAAGAAAAGGGCTAATATAGTGCCCATCTTTAAAAAAAGAAAGGAGGAGGATCCTGGGAACTACAGGCCAGTCAGCCTCACCTCAGTCCCTGGAAAAATCATGGAGCAGGTCCTCAAGGAATCCATTCTGAAACACTTAGAGGAGAAGACAGTGATCAGGAACAGTCAGCATGGATTCACCAAGGGCAAGTCATGCCTGACTAATCTAATTGCCTTCTATGATGAGATAACTGGTTCTGTGGATGAGGGGAAAGCAATGGACGTGTTGTTCCTTGACTTTAGCAAAGCTTTTGACACGGTCTCCCACAGTATTCTTGCCAGCAAGTTACAGAAGTATGGGCTGGATGAATAGACGATAAGGTGGACAGAAAGCTGGCTAGAGTGTTGGGCTCAACGGGTAGTGAGCAATGGCTCCATGTCTAGCTGGCAGCCGCTATCAAGTGGAGTGCCCCAAAGGTCGGTCCTCGAGCCGATTTTGTTCAATATCTTCATTAATGAGCTGGAGGATGGTGTGGATTGCACCCTCAGCAAGTCTGCAGATGACACTAAATTGGGAGGAGAGGTAGATATGCTGGAGGGTAGGGATAGGATACAGAGGGACCTAGACAAATTGGAGGATTGGGCCAAAAGAAATCTGATGAGGTTCAACAAGGACAAGTGCAGAGTCCTCCACTTAGGACGAAAGAATCCCATGCACCGCTACAGACTAGGGACCGAATAGCTAGGCAGCAGTTCTGCAGAAAAGGACCTAGGGGTTACAGTGGACGAGAAGCTGGATAGGAGTCAACAGTGTGCCCTTGTTGCCAAGAAGGCCAATGGCATTTTGGGATGTATAAGTAGGGGCATTGCCAGCAGATCGAGGGACATGATTGTTCCCCTCTATTCGACATTGGTAAGGCCTCATCTGGAGTACTGTGTCCAGTTTTCGGCCCCACACTACAAGAAGGATGTGGAAAAATTGGAAAACGTCCAGCGGAGGGCAACAAAAATGATTAGGGGACTGGAACACATGACTTCTGAAGAGAGGCTGAGGGAACTGGGATTGTTTAGCCTGCGGGAAGAGAAGAATGAGGGGGGATTTGATAGCTGCTTTCAACTACCTGAAAGGGGGTTCCAAAGAGGATGGATCTAGACTGCTCTCAGTGGTAGCAGATGACAGAACGAGGAGTAAACGTCTCAAATTGCAGTGGGGGAGGTTTAGGTTGGATATTAGGAAAAACTTTTTCACTAGGAGGGTGGTGAAACACTGGAACGCGTTACCTAGGGAGGTGGTGGAATCTCCTTCCTTAGAAGTTTTTAAGGTCAGGCTTGACAAAGCCCTGGCTGGGATGATTTAGTTGGGGATTGGTCCTGCTTTGAGCAGGGGGTTGGACTAGATGACCTCCTGAGGTCCCTTCCAACCCTGGTATTCTATGATTCTAAGAAGCAAAGAGTGCTGTGGAAAAGAAGTCTGAATCTCAGACAGTCCTATTTGTTTTGATGATGAGGATAGGTAATTCTGAGTAAAGCTGAAGGAAGGCTATGAATACCACCCAGTAAATAGGGAACACCTTCTAGTTATTAATTTGTGCCAATCATACCACTTTACGTTGGACAGGTTTTTTTTTCCCCTCAAGTGTGAACTGTTCACTCCAGGCAATACAATATATCCTTCCTAACTAAGTTCTACTTATGGAAATGAATTCAAGCCCTGGGGTAGCAAAGAAAGGAAAATCATGCATAATGAGCCTGCGTGGATTAGTAATGCTACTTGTTCCATTTACATTCAGCCAGTCTCAGAATCGCAGGTGTTGGACATGGAAGACGTACTAGGGCTTTTAATGCATTTCCATGCCAATGCAGGAATGCTCCCTACTTTTTTTTGGTACTTGAACAAATTCAAATTCCCCATCTTTTATTTACTGTGCCATAGGGACTGCCCTGTTTTCTTAAAATGTTACTGTTACTGAATCTGTACTAAACACTGAAATAACTAATGGCAAATATAGTGTGATAATAGGTTATTTTCTAATCAGAGCTGAACCTTGTTTTCCATCTCAGCCACTTATTTGCAGATAGCAATTTATCCTGCCAACCAGTTCCTTGAGAGGCAACAATCTAAGAAACCAAATATTAGTGGCAAGTGGGAAAACGGAGACCAAAATGGCTATCACAAGTGATGAGTCAATAGGAGAATAAAAACAAAGGAGGAATTAAAAATGGCTCTACAATTTAAAACCTCACCTCATGGGTAAACCTCAAAATTAGGCAGCTCAGTGCAGGGAAGCACCAAACACCTGGATGTTTACCGGCACTTCTCAGCTTACAAGATTGTTCTGAAAGTCTTACAAGAAGCAGCTCCCATGAGGTTTCCAGTGCTTTTACTTCTAGCATGTCTGGAAATTCTCTCCATATTTTAGCAGGAACCACAAAATACAGACATATGTGAGAATCAAATACAATACATAGAGTTAATCTCTTTTTTCAAATCTCAAAATAAATGTGGGTTCTGTTCAAATGGCTCAAGGTAGTTTTATCCAGGTGGTTAGCCCACGTCTAGTTATAATAAATACATGCATATGCATGTTCCTATTTATGAAAATATTTAACTAGAATCATAGTATCCTACAGTCCATCTTTTTCTAAAATACAGAAAAAGAAGAAAACTATTGTACTTTCCATAATTCTTGCTTTAATTTGGAACACATGACTATTTTTCTTCACAGCAAAGGAGTTCTTAAAAATATCATTTTTCTTCCCCCAAGTGGTGTAATTATAGAGATTTTTTCAGCTGTCCAGATCAGAATTCCTATTGTAGCAAGATTTCATACGGTGTATTATACATAAAAACACAGAACATATACAACCACAAACTTGGGGAGAAATCCCAAGACATACTGAGCACTTGGAATTCTCAAATAGAAGGAAAGAGCTCTGTGGAGTGTCTGAAGTAACTGCACAACAATGCTCTACACCAGGGAACACAACATTTTCTTTAAAAATCTTAGTAACTCAAACAAGAGCACACTGTACTTCAAAACAATAGACTTCTATAGAACAAAACTATAACTATCTCCTTTAACCCACCAAAAATGGAAAACACATTTAGGTTTTCAACAATTTCTATGAACTGAACCTCAAAAAGATGCAGGTTGCACATGTGAAATCTTTTCTTCGCTTATGAGTATTCATTGTAAAAGACATACTTAAAAATCCAGGCTGCTAATTTTAAAACAACGCTTGACTTTGAATTCACCAGGCTGCTTAGCTGCTGGGATCCTGTGTGATGTAAGTGACAGAATAAAAATAACTGGCTAATTAGCAAGGCAAAAAATGATGTGTTACATTTTCCTATTTAGTGTTTTGGGTTTTTTTAAATAAACAAACCCCTCTAATTTAATTATCTTCTTTTTGATGGTAAGGGAGATTGAGAGGGTGAAAAAATTTGGTGCTCCAATGTGCTGGATTAACTGTAACGTGCTTTGGTGAGAAGACACTGAGCTCCACTGTTGATACCACGATCAAGATTTATTGACCTTAGAGGCAAACATTCACTTACGGTCACTTGTTTCAGACCAGATTTAAATTGTTTATGTAAATACAAAAGGTTCACTGTACTATTACCCAGTCTGAATCTTCCAGTGGTTGAAACTAGAGGATGTTTCTTGTAGAAATACGTGCACTTTTTCAAGATCCTGCCCAATTAATGTTATCCCTTACTAAAAACATATAAAAATAAAATAAAGTCGATTAATGTGAATCCCTCTACCTTTGCTCCATAAGTCTGTAGGAGGTCTTCATCCTCCAAGCTCCTCCTCTGCCCCTCACTTGCCTCTTCTTGAAGGAGCAGCAGTTTATAGGATGCCCTGGTCCCATACTCTGACAGATACAATAGCTCCAGGAGCACTATTCTCTCCTTTCTCCATCCTTTTTCAAAAACAACTAGAGGCACCTGGTCTATTCTGAACTCTTTCGCTCCCTTCAAGAGAAGGAGCCAGCAGCTCAGCTCCGCACTCCACTCACCCAAAAATTTTACTTGCCCCAGCTACATACAATGTTTTTTATTAAAAGATGTAAAGATATATGAAAATAAGACACACTATTGGGTTTATCGCAAGTTGCCAATGTGGCCCTCCCATGATGTGAATTTTGGCATTCCTGAACTAGATAAAACACACTTCCTTCTGTATAGAAATTCCTCCTCCTTTTGAAGATGGGAGAAAAGATAAGGATAAGACATTCAGTGTTATCGCAGCTGTGTTGGCCCCAGGATATTAGAGAGACAAGGTGGTTGAGGTAACATCTTTTATTGGACTAATAAAAGATATTAGCTCCCCCACTTTGTCTCAAGGATCAGATCCACTCAAAATCTGCTAGTGTGACGGGGCGGGGAGAATACTCTTTTATTGTAAAAGGTAGAAAAAAGTATGAGGTGGACTGCAAAAACTGAGGTGACTATAACAAGTAAACTTACTGTTTTCTTCTTCTGCTTCTTGTGGTAACACTTTAAAATCCAGGAACCAGGTTTCTATCCAGGCAAGTATGAAGGATATAATGGGCAGCACATAGCCAAAAGCACCTTGGGAAAACAACTTGAAAAAACAAAACACCACATTTTTCCTCATAGCAAACCATGATATTAAATAAATAAATCAGAATTTGATCTGAATACGTACCTTTGAGAGAATTACTTTTGCTAATAAAAAGGCACTGGTCACTGCTGTTGTGAACTGAAAAAGACAGTGTTAAAAATAGTTAAAACTGCACTAATAACTGTGGATTTACTTTCTCAGCACAATACAGTAATTTATTAATCGCTAAGGCATGAAATCCAATATCACAGCAATATCATTAAAAGTTACCCAACAATTAAAAAGGTCACAGATTAATAAGATTGAGGTGACAGGATGTTGAAACTTCAACTCAAATTTGAGGGTCCACGGGCGTAGCCATTTTAATTTGGATGCCTCAAAACACCTATTTTGATACAGCAGAGATGGTAACTTAGAAACTGTGCAGATACTGAGTTATTATAAATTGTAATTTAACTCCATATTGATGATACCTTATTTTGTAAATCATCACCCATTTAAAGATATACCTAATTCAGAAAAAAATAAACACAGCTATTACTCCAAATACCAACCCACGTACCCTGCTATTCATTTTGCGAGCCATTTTACAGAATCAAACACTCAGATAGCTACTATATTTGGGTAAACAACTTAGAAAAATACTTCAAGTGAAGTCTTTTGGGGGAAGTTGGGGTGGGGGGTTGCTAAGTGCAATAGGAGAGAATAAAAATAAATTTGTGAATGAAATTTGTGATCATGAAAGCAAGGGGCTAATGGTATTCACTTGCCCTATACATACTGTGAACAGATACTATGCATCCTTCACTACATGGCTCTATTAATGCACAATGGTCCAACGTGTCTCTTGCAATTTACAGCAAATCATGTGGTTCTCTTCTGATGAGAACACAAGAGATTTAAAATGAGATTCACTTCTTCCAGAAAAACTCCTAATCTGTTTTTGCATCTCCTCTAATGCTTACCACTTGTGATGGTCTGGCTTGCTATCTCCCAGCCCCTTGTGTAAAGATGGAAGATGCAATCTACAAGTCAAAACTATAGGCAAGGTGATTTTGACCCTCCCATTTTCATTTCAAAAAGGAATTCATAGCTGGAATTCTTCAAAGAACGGAAATGGGTCTTCAGGAGTCACTACCTTGTACTATTTGTATACCAAATAATGATCATAAAAATTTTCGAGACCAGGACTCATTTGTTTGGCATGCTACCTGTTGCACATTCTTACATTTATTTTAATATATATAGACGCTTCTCAATATACTGTTTGGAGGCATCTAAAATTTGCCAAAGTTTGACCCATTTCTCGTTAACTCTGTTGTGCTTGGCTACTACTCACAGCTATTGCCCACCAATGGCGCAGTCTGCACATTGCATATGCAAGTATTAACACGTTAAATCGAAAGACTGCCAGTAGCTGTAGAGAAAAGAAAAAAATTGTTGGTTAATTCCAAATGTATAAAAAACAGCAAGATATTTAGCTATCTGAAAATACCAACTGCTTGTAATGTAAATGAACAGGACACCACAAAGAAAGGAATTTGGTTATTAGGAAAAAGTTTTGAAAGTGGATTTGCTTATTAAGATATAAGCTCAACATTTTAGCTTCTCAGTTATAAAACACTGCTGTCAATGAGACTAAAATTAAGCATATGCCTAAATGTTTGCAAGATGAGGGCCTCCAAGCACGCACCAGTATGACACCCAGCTGAAGTACATTAAATCTGCATAGGTACATGGTACATTTGTGTATAGTTCAGGACCTGAACATTTAAGCTTTTCAGATAGTTAATCTGCCAAATACCTAATGGGTTACTGTGTAAGTATATTTTAAATATTCTACCTTACAAATGATGGGATGGGAATGAACATATTTATACAATGATTTCTGTAACTGAAGAATTTAAAAGGTTTACTGAAATAAAGGTTTTACAACTATTCATATAGTCATCCTTATTTGTTTCCCTTTAGAGAATGCCTGCAATTTTTCATTTGTGTTTTACTCTTATTTTCTGTGTCCAAAAAATTAGTCTTGCGCATTGGACATTTTCAAAGATCTATGTGAATAATTCTTCCAGACACAGAGTTACCCACATTTTACAATGGAAGAATTTGACGCAGAGAGCTTATGGAACCTGCCCAAGGCCAAAGAATAAGTCAGTGGCATAGGTGTGATTAGAATTCTGAATTAGAGTTCCCAATCTTCCATTCCCTATCAAATCCACAATCCATTTTGATCAATTTCATGGCCAGAGGGTTTTTAATTGGCCAATTTCACATTTTCAGATGTTTACACCTGAAATTTCAGTGTTGAAACTGTGGGGGTCCCAACCCAAAAGGTACCCGGACATGGGTCAGATCTCATTCTCGCCTCCCCGCAAGAGCCGCCATGCAGGTGAGGAGGAAGTCCTGTCCATTTCCAGCCCAGCTGAGACTAGCAGCTAGGAGCCCCTGGCTGGGGCGTTCCCAGCACCAAGGGGGAGTTCAGACCCACCTCCACAAGCCGCCTCCGGCTGCAAGAACCTCCTGGGCTGTTGTCCAGCCCCGGAGCTTCCTGTAGCAGGGGAAGGCACCCAGAGGTGGCTCTGATCTCCCCCTGAGAGTGGCTGTGCAGGGGAAGGGCAAGTCCTGTCCCTCCTCAGCCCAGCCAGGACACGCAGCTATGAGCCCCAGGCTGGGGTGCTCCCAGCAGCATGGCAGAGATCAGATTTCACAGAAAAGGGCTTATTTCACAGTCTGTGCCATGTTTTTCATGGCTGTGAAATTGGTAGGGCCCTACTTGAGACCATGCTACCTGTAAAGCATCATCTGTTCAAACGAGTTTACAAAAAAAATTTCACAAAACTTGAAACAGGCAAA
The DNA here is from genome assembly GCF_965140235.1 of Caretta caretta. Lineage (NCBI taxonomy): Eukaryota > Metazoa > Chordata > Testudines > Cheloniidae > Caretta > Caretta caretta. The sequence continues at coordinate 179,334,144 of NC_134207.1, forward strand.
CACTTCAATTTAAGAGAATTGTCTTTCCCTTAGCAATTAAAATATCAAAGCTGAGAATAGCTTCGGAAGTACAACCAAGTCTAAGTATAAAGTTGAATAAGATTAATTACATTTGTGCTAGAGACAGAAGTAGTTTTACTTGTAAGTTCTAAATCATTTATGGATTTCAATGTCTCCTATCAAGAGTTTTCCATTCCAAGTTATATGTTTTTCTACATAAGCAGCTTTAACTATAGGCTGGATTTATTTGCAGGATTATCATAATGATCAGATAGCTATTTAGCTTTATGAGATGGGAGATACTGCAGGGGCACTGCTGAAGGTGACATGGTGGGAGGCACCAGAGGGGACAACTCTTGGCTGCTGGAGCAGTTGAACATAACAGCCATGTCATCCAAAGTGGTATAAGGCAGCACCAGTGTGGAAATGCGAGCAACATTTTACACTAATTCCAGATAAGTAGTCTCGATGCACCCATCAGTGGTGGAACAACTGGTATATAACAAATGCAATGTCAACAGTTGTTCTCTCTAGGATAGACAAGGCCTAATATTACCTAAGAGGAATGAGGGTTATGAAAAAGAAAGGGGGCACAGCCTACAAATCCTGCTGATTGAAAGACAAAAAAAAGCATTTATTTGCATGTGAATATCTGCATGGTTCATGCTGTGGAGAATACTGCTTCCTGACTTTCACACTGCCACAAAGCTGCAGTCTCAAAAAAAAAGAGAGAGTGGAGGGCTTCTGTCCACCCATATGGAGAGTGAATGAGCAATGGCGGTGCTGCTCCCCCCCTCCTCCTTGTTCCTAGTGCCTGTGTGTAGAGGGAAGCAGCTGGGTCATTATGTCTATAGTCATCCATATTTAAAATAGAATCTAAACATAGATTTTAATAAAAATTTAAAATAATAATTTACTTTGGTTGAAATACAGAAATCTGCAACAAACCTGACATATACAGATGTCAGCTATTGTCCTGGGATCAATTCTTCCCTCACTACTGCTGGATCTATTTCTGGAATATTGCCCAAACATAAGATTATATATCCTAATTTAAAGAGAGATGTGATTTAGAGTACATTTTCCCTCTCTTTTAAGTTACAAGAAAATCTAACCCTGGCACAGGACTCAGACTATGGGATAATAAAAGATAAGGCCTCTCTGGATAAAAAAAACAATCCCAATTCTTGCATTAAGCATGTTTTAAAGAAATTCTAAAACAAAATACTTACAAATATATCAAAATATGAAGAATGGTAGTCATACTGCAGGACTTCCTTTTCTAAGGTAGTCTCAATGCCCCCATTTACCTATAAAAGAACAAATTAGTCTTAGCATTTACAGCTTCAGAAACTGGGAAATTACTGAAGTCAAAACACTTGCCATTTGTAACTGTACAAGTAACTGTTTCAAAGCATTTCTCTGCCTGACTCCAAGACAAGAAACATATAGGCCAGAAAAGTTACTATTCTAGAAACATCATTAGAGGAGTGGCATTGTTACAAATGTACTTTTTTCCATCAAAATGCATTTAGTATTTTCAAAAAGTCTAATGGATCTAAGATTATCACTATTTTTAATTACTCTATGACCTACTGAGGCTGCCTTCCCGATTCTCACCCTGAGATAACAGTGAAGAAACTGTTAGTGGAAGACTTAGTCAGGCCTAAGTATTTTGCCACATTTCGTGATCAAGAAACCAAAATTCCTTGCATGTCTAATAAGCTGAATAAGTTATTTCAAGCTATCAACGTAAAACAAGAAACCAATAAAAAATTACCTCCTATATCTGTGTTGGGACAACAAGTTCTCTTTCCATCTTCCTGCTCTCGAGATGTATCCCTTTTTTTGTTAAAGACCTTGTGTTCAGATTATTTTCTCTACTACTCTTTAATGGCCTGCTGCTATTTCACTGTCCCTTTTTTCCTTCCCTTTCTTAAGGCTCCTTTTATCATCACCTCATTCAACATTCCCCTGCCAATCATAAGTTGGCTAGTCCAAAGAACTTTCTCATGTAAAAAACCATTATTTTAAATTCTCTCACAAAGAGCATCAGGACAGAGTAACTTGAAAAAAAAATTGTCTTCCTCTTTCTTTTTTAGTGGAGTGTTATCTGTTGTCTACTACCAGGACACAACAGTGCTCCCTCACAGCAGTGCAGTGACAGCAAATCCTCATCAATTTGCACTACTTCCTTACTCCACACAGGGAAGCACTCACTATCTGTGTTCACGAACACCAGTTCTAAATGACTGTTTCAGCAGATAGCGACTTGCAAGTTTCTCAAAAGCAGGGGTCAGCTCCCCGACTTCCCCCATTTTATGATGATCATGATGGAGCTACAGAAAGCAGCTCTAAGCCATCTCCATTTCTGGCCCCATTAAAAGTCAATTCATTTCTAAAAATTTACCTCATTTTTTTTTAAATCTTAGGAGTTTATCTGTTAAAATGAGATCAAGTATTAATATTAACTTCTTGGGCAAGTCACTTGAGCTCTACCTGTTTCCCTATCTTCTTACCTAACAGGGGTGTTGAAAGACTAAACGCTCTAGTGTTATTAAATGGCTTGGTTTTTCAGTTTAAAATATGGTATCAATATTTTAGTATACTTACTTAGTATTTAGCTTTTCTGTTGACAGCACCTCTTTTTAGATTTGCAACAAAACAAACACCTTTTTTTGAAAGTTGGGGATGAAAAAGATTAAGAACCCAAATTCAATACAATACAACCTCGTGAAAATAGATCACTATTACTTATAGAATACAAATACTGAATTTAATGAGACTTGCACAGTAACAGCTAACTCATGTATCGGAGATGAGCAAGTTACATGGCTACCATTATTACACTGTTCATAGTGTAAAAAAATTGGTATGGATAAACATGAACAATTCAGAGTGGGTTCTAAATCCAAGATTTGGAAAACCTAAAGTCTGTGTTCCAGAGAGTTATATGTTTTAAGGCCAAAACGGCCCAGTATGATCATCTGGTCTGACCTCCTTGTGGGTTTGGAGAACAAGGCTCTTTTTGCCGGGAAGGACAACATGCCTGCCAATCCAGACGCATGAGACTTTAGATGTTTGACAGCTGGAACAGGATGCTTCAATTCTCACCTGAACCATTCAAGTGCAACAGTAGGTTGTTGCAAAGCCAAAGAAAAGTCCACACAAAAGACAATTATGTTAACTGCTTAATTTCTAAAGTAGCACAACCTGAAATCACAGAGGTGGTGCTTGACTGACAGGAAGAGTGCATTGTTACACTCCTCACATAGCCACAGGACCAAAACTAAAGTAGGGAGAGTGCACAGATATTACAGACAAAGGAGGCTAAAGGGCATGGAACCGAGGGAGATTGGATGCTTCCCAATACTACGTCATTGACACCCATCCCCCCTCTATCCCTCACAGGGGCCAATGCAACCCTAAACACTTCCATCTCCTCTCAATTTGAGCTCCAAAATACTCTTCCAATTCTCAGAGACAACTTGCCAAAAATCCTTCCTTCTGCACGCTGTCCTCTTGCATCTATTTGCCTTTATGATAATTAATAAAGATGCCATGTTTATAACACAAAAAAACTTGGGGAATGCTACCCAGCCTGAACAAAAGCCTTTGGAAAACAGAACTGTGTAAAAGAAAAAAACCAGTAAGAAAAACAAGAGACAACAAATATGCCATTTTAATCACTTGACATAACCACAGCACCGAAAGTTTAAAAATATCCTGATGTGTAAGCACTTCAGCCTCAGGAAACGAACATGTTAATAAGGTCAGGAGAAAAACAATTTTAGTGTGTCATACAGAAGTAAGCAAAAAAACAAAAAAAACACTTCCTCTTCCTCCTCCCTCCTAGCACTCCTACAAAGCAATCCGCTCTGAGATTTATATTAAACTACCAAGTGTTCAACAACTTGTGATGCTAACCAGTTCGGGTCCAAAAGTGGCAGAGAAACATTTTCTGGTTTATGAAAAAACTGGTGTTTTCTCCAAACCACACTAGTTGTTCACCAGTGAGGAAGCCAGAACACAGCAGATTCTGTATCAATTGCACCAACACCCAGTGTTTAAAAATCAAGAGTTGGACACACACACACGAGTCATGAGACTAGTTTAAAAATCATGATATTTTAAAACTTTTTAAAAAATCATGTTCTTTTTATCTTGTGATGTTGGAGTGTTCGTGGGTTCTTTACATTTTTACTAGAGGAAGAATTACAACAAAACATTACCATACTACATCATATATCACTTATTCAGGATCAGGTTAATATTCAAAGAACCTGGCTAAAGATTCGGGTCTTGCTGGCTAGGGAGCCCTCCTCCACTGAATACACTAGAAAGGGCTACAAAATTTCTAAATATCTATCCTCCTTTTGGTGCTTCTCTTGCATATGCACTTGGTGCGCAGGCTTATCCATTACAAGGATAGTCCACATTTTACTATACCACAATTCCATAGGAGGAGGGCTCACATGTTTCCAGTTATGTGCAGTACAAAGATTAGCTGCCAACAATTAAAAAAAATAATTTGACACTCTATTTAAAATGTAGATCCTTTACTGGAGCATTAAGTAAACAGGACAGGGGATCTCTAGAAAGCCAGCATTTTGTCATAAGATTAATCTCTTTAATAATTTTCTCCCAAAACCATCTAATTTGGGACACAACCATCACATATGCAAGTATGTTCTCCTTTCCCTAAAACACATCCAGCAGAGCACCTCCTTAGTTGCAAAAATATGATGATCTTAACTGGGTAAATCTATACAGTAATTTATTAAAAAAAGATTCATAAGCTATACAAATTGAAGATTGTATATCCTCTTTCCCACAAAGAGCCACTCATCTAGATCTATCTTTTCATGTGAGTTGTTTTCTTATTGACATATTTTAAAATCAAAATTGTATATCTCTAAGAAATTAAATCTTTTGTTTCAGCTTGCTCTTGGGTCAAACTCCTCAAAAATGTGGTTAAAGGTCTAGATAGAGACACCTCATATCCAAATTTCACAATAAAATGTTTCACTTGTAAATACTAAAAATATGGGACTTTACATTATTACATACCTTTTGGTATGATTTCAAATCCAGGACCTAGGAACAGCTGTTTGAATTGAGTAATCTCAGTGCTTACCCACAACAAACAGCCACTTTGATATTTCTGGGGATACATTCCAGATTATTAATCAAAGTAGTTAAGGGAGAAGACCTCAGCAACAGCAAAACTAATATATTTTAAAAATCAATCATAGAGTAAACTTGGCACAAGGCAAATATTTTATTTGAAAAACCAAAACAAACTTTGGCCGAGAGCACCCCTGAGGGGAATATCTCTCACAAGTGATGAGCAATGCAGGAAAATATTGTTTTCAATGTGTCACGTGGTAACAAGCCTAAACCCTTGTTAGACTGAAATTCATACTTAATATCCAAATTCATGGAAGCTTGAATCTTTTTGATTCTTTGTTAAGTACACTGCACTTTCCTTGTTCTAGTTTGACATAGTTAATAATTACAATTAAGATTGAAGTGTTGTCAGAAAAGATCTAACAATACAAATGGATAATAATGAAGTGTAAACCCCAGCAATTAAAAACAGAGTTGCCACTGCTGAGCTAAATGGGTATCTGTTTTCACTGATGTTAGATGGCAAGACATTTGTTATAATGTAACATGTCAAACCCGGGTGACAGTACACACTTTGAGTTGGAGGGAATGGTGGCAATTAGCCATTTCTGAGCCCACCAACCCCTGATGGAAAACAACAAATCTAAAAAAAGTTTGAAAAACAAGACTCACATTTAGCTCTATTATCCACAGCAAGGTTACGAATAAAAGGTCAAAAGTAACAAACAAACAGAAAGTCCTTCTGACATCTGATATGCCTTTCTTCTCTCTTCCTTCATATGATTCAATCCTTGCCATCAGCTGCGCTGGGTTGATGGAATGGACATCCTGCAAGGAAGGACAGGAGCCCCGACTGCTGCTCTGAGCATTTTCTGCATCATCTGGCAGCCGATTCATCCTGGCTGTGGTTAGAGTAGCCTTTTCCCAGCTTCACCATCACTAGCAGGTTGATCCATATAGGAGGAGAGGTCTTTAGAAAGAACAAATCCAAAATGTTAATCATAGCAAACTGACTGCTACTAAGCAAACTTAATCTAATCAGACCTGAACTGTTTTCTGTAATCCAACAGTTGAGTTTCTTTGGCAACTGTGTGCTGAAAAATGCTTTTAGCACATTTTCTAAGTTCACTTATAAATCCCTTTTTGAGACAGGATATTAATATTTAAATATATAGCAATGTGAGCCTTATCTCAGGAAACATAGTCTAGAGTTGTAAATTTTCAAACTCTAATCTCAGGTTTGCTACTGATTGATTGGGTGGTATTGCACAAGTTACTTCAGCTTGTCTTGCTGTCTCCAACTGCAAAACTGTGGTTAATACCTCACATGGATGTTGTGCAGACTGATTAGTTAATGCTTGCATGGTACTTCAAATTTAGAAAGAACTCTATAAATGATTAGTAAAAGTAGATTCTCTAGCCGGGCCTACTCTTTCCATCACTTTCATCACTGCTTCATGGAATGATTACTTGACTTTCAAACACCAGCATACTGTATCTAAAACTTTTATGCAGTAAGTCAAAGTACTCAGGACCAGGTCAAGCTTCAGATAATTTGAAGAAAGGGAATGAGGGACTTGCTGTCTGCAAAGTGAGGTCTGGTCCACACAGAGAGTTGTACTGATATAACCAAAGATGTAATGTTAGATTGATTTAGCTAAACCGGTCTAAATGTACACAAAGATCCACTGGTTTAACTAAACTGAAGCAACATTACATCTTTAGTTAAACCAGTGTGACTTCTGTGTTTAGACAAGTTGTAAGAGAACAGAGGTCTATTTGGTACAACTTCTTAAACGTAGGGTGTCTGCCATCCACACTTATCACTGGTCAGGGTATGACTGACTTGGCTGGGAAAGAAACAAGAACAAGTCAAAGGGTCATTACAACTATTGACATCACTACTACTGGGTATCCTGTTCTATTGAACCGATATCTTAAATCTTGCCCCATAGTTTACACCATGTTACATTACCAGTGTGTATCTCTGTGAAGCTATAATACATAGAACTTAATGGTAACATATAAAGGTCAACAGATGCCTAAGTCTGTTCACTACGCTGCATTTGTATATTAAGTGCTCTCGGGTGTCTCAAACTGATACATTTATTCATATACCAAGCAGCTGCAGGGTTTTTTTTCTACCACTTGCCGTTGCACTTTTTTCCGGAAATGTCCTCAAAGACAGCTGACTAAGGTGGTCATATGTTTCAACAGATATAAAAAACAGATTAGTTTTCTCCAACAGTATTAATAAAAAATGTGTTATATTTATTCCAAAACAATTTCTGCAACTGAAGATTATGCATCTTCTGATACAAAACAGTTGTAGCCGACTTAGGAAGTAAAGTATGTTCCCAATTATCTGAATAGCATGGGGGAGACCGATTTTACTCAAATAATCGGGCAGCTCAGATAATCGAGAGGGCAGGAGCCATTCAGCAGCAGGGTTGCCTCCCCTGTTGCTGGGGGCTTCTCCTCCTCCTCACAGTCCTGGCCAGGGGTCTCTGCTCTGCCCCGTTCCTGTGACATAAGGCTATAGAGGACTCCCTGTGCTGTTGCAGTGCCAGTGACACCACCCTCACAACCTTGTGCCTGCAGGAATCAGGTGTCACCAGCCCTTTGGCAACACAGGGAGCCCTCAGCAATTCCACTATCATGGCCCTGCTCACTCCTGTGACAGCCCAGCCACAGAGGGCTCCCTGTGGTCCCCGTTCTGCTACAGGAGCCAGTCAACAACAGGGTAGCCTCCCCTGCGGCCAGGGGCTTCTCCTAGCCTTGGGTGTGGGTGTAAATCTCTGCTCTGTTATCCAAACCCCTTCCTTGTCTCCTCTGCAGAGGGCATGTATCTCCTGCTGGTGGACAACTAAGGGATTTGAACAATATGGAGGTTTGGATAATAGGTTTTGGATAAACGGGAGTATACTGTACTCAGTATATTCTTTTACAAATCAAAGACTGGGTTTTTTTTGTACAGGTTGTTCTCTATTAAGTCACACACAGGGTGAAGTAGTGAAACTCACCCCCTCCCCTCCCCCAATTCCAAGAAAACTGCAACACTTCAACCCCAAGAAAGTTAAACTGTAGAAGTCAACAGGGTTAAAATATATATATATGTATCTGACACTGAAAAAATATTGCAACCCCGACTCAACTAACTTAATTAGTTCCATTATTTTTCATTTGACTGGGATTCTTGAATACAACATATATATAAAAAATAGGAAGTAACAGAATCCATAACTTTTGAAAGCCCAATGACAAACCATTTCTTAAAAGCCACCCAAGAAGAAATAAAACTAGTGCAAGTGAAAATTCCCAAGAGGAAATCAAATACTCTTGAGATCCTCAAATGTTGTATTCAAGAATCCCAGTCAAATGAGAAATAATGGAACTAATTAAGTTAGTTGAGTCAGGGTTGCAATATTTTTTCAGTGTCAGATACATAGTTGTTAAATGGTCTGTTATACGAACTCTAACTTGGAACTTCATAAACCCTCCTAAAACCCACTTAAAATAAAGAAAAATGTTCTCATCAACTGCTGCCTAGTGACTACAAATTAACTTTTGCTTATGCTCAAAAAAATGACATCTGGTAAAATCCACCAACAACTAGTACTGAAGAAAAGAATCACAAAAACAAAAGCCAATTAATAGATAAACCATGCTTAGAAAAAAACCCAGGTCATATTTTTATATACTTGTTCCCCTACCAATACACCTCTCCCCCCAGTTTTTTGTCCTATTCACTGTACATGCATGATGTCTCAAGTTGGGACCTATAGTACAACTTCTTATAATACTAAGACTCTAATCTTCTACCATTCTGTCTCTTACACAAAGTAAAGGACACAATATTAAAGTAAATTAAAAACAGCCAGGAAAATATGTTCAAGCGTTTTTCATCAAATAATAAAACTATTACTATTTTTAGAGAAAGAAGAGGTCAAAGGACATATCAGCAGTTCAGTCAAGTGAAAGTAAAATTAAGTAACTATTCTAGGAGAGAAAGGAAGTGGTATTTAAGCATTTAGATTTATGCTAAAAATACAAAAGTAACAACACTGCACAGAAAGGGTGTATATATACAGTAAGATATCCAGCACTCATACAACTATGCATGTGAGAGTTTTTCTACTGTACTCCATGTCAGAGCTGCAGAGTACTACCAGAAAACAGTATCTGGGACAGAATTAGCAGGAGGAACAATGTGCTTGAGAAGGCTCTCAGGGACTCTTTGTTAAAGTTCCACTAACCAAAATGAAGGAAGAATTACAGTAACTTCTATGACTCTATTTGGAGAGACGGGTGAGCTCTCATTACAGTGTTTCTTCTCTGTCAGAGATGTTTGTCTATTGAGGCTCAAAAAATTCTAGAGGACCAATTTTGTCTTTTCAATGCCCAAAATTGCACTAGATGTCCAGTACCTTAAAAAATATGGAATGAGGAAAATATCACACCTGCCTACAAGATTTTCAAAACCAACCCCTTCCTCTTTTCAAACAAGAAAAGTTTAATGTTGTGGTATAGTAGCAATAGACTGTCTCATTGTCTCTCTCTCTCTCTCACCCTCCACCCCACATTTGCAAATCAAACTTATTGTAATATAAGTTTGATTGCCAAGATATTCTCTTTAGTTAAGGGAACACTTTTGTTTAAATTGGGGGGGGAGGAAAAAAAAAGAAAAGACTCTTACAATCCTTCAACCCTTCTCTAAGGACACAGATTCTAGTGTTTCTCAAATGTGGCCACCAGTGGCTTTTTGTGCAGCCACAACAGTCTCCTGAGTGGTGATGAAGGGAGTGGGTCAAAGCATTGGCCCCTCTCCCTTCCTCCCTGTTGCTCCTGGCTGTGCCTCCCTGCATAGCCTCTGGAGACAGGCGAGGCACAACGCTGCAGGAGCAAGGTGAGTTCTCAACCCACTGGGGTCGGTGGGGGCATGACAGGGCTCAGGCTTCAGCCCTAGGGTGGTTGGGCGGCGAGCTCCAGCGGCTGGACTTCAAGATATTGGCCTTGGGGCTTTGGGCACCGACCCCTGACTCCGGTTCCTGTGTCCAACCATGTGGCCCCAGCCTCCAGCTGTGGGGCTTTGGACTCCGGCCCCCAGTTTTGGCCATGCAGCAGCAGGCACTGGTCCCCAGCTCCAGTCCCAGGCTCCAAGGTGCTGACCCCTGGCCACGCAGTGGCAGGTGCTGACCCTTGGCTCCAGCCATACTGCCCCAGCCCCGTGGCAGCGGGTGCCAACCCCTGGTGGCAGGAGCTGACCCCAGGTGCCGACCTTTGAGATGCAGCAGCAAATGCCAGCTCCAGCCACGTGGCAGCAGGCACTGACCCCCCACTCTGGCAATGCGGCCCTGGACTCTGTCCCCTAGCTCCGGACCCTGGCCACGCAGCAGTGAGCTCTAGCCGGGTGCAGGCCCCCAGCTCCAGCCATGCAGTGGCGGGCACCGGCCCAGCCCTCCAACTCCAGCTGTGCGGTGGCAGACGCCAGCCCCCAGCTCTAGCCACATGCTCTGGCTCCCGGACGCACAATGTCAGGGCTCACCCCCCTGCCGATCACCCCAAGCCCTGCTACCTCCTCCATGCTCCTCCATCATCCCACATCCATCCCCTCATCGTCTCCTGACCCCACATCCAGGGCTTAATTTGTCCTGGGGCTTTCTGAGGAAACTGATATTAACAAACATACACATATCACTTTTCACAGCCTCCCAGCTAGCTACTAAGTGTGCTATAAGAAGTGATATTAACAAACATACAAATATCATTTTTCATGTGTTTATTACTGAGTCTCCAAAAAACCTACATAAATAAATTACAATGATTTGGATATGTATATGTGCATATTAATTTGTTTTTTCTAAAGTTAATTAAGTATTTTAGGAAAATCCCTAGCTAAGTTTTATGGCAGAAAAAGGGGGAAAGTGCATGGGCAAGTTTCTTATTAAACACTGGGACCACATCATATGTGACAGCCAATATAAAAACAAAGTAGATACAAAAATTGAAATGAGTTAGTAGGCTATATTTAGACAGATTTACAGTTGGTTTTGGTGCTAAAAATGAAAAGGTGAATAACTTGAACGTACCATCCACTGATGATAGTCAGCTAGTACTTTGGCCTCCTGAACTTAAAAAAGAATATAATAAATAACAGGAAGCACTATGGTTTTCAAATGTAAAACATCATTCACATCTGCATAACAAAAGATGACCTAGTTCAGTGGTTCTCAACCAGGGGTACATGTACCTCTGGGGGGCACGCAGAGATCTTCCAGGGGGCACATCAACTCATCTAGATATTTGCCTAGTTGTACAAAAGTCTACATAAAAAGCACTAGCGAAGTTAGTACAAACTAAAATTTCATAAAATGACTTGTTTATCCTGCTCTATATACACTATACCCTGAAATGTAAGTACCATATTTATATTCCAATTGACTTATTTTATAAATTATATGATAAAAATGAGAAAGCAAGCAATTTTTCAAAAATAGGGTGATGACACACATTTTTATGTCCGATTTTGTAAACAAGTAGTTTTTAAGTGAAGTGAAACTTGAGGTATGTGAGACAAATCACACTCCTGAAAGGGGTACACTAGTCTGGAAAGGTTGAGAGTCACTGACCTAGTTAATGTAAAGAGAATTACATACTACACTGAAGTCTTAAACAATCAGCTATTATCTTTATTGAGGAAAATAACAACAGTAAAAAAAAAAAAAAGTATATGCACCTTGATAAACTGGCAGAAAGCTACCCAAAATTCACTGAGTATACAAAATGTGGACACCAGAATCCTTAGATCGTAGTAGTCATATACGTGAAATTATACAGGATGCACTGTAACTAGACATAGAACTTGCTGGATCATTTATACAAAATGTCATCTGTTATATAGATGTTGCTATCTTCTCTTTCTCCCAAAGCCACTTACCTGTTTGGGAAGGCTGGGTAATACTTGGGAGGGTGGAAGTGTTGAGCTGCGGAGGAATGCACATTTGGGGCAGCTGGACCATCTACTCTTGCAGCCAAGAAACAGACTATCAGCTCATTTAATAGGAAATGATGGTGTGCTAGATAGATGATTTTGTTTTGTATTAAAGACAAGGAGAAGATGGAGCTTCTCCCCTGAGGGTAAAAAATACTACCCACATAGAACATGACCCAAAAGACAAAAGAACCTCGCGACTTTAAATGAAGGGTCTTCTATCTGACTGAGGCAGAACAAATCCAGGTGAACCTCTGAACTGGTAAGTAATTAACAACATTGATTTCTCAATGGGAAATTTCATAACTAGGGCCTTACCAAATTCACAGTCCATTTTGATCAATTTAACAGCCAGAGGGTTTTTTAATTGGTCAATTTCACATTTTCAGATGTTTACATCTCAAATTTCACAGTGTTGTAACCATGGGGGCCCAAACCAAAAGGTAGCCGGAAGTGGGTCTGAGCTCTCCTCCCTTCCCTCCCCCACCCCCTGCCCCGAGCTGCCATGCAAGGGAAGGACAAGTCCTGTCTCTCCCCAGCCCAGCATGGACTCACAGCTAGGAGTCCCCTGGCTGGGGAGCTTCCAGGAGCAGGGGGAGATCAGACCCAATTCCACGAGTCTCCTCCAGCTGCAGAAACCTCCGGTGCTGGGCAGGGAGCTTCCTACAGCAGGAGAAGGCACTCCCAGGTGGGCCATTTCCCCACACACAGACCGGAGACCGGGAGTGGCCATGCAGGAGAAGGACAAGTCCTGTCCCTCCCCAGCCCAATGGGGACTTGCAGCTAGAAGCAGGAGCAAGGGGGAGATTAGATTTCATGGGGAGGGGTTTATTTCATGGTCCATAACAGATATTTCATGGCCCTATTCATAACTAAATAAGTTTGCATTTTGTTTCAAATTGAAGTTTTCATTGTGTTTATTTTTAAAAACACTTTCAAAATTAATATCATTGTTTTTGCTCCCTCTGCTTTTTTTGCCACTGAATTTAACAGACTAAAAATCTCCCCTCCCCATTCAACTTTTTAAAATTTCCCCAACTTTCAAAAAGACAGAGTGGTAAAAGGAAAAGTTAAACATTATAACGAAGGCTATGAGTCAGTCACAGATTCCATGATTTTACATGATCTCCACAACTTCAGCCCCGCGTGGTGAGGCTTCAGCTCCTGCCCCATGCTGCAAGGCTCAAGTTTCCATGATTTATTGTTTATTGCCCACGTCTTGTCCATGACTTTTACTAAAAATACATATGACAAAAATCTTAGCTTTAATAATAACTTCACCTTTCTCATTTTTTCAAAAGTTGAGGAAATTGTTCCATGCCAAACAATATTTTAAACATATCTATAGATTTTTTTTTGCAGAAGTTGTTTTCATTCTTCCCCATCACCTCTACTTTAATATTTTGTCCCTCAATTCTACTTACTAATACTTTGTCCAACTGGATCATCTTACAACAGGATATGCATCATCTAAGAAATTAAGAGCTGGAAAAGACTTGGTTGTGTCTTGCGTGTCTCCTGCTGTGCAGACATTTCTTGCAGGTAATTCTACAGTGTTTTGTTTAGTTTATGTTCAGGTGTCCAAAATAATGTGAGTTTCACCATTTCCCTTGAATGTTTCATGGACTAACAATGTAGGTCTCACCATCAACAAAATCTTCTTGATTTTGCTTCTGATTTTTTTTCTGATGTCATCCCATTACTTGATTTCTCCATCCTTGATATTGTTAACCTTCAGCTACACTACTGCAATACACAGCTCTTAGGTATTCCTCAGAAATCAAACCCTAATCATTTCTGATCCTCTTCTCAAATAATTTCTGAGTAGTCATTGTGGAACTGAAGTGCCTAAAAATGATAATATTATGAGTTATTACATCTTGTTATTACAATGTCTATATTTACCTGCTTATGCCTTTAGACTAAGTGCTTCAGGACAGGAATTTTGGGATGGGTGCAGTGGGGAACACTGTAAAATGATGTACAGTCATAGCAAAGTAAAAATGCAGTCTCACTAATCATATAAAAAAGGACTACTACTTCCCTTCCCCATGACATGCTTGTAACAATACTACCTAAAGTCACACTGGCCAGTTTTACTGTTATACGGCATTAAATAATTCCACTAGGACCCCATTTTATGGGCTAACTGGGGATTGTTTCCATAAGATCAAAAAGTTGCATCAAAGTTATGAATGTGTTCATAAGATCAAAATTGAAAATCTCATAATTACAGTATATACAGTGAACAATTTAACTTCTTAATCATTCAATGATAGTGTATATAAAGAACAGTAACAAATTTATAGCGTGCCTGATTTCTTTCTTTGAGAGAACTACCTCTCTTCTTTGCCACCAAATCTGTCTTTTCAAACCTGTACAGCTGCTTCAACGTTGGCTGAAGGACCGAAGGCACATTCAGCAGAAAAATAGTTTATAACTGTTCATTCAAATGATCTATGTTAATAAAATTGGGATTCTACTCTAAATTATTGTCTATTATCACATCGAGGTCTCTAAGCATTACTACTTTTCAGCTTGCCAGTGAATCTGTACTCCAGCTATACTATTAGTTTGTTGCTTTAATTTGAATTTCATTTTGGTTGTTTCATGCCCACATTTCTCACCTCTAATTTGTTCTGTGTCGTTTATCTTCACTGGTATGGAGAGCACCTCCAAAAGTAGTATCTGTAGTAACACCTGTAATATTAATTTTGTGCTTTTTACCCCCTTCCAAATTTTAATGAAGTTGTTGGGACTGAGCCTGTCACCAAGCTTTGCTGAATCCCACTGTACAAATTCCTCTACAGTTCTATTCACTATTATCTATCAATAAGCCATTCTATGTTGACAATATTTTTAGGATGAGTGAAGAACTCATTTTTAGAGAAATCAGCTTATAGTGAATGGTAGCTACTAGTACCATTACAATAGTCACTTCTGCCCACCCCAAACGACATCTAAATCACAAATATCCTCTTCAAGACTCTCACCCCTTCCCCACTCAATACATACCACTTTCCTAGGCTAGTCTTAATCTTTATGGAAGGTTTTGACACAGCACTAGTTATGTGCTAAGTATTGTTTTCTCTTCCCCAATAACTGTTACTTCCTCCAAATACTTGATTTGCTTGCAAAACAATTTTTAGAAACAGGCTTCCTAAACTTAGATTCAATTTCAGTTGGTTGGTATTATAGCTTGACCATCAAAACAGAGAATCTAGTGATAGGGATGACCAAATAATATAGCCTACTCTGCAAATTCAGGTTTTAGCCTACATATGGAGAATATAACTATTCAAGTAGGAACAGATACTACACAGCACTCATACTGATCCACCTGGAAAGCTCCATGAAAGAGCAATAGAAAAACCACTAGAAGTATATAAAATGAAGACAATTACTGATAACAGCCTAAACAGAAGAGGGAATGAAAGCTCAAGCCATGCAAACTCTTAACAGCACAAAGAAGTAAACAGGTAACAATTACAGAAAATGGAGATAATCACCACTTGATCTTTTGTCCAGCCATTGATTAAAAAAAACCAAACAACAAAAACAGCTCTGTTGCAGGCATTCTAACACCTCCCTGATGTTTTTAGCAAAATAAAACTCTACAGGATTATACTTTCCAACATGTATGTTAACTTTGAGTTCATCAGTATGCCGTTTCCAAAGTAGTCTTAAATGCATTGGTTAAAACTACATTCTTCTCTAGGCTCTTCCTTGTTTCTTCCTAGACCTCTGTCCACAGTACCAAAATTACCGCAACCCTGAAGTAGTTTAAGATTGGCCTTTGTCTCACATTACAGTTTTGCTAGCAGAGGGAGGCAAAACTTACAAAAGTGTTGAGAACCATGATTACAATAACCACTATTTTAATATATTTTGCCCTGTCCACCTAGGCCAGTACCTAATCAAGACTTGAAAAACATTTTAGGCTACCATATACAAGTCAAGGAAGACCTCAAAACAACCAACATATGAGCAGCATGCACTTAGTCAATATTTTTAAAGGAGTAAGAACTGGACAAAATGTTAATTCCAATCAGATTTTTGTACTTGATCAGACAATACTCTATCATCAAACCATGACTAGAAACATGCAAATAATTTACATACAGTTAAATACAACAATAGTTTTGAATCAGAATCCACTGGGATGGGCTAGTGGTGGAAGACAGATGTGTAAGAATCACCATCAAGGTTCAGAAGATGAATCTAGTACTAGAGATTTTTATACAGTAGACGCCACTCCTGACAAACACTTCAGTCTAATGAGATTTTTTTCCCTCTGAACAAAAAGGAAAGATTTTCTGTATTTTATGTAGTCACTCAGTACAGACAAAGTTGGATTGCCCAGATTTTTCTGCACATTTCCTCTCCTGTTGTGACATCCCTTCTGTCAGATGCCCTCCAACAGATTACTAGAGTTTCCCTTCATGCTGACTACTTTAAGGGACAAATCTGAGGTTTTACACCATTCCAAGAACACTACTGTAGCAACTTCCACAGTCTCCATTGCCATGGCGCTTCTGACCAATGAAAAGGCATTGTGAGGGACATTCCCCAGCCTCACCCATGCCTTTATCTTCCTTTATTCCTCAGTTAGCTGTTTATCAGTGAAAATCTTTTAGGTGCTGATGCCCATGGGCCTGTGCATGCTACTTACACAAATACCCACACCTACCTTACCCAAATGAATCCAAAAACAGGAGCAGAAAGAACAGGTTAATGGAATACAGCAGTGGTTCTTAAACTTCCTTGCACCATGACCCTCTTCTGACAACAAAAATTACTACACAACCCCAGGAGGGGGGACCGAAGCCCAAGCCTGCCCAAGCCCCACCACCCTGGGTGCAGGGCCAAACCTGAAGCTCAAAGGCTTCTGCCCTGGATGGGGGGCATGTAATCTTACCCCTGGGCGGCAGGGCTTGGGCTTCAAACTTGCTTGGGCCCCGGGCCAACACCAGCCTTGGCGACCCCATTAAAATGGGATCCCGACCCACAGTTTAAGAATCCCAGAATACAGCACAGCAGGACATTACATGTGTTTTACAGTGTAAAACACTACCTCTCCTCAATCTTTTACAACCGTTCAATAAAGGGGAAAGCGTGGGGATTATTGATTACATATATGAAAAATTTAAGGAGGGTTTTTAAAAAAAGAAGGTGCTTGGCAGATGATAACAGGGAGACTTTTCCAGGAATAGAGCACAGTATGAGATGTAGTAGACTTCAGAAGAGTCTAAGAACAATGGTGGAAGTCCTATCACTTGTAACTTATTTTGGTTCACTGTTAAGTGTTCCAAGAGTTCCATATGGAATAATCCTGCTTTGGCAGGAAATATGACATGTCTTTTTTATCTGTAACATCCTATGATTTAAGAACATTCCTTATCCAACACACAAAGTTTAAGTACACCCCACTATGAGAATACCTTGTAAGGGTATACAGACCTTATAAAATATTTGAAATTTTATCTTTCAAATGGATTTCATCTTGATGAGATTTAAAGAAATTTTTCTTTATCAACATGTAGCTTTCAGAAGATAAGCTGTCTGACCTATAGCCCAGTTCCAAAATAGAAAAGTTATTTTAATTGCCTTGATTGTCAGAAGAAAAAGATAATTTGTTTTTAGATCATATACAGTGGTTTTTGTAGCTGTGCTGGTCCAGGATATTGGAGAATCAAGGTAGGTGAGGTAATATCTTGTATAGGATGAACTTTTGTTGGTGAGAGAGAAGCTTTTGAGTGTTCACAGAGCTCTTCTTCAGGTCTGGAAAATGTACTCAGAGTGTAACAACTAAATTCAAGGTGCAACAGATTGTTTAGCATAAGTAGTTAATACATTCCAAGGGATCATCAAGGTCAAGTGGGTTAGCAAAGAAGAAACTGGAGCAAAGAAATTTGTCTTAAGACTCAATTTATTTTATTTTGCTGATGACTGAATGCTGAGAACCTGATTTTGCCGTGCTAGGGTTTTTCCTATTCATTATTTTCATAGGGTTTCATGTTGAATACTTTTGTAAACTTGTAACTTAATGTCTTAAGACCACATCAGCTTCCAGAATGTGATCTTATGCGTCTAGGTTTTTGACATTTTGGGGGTGATTGCAGATGCATTGTCTCTGATGTGGACCACAGTATTTTTTAAAATTGCTGCTTTAAGTAGGATTTTCCAACTTGATAAACGAATGATGACCTATTTTAAGCTGAACTAAACAGTTGAATGTCTCCATGGTAAACTTCACACTTGATTGGTCTGAAGACCTTGGAGGAAAGAGTTGCACGGTGAAGCAAGCAAAATTTGTAAACCATAAGCATCAGTGGTAAGACTGAGAAACCTTGACTTTCAAATTAATAAGGCATCTAAGGGAAGATTGATATTCCAGAATCAACAAGGCTGAACATCTTGGGGAGAGAAAGTCACAACATCAACAAACAGCCTATACCAGCCTTTGACTAACCTTCCCTGCATCCAAAGGAAGCCCACGAGTGATAAGCTCTGTGCCAGGAGATCACTGTCTGGCTCCTCGTCTGCAGTTCCAGCTCCTATTCTACAAGAATCTAGAAGAATGTGGGAGGTAAAGAGCTCACAAACCCGTTATCTTAATTATTTTTTTTCCTATTGTCAGCTTGTTTTTTATTCACTGGGAGTCATCCCAGCCTTTCTATTTTTGAGGCGTGAGCATGGCTGTGCGTATGCATCTGTGAGAGTGCACCCATAAAGTCCATATGGGGAAAGAAGTTCCCCAGGTTAAACAGACCTCAATGCCATCACACAGATATGCATTAAAGCATGTTCCATGTTTACAAGTCCTCGGAGACTAAACTGTCATATGTAATTTCTGGTAAATAAGAGTTGTTAAACTTCTGTTTATCGGGAATGTTCTGTTGAAGTCTGTATTATAATATTTCTGTTAGGATGGGGGGAAGGAAAGATTAGCCACCACAATAAAACTTAAGT
Organism: Caretta caretta; assembly: GCF_965140235.1. Classification (NCBI taxonomy): domain Eukaryota; kingdom Metazoa; phylum Chordata; order Testudines; family Cheloniidae; genus Caretta; species Caretta caretta. Next base: position 179,353,237 of record NC_134207.1, read on the forward strand.
CTAAGAAGGCAGCTTTATCATTGGCATTGAGGTTCAGACAATTTATTTTCACTATTACAATATTTAACTCTTTTCAAAGTATAGATCTGATGGACTTTGATAAAATTCTTTAGCTGGGGCTTATTACCAAGAAGACAGCCACCTTCATCAACTCCTGAGAATTTACAAGGACTGGTTATTCTTGGTATTTATTTGATCCCAATCTAATACTGAGACTAACATGCTTGATTTTATCATGATTTGATTCTAATCTGATAGTGTTTTATTTTTTTAGGTTTGGTGATATGTTTGCTCAATTTTATTTTAGTTTGACTTTAAATAAAATTTATAAAATAGATACTGAGCACGGGTCAATATCTATTTTATAAATATTTTTATAAGCAGCATGGGCCAAGAACCATTGAAGGCTTGAGGTGGTTACCTGGCTAGCTCCCCCTTATAAGCCTATGGTTCTCAAAATATACAGACAATATAAGGCAATAACTACTCATGAAGCTCATAACAAGCACCGAACAAATCAGTCTATGCAGAAAAATGTCACAGACTTCATTCTAGTGAATAAGAAGGAATTCCAGAATCCTGTGTTTCCCGCAGTACCTCTCTCTCCTGTTCTTTCCCAAACCTTCCTTTTTGACTGACTATGATCAGTTTCAATCCATCCAATCACAGTCGAAACAGTTGGTCCTTTTAAGGAAAATGGTCCATTAAGGCTTTAAATGTTAAATATTAATTAGTAAAATCTTGACGTGCACACAATGAATTAGCAAAAATTAAAGTAGTAGTAGCTTTCCTCTCTATAACTAAAGCTATTTTTCTTTGCTATCACTACGCCCTGGTCTAAACTAGGGGTGGGGGGAGGGAAGCGATCTAAGTTACACAACTTCAGCTACGTGAATAACGTAGCTGAAGTCGACATACTTAGATCGACTTACTGTGGTATCTTTACCGTGGTGAGTCGACTGCTGCCGCTCACCCGTCGACTCCGCCTGTGCCTCTCGTGGAGCTGGAGTTTAGGAGTCGACGGGAGAACACTCAGGGGTCAATTTATCATGTCTAGTCTAGACATGATAAATCGATCCCCACTGGATCATACCCTACCACATGCTGACCTGACAGGCTATATTCCTCAGAATGTAGATAAGCCACCAGTATTTTTCCCCTAGTGAGCCAAGTTAGTTGTATTCCTACTTTCAGATATTCATGAGACTGTACTCATGAACTACTTCAAATTTAGGAGCCCCAGGCTATCATCCAAACACTGTGTGGGCATAAGAGGCTTTTATTGTATTTTCCTGAGTAGGATTAAGGGAGTCTTCAATACAGCAACTTTTACATTCACTAGGAATTACATTTTAGGGGCATAAGGAATCTCTCAGGCTCTGTCAGATGCATTTTCCAGGAAACCAAAGAATACCTGTGGATTCTTTAGAACCTTTAAAGAAATATTTGATTTTAGAAATTCTGAGTCATTTTAAAATGCGATATGCTTTTGCAAGCATTTTCACACTTAAAGTCATATTTTATAGCTATGAAAGAGAACCCTAACAATAACATAGTTGTAAGATAGCCCCTTTTATTTTCTGGCAACTTTAGCTTTACAACAGACTATTTGCCATGCCGGATAAGACTTATGGTACAAATTGAGTACACTGTGCCTGGCAGAGGATTATGCCTGATCTTTAGAGTAAGATATTACCACCATCACCACATCCCAAATAATAATGTACCTGGCTATTTTTGCAATGCTGCCATAGGGAAAAATCCTTCCTGACCTTGCAGTGATCAGCTGATGCACAGAAGCATGATGTTTGATTATGCAGTTTTACAACAAATTTATTGCTCAGATGATTTTTAAAACCTGCTAGAGTATCTCTTACATATTTAATTCAATTTTCAAAAATAATTTTAATTGTTCTTATTCCTAATTGTGAATTTAACATACTGCCACAGTAAAAGTCATGTCTAGGTCAGTGGTTCCCAAACTGGGATTCGTGAACCCCCGTGACAGGGGGTTCTCAGGAAAAAATTCCCTAATGGCGGACAGAGCCCGGGGCCCGCAGCCCGGGGCCCCTGGACTTCCAAGAGCTAAGCAGATCAAAGCAAGCATATCTATCACACTGTGGAGATTTAAACTTCAAGACTCCTTATAAGAAATGGAAAGGGAGGTGGATATATTTTGCTGTTTTTAAAATTAAATAGGCATCTAGTATTGTTTTTAAAATTATCATGAAGAACAAGTTTAAGCTTTGTTGTAACGTGCGTTGTTTGCCTGGACTGATCAAGAGCTGAATGCTTGTGTAGGAGGAACTCTTTGAGTTGGCTTCTTAAATACCTTCATGCTGTTTCACATTTGATACTCCTTGATGAAACATAGGAGCCTTGTCTTATAACAGGCTTATTCAAAGTGTACAAGCTACAAAAGTGAGATCTTGGAAGAGTGTTGCCGTTTTCATAATGTAATAAAAATACTGTAATGCTAAATAATAATTCACAATAAATAGTGTGTAATAAACATGTCATAAAAACAAATTTTATAGTTCCAAGATCACTGCTTTTATAATTTATACTCAGGTAAAGGAGAAAATCCACGGAAATATTAATTTTTAGGAGGGGGTTCGCGAAACTTGACATTTTAGTGAAAGGGGTTCACAGGTTGTTAAAGTTTGGGAACCAATGGTCTAGGTTCTCTCACTCACTAGAAACCAAATCTGATTATATAGAACGTTTCAACAAATAAAGTTGTTAAATCACACATCAAACTTCCAGGCAGACCACTAGAATTCACCTGGGAAAGTCAAGTCTAAAAAGTGATTAGTTTCCAAATTAGCTTATGGCCCTAGATAATGATAGAGAATGGACTTCAGAAAGTTGGGACAAGACCTTCCATGAGATTTAATCTAGTTAGAATACATCACCAAGTTAAGGAGACGACAACATTTAATTCCAATGCACTGATAAATGAATTCCAAGTCCATGTAAGACTAGTTCAAAGCTACAGAAGTTACACAGTTCAGCTATCTTGACTTACTCCTAAAGAAGTCAAGAGGCTTATTTTTCAAACACTAACCTATCAGCAAGCTAAGGAACAGTAATACCAGGACAGACCACTCGTCCATCTAGTCAAGCATTCTACCTCCAGCACTACCAATACATATGTTTCAGTGTTCCAGTAAGAGTAAAAAAAGATTGCTTTTAATATTGATTAAATCTTGGCATTATGTCTGCTCCCCACCTCCAAAGTGAAAAAGTTAAATACAAAGAGACATTTATGATGGAAAATGAAAGCAAAGATATAATATATAAATACTAAAATGGATGGCAACTCAAATGCTTAACCACCATTCAATGCACAGACAGTGCATTAATCTATGCTTCTAGCTCAGTAATATAAATACTTTATTTTAAATTTTCTTCAAGGATAAAGGTTACCAACCATCCACACTCAATTCAATCAGTGTATTCACTTGAACATGGCTGTCAGAAAGTAGACAGTTGACAAATGTTGCTGGTAAAAAAAAAAAACCCAAACATACAGACCTCCTCTTTTTTCGATTCACTGGTATAAGTTAATTGAAATTTATGTTCAGCTCTGTATAGCTCAACTGACAACCTACTTCTGAATCAATTTTGAACTTTCCTGATGTTGAGATGAGAAAGCATCTCTCAGCAATTCACGTAACTATTAAATGGGTGTAGTTTGACATTAGAATTATTCACTTTATATGATCACACTGTATGGAAAATCGAAGAGTTGCCCACATTAATTTGTTTTCGCTGTTTTCAGAGACAATACACTGAGATACAGAATTCCTGTGGCGTTGTATATGTCAGGCCATTTGTTAAACCCGTGGTTCTCAACCGATTTACCATTGTGGGCCACAAATGCAGCTCTCTATCGCATCCACACAATAAATATACTACCTATATGAGCCTGAGGATGTCACATGGTCTGCAGCTGCGTGCTGATTGGGCTGCAAGTGGCCAGCGGGTTGAGAACCACCTGACACCGGCCCCTCGCTAGAACGCACATCTATATAGCGCAAATTCGCATATAATGCAGTCATGGCCATGGATCCCAAATTTAATTACTTTAATTGCAATTCATTTTAACACGGTACTGCACATGGATCCCAAATCCCACGTTCTAGTGAGGCTTGGGTGGTGTTAAATTGACATCCAGGGGCGCCGGAACATGGGGGGTGGGTGGGGTGCAAGGGCCCTCCCACTTTTTACTGTCTGTGAGGGTGACCGGGGCCACAGGGGGGAAGGGGCAGCACAGAAGTGGGGCCTTGGAGGGGAAGGGGCAGTTCAGGCACTGGTGGCCCCACCAATTTTAGGAAGTTTCCACCGCCCCTGCTGACATCCCCTGGAAAAAAAAGCCCCGTAAGCTTTAGTTGTACAGCACGAAAACCAGCTATGACTGATCTGCACATATTACAGATGTTTCAGCGAATGCAGGGCACAGCGCTGGAGGTTTCTAGAGGAACCTCTACTTTGATGAGCGGACTGGCCCCTCCTTTATTCAACGCTGATTCAAAGCCTACCTGCTCTCCCACAGAAACGCCCCGAGGCAAAAGCAGGGGATGGGTCACTGGCACTTCAATGACACTTTCTTAACGCTGCTGCTGCTGCTGCTGCACCCCCCGCCGCCAGCCTGACTTTGAACGGACACAAAAATGAAACAGCCCCAACCAAGCTACCCAACCACCCAGGCCCCAGAAGTGGCGGACCCCCGCCCCCGCCTGTCACAGCTTCCCTTGCAGGCAGCCGGGCGGAGTGGGCCAAGGCCCGGGGCGGCCGGGGGCTAGGACCCGATCCAGCCCCAACGCACAGCCGGGCCCGGGCCTGCCCGGCCCTCACAGCCTAAGGATAGGCGGCGGCGCGTCCCCGGGGCCTGGAGGGGGCGGGTAAGACAGGCCGAGGCCCCCAGGGGGCGGAGCGGGGGCAGATCAGTGAGGGGCGCGGAAGGATCTAGTCACCCGGGGGGGGAGCGCGGGAGCAGGACAGCGGTGGGGGGAGGGGGGCGGAAGAGCGGGGGGGGCCTTACCTCAGCCGGGCGGGGGCGGGGCCGCTGTGGCAAGGAGCGGCCCCGGCTAAGGGGGGGGGGCGGTGGCTGTACGGGGCCGCGCACTCACAGACGCCGCCGCGGGGCCTGGCAACTGCCACACACACAGTGACGAGAGCGGCAGGGGGCGGAGCCCGCGTCGGCAGCGAATGGGGAGGGGGAGAGCCCCCGAGCGGAGCATGGGCGGGGCTTCCGCCTCCCCTGGCCGCGTTGGGCCGGGTGGGCGGTTGGGGGCAGGTCACTGAGGAGGCGTTACTGGCTCAGAGCGACCGGGGCGGGGCGGGGCGTGTGGGTCATCGCGTCCCGGCTGTCGCCGGCAACCCAGCCACAAGAGCCGCCCTCCCCCAGGGACCAAGCTCCATTTTAGAAGGAGATGGGTTATCAGCGCCCCATCGACGGCTGAAACTGAACATACCCAACCCAGCATCTAATTGTCACCATTTAGGCCCCTTGATCTGCTGCGCGAGTGCGGTCGCTTACACAACCCTTAAGTGTGGATGTCTGCCCATTTCCTTGCCCCCCCCCCCCCCAATTACCAGTTTTTTGAAAAACCAAGTCATCAGATTTTAACCTGAATTTGGCAAGTGCAGGAACACCCCAGACCTAGGGTTGCCAATCCTCCAGTATTTGCTCTGGAGTCTCCAGGAATTAAAAATGAATCTTTAATTAAAGATTACGTCATTTGCTGAAACCTCCAAGGATGCGTCCCAACCAAAATTGGCAAACCAGCCCAGACCTCCATCAGCCTCACAAAGGCCCTGCCCGACAGCACCGTACGCCTGAGCAGAGGAGGGTCACTGCCAGTGGATGGCTGTGGGGGAATGAGACGAGCAGAGAGGCAGGTGATTGCCACCATCTGCTTTCCCTGCCTGACAGATGCCTCTCCTGACCCCAGCCCTTCAGCACAGCTGTTTCAGCTTTCCCCAGTGCAGTGAGGGGAGGGAGATGAGTCCCAGTAGCCAAGATCACCCGGCCACTGCAGCAATAGGCTTGTAGGCAATGGAAGGCTCCCTCATGCCACCTCCCATGAGTAGCAGACATCCCTAACGCACCCCAAACACTGGCCCTTCATTTTCAGTTTTTACTGATTTTTCACCTCTTTCTTAAAAACTGACATTCCCAGGACACAAAATAAAAACCAAAAATGAAGGGCCTTAAATTATGTATAATCCAAGACACAAAGGTGCCCCACAAGTTGCTGATACACCATCCCAATTCTACTCCTCCTGCTGCCAAAGTGGCCCCTCCCTATGCCACATACAGTGCCATAGCATCACCTTCCAGATCTGCTGTAACCAATGAGAAGACCATCCCATGCCCCTCCACTACCTCGCACTGTACAAATTCCTGATTTGATTTGAATAGGGAACTAAGAATTGAGTATGTATAAATAAAGTAGTTCTCAGGTGTCTCCAAGTCTAGTGGCCACTCATCCTATATCTATAGCTGTATATTAGTTAACATCTCTTATTAGTGTCTAATAGTCCGCGACTTGTCTAATAAAAAGCATTTGCTCAGATAATTTTGTTTTCAGGAACTGGTCAGGCAAAGTGATACACATAGTTGTTCAAATGTATGATTTTTGTAACATAAATAAAAGATTGTAAAGTGGAATTCCATTTAAAAAAAGTCAGGCTGGTCTATTTTTTTCATGTAATTACATTTCAGTCTTTGAAATATATAAGAGGTGTTCGCTCGAATCTTAAGAAACGTGTCTACAAATTTTTAAGTTAGCCTAATTGTCTAAGAATCAGCTAAGAAATGACACTCCTGCCAATGCTATTTTTCTGTACAAAATACTGTTCTTTAACAGCCCCATCCTTCTTTATGCAATTGCTTTGTTATTTGAACAACTGGGATTTGAAAATCAATATATATCTAAATGTCTCTTGGGTCGCCTCAGTAATTCATCTTCTGAAATCCTTAAAGGGTTCCTGTCCTGACCTATATTGCGTTCTCTCACTCCACATTCGATTACTGTGCAGCATATACCTCCACAGTTCAAAGGCTTACTGAATAAGTAACTGGGGTTTGAATATATCAGTGCCAAAATCACTCCTGCACCACTGCAACTAGTACATGTAAAATAGGGATAATGATACTGACATTCGTAGTAAAGCACTTTGAGATCTACCGATAAGCACGATATAGGTATTATTATATCTATGCAATCCTTAGACAGCTAAGTCCTCGCATAAAATGATGTGTCTGTAAGCAAAAGCCTAATTGGAAAAAAACTGTCTCAAGTAAAATTGTACTCCGTTTTGCTTATTTTGCTTTATACTCCATTTTGCTAGCTTTGAATTAGTAAGAAGAAATTGTAAGAAGAAGTGGAAGAATTCTACCGAGAGCTCAAAAGAGCCCTCGTTCAAAAGTCCATTTACACTGTCACGATGGGAGATTTCAATGCCAAGGTAGGGCGAGGGAAAGCTGGCGAAAAGTTCGTAGGGAGATATGGCAGGGGTGAAAGGAATGAAAGAGGAGTAAGGCTGGTAGCGATGGTAGAAACGAAAGAACTTTACGTGGCAAACACCTGGTACGAAAAGAAGACCGCAAGAAGGTGGACATGGATCGCGCCAAACGCGAAGAGCAAGAATGAAATCACTATATTTTAGTCAATAAAAGGCGCATAGTTCAAGACGTCTCTGTGGTGCAGCCTTTCAACACTACCAGTGACCATCACCTACTTAGAGCAAAGTTGATTTTCAACTAAGCGGTGGAAAAGAAGGCGTTACAGATGGCAAACAGGAAACAGCGGCAGAAGATATACAATGAAGCAAAGCTGAAGAAAGCGATTTCTGGGTTTGACTGGAGCCAGATGGAAAAGTGTGACGAGGACTATAGAATCTTTGCTGACAAGCTGAGAAGTTGCATAAAAGCAGCTGAAATTGAAAAGCTGAAGAAGGTGAAAGGAAGAATCTTGAAGAAACAAAAAACTTCTTGGAGAAGCGGAGAAACAAGAAAAGGAGCTCGGATAACAACCTTGAGTACTCCATTCTGTGCACGCTTATATGGTGAAAACTGAAGGACAACTTAGAGAACTTCCAGAAAGAAAAGCTCCTCAAAACAGCTGAATCACGCAAGAGCCTCAGGATATGCAAGCGGGAATTGACACAGTATAGATTGAGCATAACAGCATTGAAGAACAAGGACGGAGAGACAGTAATCGACAGAGCGGGGATAGAGGAGGTCTGCAAGGACTTCTATATAGAACTGTTCAAATCAAGAATCAACGTCCCTTTCCCAACGCTCCAAGAGTCAGAAGAACACGTCCCCCTGTCAAGGTTCCTCCCCCACTCTGAACTCTAGGGTACAGATGTGGGGACCTGCATGAAAACCTCCTAAGCTTATCTTTACCAGCTTAGGTCAAAACTTCCCCAAGGTACAAAATATTCCACCCGTTGTCCTTGGACTGGCCGCTACCACCACCAAACTAATACTGGTTACTGGGGAAGAGCTGTTTGGACGCGTCCTTCCCCCCAAAATACTTCCCAAAACCTTGCACCCCACTTCCTGGACAAGGTTTGGTAAAAAGCCTCACCAATTTGCCTCGGTGACTACAGACCCAGACCCTTGGATCTTAAGAACAATGAACAATCCTCCCAACACTTGCACCCCCCCTTTCCTGGGAAATGTTGGATAAAAAGCCTCACCAATTTGCATAGGTGACCACAGACCCAAACCCTTGGATCTGAGAACAATGAAAAAGCATTCAGTTTTTTACAAGAAGACTTTTAATAAAAAATAGAAGTAAATAGAAATAAAGAAATCCCCCCTGTAAAATCAGGATGGTAGATATCTTACAGGGTAATTAGATTCAAAAACATAGAGAACCCCTCTAGGCAAAACCTTAAGTTACAAAAAAGATACACAGACAGAAATAGTTATTCTATTCAGCACAATTCTTTTCTCAGCCATTTAAAGAAATCATAATCTAACACATACCTAGCCAGATTACTTACTAAAAGTTCTAAGACTCCATTCCTGTTCTGTCCCTGGCAAAAGCAGCATACAGACAGACACAGACCCTTTTTTTTCTCTCCCTCCTCCCAGCTTTTGAAAGTATCTTGTCTCCTCATTGGTCATTTTGGTCAGGTGCCAGCGAGGTTACCTTTAGCTTCTTAACCCTTTACAGGTGAGAGGAGCTTTCCCCTGGCCAGGAGGGATTTCAAAGGGGTTTACCCTTCCCTTTATATTTATGACACCCCCAAATAATCATCAGCGAAATCTGAAGTGCACTACATCAGATGAAGAAGGGAAAAGCTCCAGGCAAAGATGGAATAACGTCAGAAATTATTTCTGCAGGAGGCGAAAAACTTTGGAAGGCCCTTGCTTTAAGATTTAGTAGATATCTTGAAGAAGGAAAAATACCATCAAGCTGGAAGGAGTTGAATCCCATCTTGCTGCACAAGAAGGGTGATCGAGAAAATCTTAAGATCTACCGCCCTATATGCCTGCTCTCTCACATCTACAAGCTCTTTACAAAGGTGATAACGAACGACTCTCACAGATTCTGGATGAACAACAGCCGAGAGAGCAGGCAGGGTTTTGAAGAAATTTCAGCATAATCGCCCATATATTTACCCTTAGCCAGCTACTAGAAAGAGCGATGGAATACAAACTCCCACTGTGCGTTTCTTTCATTGACTATGAAAAGGCCTTTGATAGCGTCGAGTTTAACGCAATATTAAAGGCGCTCGCAGAGCAGGGCATTAACATGCAGTACATCAGTTTGTTGAAGGAAGCGAATACTGGATGTACAACAGACATTACTCTCCTCATAACTCCCCTCCGCATCCCAAATCAAGAAAGGTGTAAAGCAAGGAGATACAATTTCACCAAAACTATTCACCGCCTGCCTCAAAATGGTTATGAACAAGATCAGCTGGATTTGCAGATGACATCGTACTAATTGCCGAAAGCACCAACCAACTGCAAAGCATGCCACGAAGACTCGACAAGAAAAGCAGTCAGTTCGGCCTGAAAATGAACTGCTGCAAAACGAAATACATGCAATCAGACATCTTACAAAAAGCCCAAATAATGGTAACAGGAGAAGAAATCAAAGAAGTGGAACAGTACATATATTTGGGCCAAGAAGTTAATATGCGCCAAGACCTGAATGGAGAACTCTCGCAAAGGATTCGGGCAGGATGGTTTGCATTTAATTCCATCAAGGTTGTCCTTAAAGGAAAAATCGACAAGACCACACGTACAAATATCTTCAATTCAACAGTGCTGCCAGCCATGCTGTATGGCAGTGAAACATGGCCACTGACGAAGAAAGAACAGCAGCTGTCGGTAGCTGAAAGGGCAATGGACCGAGGTATGTTGGGAATTTCCCTTCTGGATCACTTCCCAAATGAAATGATCAGAGAACACAGTGGTGTGAAAGATATTGTTATGGAAAGCAGACATAACAAGATGCGATGCGCGGGCCACACAGCACAGCTTACGGACAATAGGTGGATCGCAATCATTGCTGAGTGGTACCCATGAGAACAGAAAAGACCACCCGGTCGGCCTCCAAGAAGATGGGAAGATGACATCGTTAAGTGTTTCGGACGAATGTGGAGAAGAAAGGCAAGAGTGTGAGAAGAACGGTGGACTTTTTGTGATCAGCGCAGTCTTAACAACAGCTGAAGACCGTTCGATCCAGGTGATCCAGGTGAAGAAGAAATTGTAGCCTTGAATTAGTAAGAAGAAATTGTTCTGAGTTTATTCTTTACTGATTGTGTTAATGATTGTTTTTAGAAGGATACAAGTTTTATGGCTGTCATTGCCTTATTTACTGTTTGGTGTGAGTGAAGAATGTATGGTAATTAACTGAGAAAGGACAGCTAGGCCAGATGGTCAAGAAGGGAGTGGAAGAGTGGAGAGGCGCCAACTTTCACCCGGATGGCAGACTGATGACCCTAAAGCAAAGGCATACACCCCAAGGACAAGATAAAGAGTGGAGCCAGAGGGATGAGATAAGAAACAGCTGCGGATAACTCCCAGTAACAACCCAAATAACGCTGATTGGAGCAACCTTGAACAGCTCCGGTGTAACACAGCAAGCTCCAGAGACTTGTATGGGAATTTATCACTATAAAAGAAAGGTGTAATGCCCTGGGACTTTGGGTTAGTTCTGCATCAACATCGGAGCTTCAAATGTGTTCAACAGAGGCCCAGCTCCCCTTTCTCGTGTTCAGTTTCAGCTGGCCACTGAAACTGACCGAACACCACTAAGGACTGTTAACTATAAAATCCAGCTGCAGAACCTTTTGGGGTGTGTGTGTGTGTGAATAGAAGCATGCTTAAATTTTACAGATGCTTCCAGGGTTACGCAAACCAGACTTAGGCAAATCCAAGTTTACAGAAAAACTTTGGTAAGCTAGAAATAGGAGGGAGGTTTATTTAATTTATTTATTTATTTGCGTAATGGCCGGAGATATTTTTCCGACTTACGCAAATTTTGACTTACGCAAGGCATTCTGGACAGTACGCTTGCATAAGTCGGGGGCGTCTGTACTCTCAATAAAAGTGGTGTATTGCCTTATCCCCTTTAAAAGATTGTGTGCTTTTTATAAGAATAACATGTCAACTCTATCAATAAACTGCAGTATATACACATGATAAAGCATATTAACTCTACCTTTGTCCGACAGACATATGTTTGTACAACCCAACCCAGTCCAGTGAACTCTAATCCCAACTGGGGACTTTAGCTGCTACCATATGTGATGCTGGCAAACCAGGTGCCAGGTCATGCCAAAGCTCCAGGCCTCACTGAACACTTACAAATGCATAGTGGGAAGCCAGGCTGTTTGACTTGTGTATTAGTATAGATCAAAATGATTGTTAAATGTCTAAAAATATATTTGGTTTTAAAACTTCATGAAAAGTAACGGGATGTTACATGAATTGTTTTCACTTATCTGTATTCTGTTAGAATGTAATAGCAAACATTTACATTGTGTAGTCCTCTGTAACTAAATAACCCATCAAACAAGAAAGAGGCCTTGTGTAACACAAATGAAGAACTTTAACAGGAAAGTACTAATTCTTGTGCATTTGAAGGCAAGTGATCATCGTGTGTGATGATCTATTCCTCTCTCTGCCAATCAAAGAAAGAGCCCATGTAGATGGTCACCCCGTCAGCTTGTTTTCTGTGAGAAGAAACTGTAAGTATGGACTCAGCGAAATACCCTTCATCTCTGGACTTTTTGGATTCTAATAGGCCAGAATAACTGAACAAGAAGATGGAGCTCCCCAGCCCTGAGAGACTTTTGGGAAACTGGCAGATTACTACATCTCTGCTACCATTTGGAATTACAGACTGTGACTCACCTGTACATATATTTTCACCTGCTTTAACCTCTCAATAACTCTCATTCCCTTTTCTTAGCTAATACACTTTTACTTAGTTTAGTACAAAATTGGCTACCAGCATTGTCTTTGGTGCAAGATATAGCACGCAAATCGACCTGGGTGAGTGACTGGTCTCTTGGGAGAGGGCGTAACCTGGAATACTTGTGATTTTTTGTGTAAATGACCATTTATTACATAGTCCAGCTTGCCTGAGTGACAAGATGTCTAAGGGGACTGTCTGTGACTCCATTATAAGACTATCATAATATTTCAGGAGTTCACATTTGTTACTGGTTTGTTGAAATCGAATGATAGAACATACCACCAGTTTGAGGTATCTGCCCTGCTTTTGACAGTCTCCCTAAGGTAGAAATTCTCAGTCACGAGCCACTCCAGACAGTATGATACCATAATATAAATATTTACTACTACTATCAATCCAGTTACACTAAACATTGTTCTGTTTGTAGTGTAGACAGGACCTTTTTCACAGCTCTTCTTTTTATTTGTATATACTGTACATATGTCCATAACCTGAGCCATACACATGTAGTTTCAAAAGTATCAATAGGAGAACATTAAACTCTGCCAGGCCTTTACTTGTCTGTTATCAGTACTATCACAAAAGCTAACAATTTACTAAAAACAATGACGTTTATTAAGCACATCTAAACATATTTACCCCCTCCAATAAAACAAATGGTTTTCTGCACATTTTCATTAGAAAACAACAAATCCAATCAACAATAATGTAGCATTAGCAAAATGGTAACATAAAACAAAATCTTAAATATTGTTTTTAATCTTTTACCAGTAAAAGTGCATTCTAATAGAGAAAAATAGTTCCAAGAACATTTGCCAATTATGATTATTTGATTGTTGGTTGGAGAATAACTGATTTCTTGGCAGGTTTCAGAGGAACAGCCATGTTAGTCTGTATTCGCAAAAAGAAAAGGAGTACTTGTGGCACCTTAGAGACTAACCAATTTATTTGAGCATGAGCTTTCGTGAGCTACAGCTCACTTCATCAGATGTTTACCGTGGAAACTGCAGCAGACTTTATATACACACAGAAATCATGAAACAATACCTCCTCCCACCCCACTGTCCTGCTGGTAATAGCTTATCTAAAGTGATCAACAGGTGGGCCATTTCCAGCACAAATCCAGGTTTTCTCACCCTCCACCCCCCCACACAAATTCACTCTCCTGCTGGTGCTAGCCCATCCAAAGTGACAACTCTTTACATAATCAAGTCGGGCTATTTCCTGCATAGATCAAGGTTTTCTCACATCCCCCCCACCCCCATACACACACAAACTCACTCTCCTGCTGGTAATAGCTCATCTAAACTGACCACTCTCCAGGTTTAAATCCAAGTTAAACCAGAACATCTGGGGGGGGGAGGGTAGGAAAAAACAAGAGGAAACAGGCTACCTTGCATAATGACTTAGCCACTCCCAGTCTCTATTTAAGCCTAAATTAATAGTATCCAATTTGCAAATGAATTCCAATTCAGCAGTTTCTCGCTGGAGTCTGGATTTGAAGTTTTTTTGTTTTAAGATAGCGACCTTCATGTCTGTGATTGCGTGACCAGAGAGATTGAAGTGTTCTCCGACTGGTTTATGAATGTTATAATTCTTGACATCTGATTTGTGTCCATTTATTCTTTTACGTAGAGACTGTCCAGTTTGACCAATGTACATGGCAGAGGGGCATTGCTGGCACATGATGGCATATATCACATTGGTGGATGTGCAGGTGAACGAGCCTCTGATAGTGTGGCTGATGTTATTAGGCCCTGTGATGGTGTCCCCTGAATAGATATGTGGGCACAATTGGCAACGGGCTTTGTTGCAAGGATAAGTTCCTGGGTTAGTGGTTCTGTTGTGTGGTATGTGGTTGTTGGTGAGTATTTGCTTCAGGTTGCGGGGCTGTCTGTAGGCAAGGACTGGCCTGTCTCCCAAGACTTGTGAGAGTGTTGGGTCATCCTTTAGGATAGGTTGTAGATCCTTAATAATGCGTTGGAGGGGTTTTAGTTGGGGGCTGAAGGTGACCGCTAGTGGCGTTCTGTTATTTTCTTTGTTAGGCCTGTCCTGTAGTAGGTAACTTCTGGGAACTCTTCTGGCTCTATCAATCTGTTTCTTTACTTCTGCAGGTGGGTATTGTAGTTGTAAGAAAGCTTGACAGAGATCTTGTAGGTGTTTGTCTCTGTCTGAGGGGTTGGAGCAAATGCGGTTGTATCGCAGAGCTTGGCTGTAGACGATGGATCGTGTGGTGTGGTCAGGGTGAAAGCTGGAGGCATGCAGGTAGGAATAGCGGTCAGTAGGTTTCCGGTATAGGGTGGTGTTTATGTGGCCATTGTTTATTAGCACTGTAGTGTCCAGGAAGTGGATCTCTTGTGTGGACTGGACCAGGCTGAGGTTGGTGGTGGGATGGAAATTGTTGAAATCATGGTGGAATTCCTCAAGGGCTTCTTTTCCATGGGTCCAGATGATGAAGATGTCATCAATATAGCGCAAGTAGAGTAGGGGCTTTAGGGGACGAGAGCTGAGGAAGCGTTGTTCTAAATCAGCCATAAAAATGTTGGCATACTGTGGGGCCATGCGGGTACCCATAGCAGTGCCGCTGATCTGAAGGTATACATTGTCCCCAAATGTGAAATAGTTATGGGTAAGGACAAAGTCACAAAGTTCAGCCACCAGGTTAGCCGTGACATTATCGGGGATAGTGTTCTTGACGGCTTGTAGTCCATCTTTGTGTGGAATGTTGGTGTAGAGGGCTTCTACATCCATAGTAGCCAGGATGGTGTTATCAGGAAGATCACCGATGGATTGAAGTTTCCTCAGGAAGTCAGTGGTGTCTCGAAGGTAGCTGGGAGTGCTGGTAGCGTAGGGCCTGAGGAGGGAGTCTACATAGCCAGACAATCCTGCTGTCAGGGTGCCAATGCCTGAGATGATGGGGCGCCCAGGATTTCCAGGTTTATGGATCTTGGGTAGTAGATAGAATATCCCAGGTCGGGGTTCCAGGGGTGTGTCTGTGTGGATTTGATCTTGTGCTTTTTCAGGAAGTTTCTTGAGCAAATGCTGTAGTTGCTTTTGGTAACTCTCAGTGGGATCATAGGGTAATGGCTTGTAGAAACTCGTGTTGGAGAGCTGCCGAGCAGCCTCTTGTTCATATTCCGACCTATTCATGATGACAACAGCACCTCCTTTGTCAGCCTTTTTGATTATGATGTCAGAGTTGTTTCTGAGGCTGTGGATGGCATTGCGTTCCGCATGGCTGAGGTTATGGGGCAAGTGATGCTGCTTTTCCACAATTTCAGCCCGTGCACGTCGGCGGAAGCACTCTATGTAGAAGTCCAGTCTGCTGTTTCGACCTTCAGGAGGAGTCCATCTAGAATCCCTCTTTCTGTAGTGTTGGCAGGGAGTCCTCTGTGGATTAGTCTTCTCAATGCAATAAGTGAAGAAACAAGTTCTCACTATTCAGAGTTGAATACAATTGTTAATGTTTATATGCCTGCAAATGTATGAGTAACAAAGTGAGCTGGTACTCTTGCTCTATGAGTAAATTCCAAGACAATCTCTTGTATTATTAGGCTAACTCCACCATCCTCTCCTTTTGCATCCTAAGATGTCATGTCAGAAAATAAGCCCACGTTCATTGTAATCATGCCTATAGAAACAGGCAAAACTATTTCCAGCAATGCAGATGAATCCAACAACTTCATGCCTGTATAGGATCTTTAAAAAGGTAAAACAATATACAAATATGTTAATATCCTCCAGTGAACAACTCAGTATTAGCACAGAGATTATTTGGGGAGGAAGCAAAACTCTAAATTAATGGGGCACCATCAATTTATAATTTTTCAGATTAATTTATTTCAAATTATGAATTATTCTATCAGAAAACCCTTGCAATTATATGGCCTGATTTTTCCAGTATTGTTTAAAGGGTATTTGGGTAGGACCAAGAGCAAACATGTTTGGGTCCACTCCTCCAGCCCTCTCCCTTTCAATCTAGGCACTCACCTGCCTGCTGACCCTTCTGTTTCCTGTTTGCTACTACTATTACTGGTAAGCATTTTCTTGCAGGGCCCAGGCTAAAAGGTTCATGAGAACTTTACCCTGGCCCAGCACAATGCACAAAACAGGAATTACAATGGACCATCAACAAAACAGTGAAAATGACTAAACACAAAGTGTAAAATCCAGGCCCTACTGAAGACAACGAGAGCTTTGCCAATAACATCAAGTAGGGCCAAGATTTCCCCCAAAGTGCTGTCAAGTGTACAATGTAAGCAAACTGGAAAAACAGAGACTATATGTAACAATATTATGTACAAAATTTTGAAATGGAAATACAATTTTCAAAGTGCTGGTTTGCAACTAATAGGAACAGTTGAAAGGTTTTTTGAGGAGTTGGGATAGAAGGTGGGGAAAGAATTCACTTCTCTGTCCAGGGGCTACGTTATCTGAAAGGAAATTTTTCCTGAAAATTAAGCATTTTGAAATAGAAAGTACATTTTAGTTATTTACTTGTTATTTATGCAAACCTATGATAAAATTGCCACTAGGTGAACTATCCCATGGCCAGACTTAATTGCAAATGTAATTAGTCTGATCCATGGTTGCTGCCACCAATGCAATATACTCATCAACAAACTCCATTGTACTTATTCCTTTTGACTCTGGAACTGCAAAACAAACACAAAAGGCCAAATTCAGAGGTGAACGTAAATTACTTCAAAAGGAATCTGTCAATGTTTATTATGTTACAACTTCTAGCCCCTTTATGTGTATTTTATATTGACTTACACTCCCTCGTACTTGCAACTGCCAAAGCACACCTTCTGAAAAGTCAGTGTTGGACTGCACCATGGTTAACTGAGAAGATGTTTGAGCTAACAGAAGAAACTATGCAGGGTGAAACAGAATGGCCTGGAGACGGAAGAACGTAGAATAGAATATAATGAAATTAGCAGACAGATTCATAGACAGACTAGATGAGACAAGAGCAAATATATGAGGGCCAAAGTATATGGAACTTGAGAATTATAAAGAGAGTAAAAATACAAAAGATATATTCACAGTGGTCAGACTTCTTACCAAAAGGTTTTCCCCACAATCAAACATAATAAAAGATCACAAGGGCAGAGTTCCCACAGAGGGCGATGATATTAAACACACAGAGAGATTATTGTGCCATTCTGTGTGCCTCGCCAAAGCCACTCATAATGACAAAAGCATATAGAATCTGAGCCATCAATCCTGTGAGAAGTAGGGCACACTATTATGAAAATGAAGGGTGTAAAAGCACCAGAAGTAGATAATATACCTTCAGAATTGTTAAAAGCAATTGATGAACACGGTACTGCTCTTATGTGGAAAATTTGTAATGATATATGGCTGACTAGAAATTGGCTGGAGGACTGGATAAAGGGATTTTTCTGCCCTTATTAAAGAAGGGAGACAGAGTAAGTAATTACTGTACTATCTCCCTGATATTGCATGCCAGCAAATTTCTGCTCTACATAATCCAGGATTGCATGAAATAAAGTTTAAAAGCAGAACTACCACCACAGCAAGCTGGTTTTAGGGAGGGCCAATCACATATGACCAAATCACAACTGTTACAGCATTGAAAAATACATTGATCATGTGCTTCATTGACAACTCAAAAGCATTCAACATCATCTGACATGACCATCTTGGAGGATTCTAGAAAATATGGGGATTGCAAAGCATCTCATTGAATCCATTGCAAGCCTGCTACCACCAGACCATGATGTGGGCAAACAATGAGTGGTTTTCCACTGGGCAGGGTGAGACACAAGGATGTATTTTGTCCTCCAGACCTCTTTAATATATACAGAGAAATTATTCTGAGACAAGCCTTGGAAGGCTTTGACAAAGTGGAAGGAGCTGGGATCTCCATTGGTGGAGACCTCTTAACTGACCACAGATATGCTGATGACACAACACTCTTGCTACAACTGCCAAGGAAATGTAACAAACGTTGGAGTCTGTAAAAACAGTTAGTGAGAAATATGAACTGTTCTTGCATGCAACGAAAAAAATGCATGTACATTTATAAGAAAAACAGAATGTTAGTGGACATTATGATTATTGGACAAGCTGTAGAAGTAGCAGATGAATTTAATTATCTGAGATCCTATATATACAACCAAGGAGGCTGTTCCAAAGAAATCGTAAGAACACTAGAGTTGGCTAACTTAGCTATGGCCTCTCAAAATGTACAAAAGTGTGACTGGTGAAAAGCCTAATTTTTTCTATAGTGATTTATGGATGGGAGTCATGGGACATTAATGCTGCCAACAAGAATAAAATTGAAGTTTTTGAAAGGTGGTGCTGGTGAAGATTCTTGCATATTTCCTGGATTGAAAAAAAAAAAGACAAATGCCTACATTAGAAATAGTATTGAAGAGAAGCAAACCTTGATGTTGGAGAAAAACAGATACAAATTTATGTACTTTGGCCACATTAGGCATAGAGATGGAAATAACCTTGAGAAAGTTATTGTGCAGGAATGGTGGATGTTCATCGTAGTAGAAGACAACCAGAGAGGAGATGGATGTATGGTGGTGGCAGATCACTGGAAGGTCAGCTGCAGCATGCTCAAAGTGAGCGATGGATCATGAAAGCTTCTAAAATTTCTGCTATGCTATCACCGATATTCAGTCATGAATACATGGATTTATTTACTTAAGGCTCACTCAGACACTTACTAACACACAGTTTATACCTGCTGTGATAAACTCAGGACAGACAGCTGTAAGGGTGGGGTAGAAAACAGTCCCAGAAGGGTAAAAGGCCCTTCTCCCTATCAACTGAGGAGGGGTGACTATAGGTCAAGCAGGTTCATCTGAGAAGGGGTTACCAGAGATCAGTTAGGATCAGATGAGAGGGAGTTACCTGAGGGCAATTAGGATCAGCTGATTTCAACTAAGGGCTGCATGAGAGCTTTTTAAACCCTGCGCAGTGGGGGAGTCAAGCTGCCAGTAGGCGAGGAACAGCAAGATAGCAAGCCTCACCAGAAAGGGAGGCTGCATTCCCTCCTATAAGGGAGAAAAACCAACCTAAAAGACTGGCTGAGAGAAGGAGCGGACTGCCCCGTGCAGCCAAGAGGGACTGTTTTACCCCAAGCCCGTCTCACTAAGGCTAAAAACAGCTGAGGCTGGTGAGACTGAGAAGGTGCCTTGCCACACTGCTTTTACACAACAACTTAGTATTTGGACTGCAAAAAAGTTTAACTGAAAACAATAGTCTAATCCGATGTAACCCAAATACAGAGGCAACACAAAGGAACATGGAAAAAAAGAAGCTAACAGAAGGGTGTAACAATGTGTAAGTTAATGGAGGTCAGTCTCCACTTTGACTTCTTACACTTTCTTGTTAACACCAATATACTTTCTTCTGTATAAATTACACCCCAGCTTAGACTCTTACACATGAGTAAGTAAGTTGTAACACACACCACCCTACATGCCTTTGAATGGGCCTTAGTTTCTGCCTATCAAATATTGAAACGATCAGTCTGGAGAGTGTGTTTTAACATACTAAAAACAAACACAGACACAGTATGCTTGGCCTAAACAAAATTCATGATAGAATCACACGGTCTAACATGAATATGCAACCTCTTCAGCTGTATTCTTACATCAATTTGCAAATATATTAACTGTCTTTTCAATTCTCATCCTATCATAGAAAAATGGATACAAGTACGCAAGCAATATGATTAGCTAGAGGGCTAATACAGTTTGGCACACAGGTTATTAATTGCATCCCCTAGCAAGCAGTATGACATTACTGCATTGACATTTTTATTAGTTCACAGCCCAGATTCAATGTCAATGTGGATGTCAACTGAGCCTTATCCACATCAAAGAACTTCCCTCTACACACAGAAGTTCAGAAGTCATACAGACTTCAGAATCCAGTAGTAGTTAAAAACATTAATTTATGACAACCTTTCTAAATTTAGCAACAAGCTCCCCAAAATGATACGATGGCCAAAGAACAAACTATTCACTACTTGGGAATAAAATCTGTTCAAGCTGTTAATATATTGGTCTTCAGCCTCGTGTCTTCTTAACACTCACTCAGTTGTAATATTCTCCACTAATGCAGCATCATGTCTTTTTACTCAATTACCAGTTTATGTATTCTGTCTGTATAAGATGTCTAGTGATTTGTCCAGCTCACATTATGAGATCACAAAGGAGCAGGCAGCCTGACAAAGCTGAGGCACTCCAGCACTCAGGAAGCCCACTGCTCTGAGTATGCTGCCAACACCACCCATGATCACACTTACTCTCCCATGCTCCCCTCTCATACACATATACCTTGGAGAAAGTGAGTGGGTCAGGCAGGCCCTCCAATACCGGCCCCAGCGGCCTGTTCTGAGTACTGTGTGCTGGATCTCCCTGGAAGCATTCCAGCGATGTTTCCCTCCTGCTCTTCCCCGTCTCTGAGCAAAACACATTAGAAGACTTTACAAATTTTAAAACAGTTCATAGAATGAGGGCTGTCTTAAGAGAACTTCTTAATCAAATGAGCAGATATTTGCACCTCATACCCTGCCTGGGCTCCTAACTGGCATACCAGTATTCAAGGTGCTCCAACCTTATATATTGATTTTACACAGGTTTGAAGATTCAGCTTTAAACAGGAACTGTGTTGTAACCTTAACGATGGGGCTGCAAGTACATTCTTCTCATAAAATGGGCAGGGTAGTGTTGTACAGTGGAGAGACTCCAGGACTTGGAATCAGGGGACTTGGGTTATATTCTAAAAACTCCGGCACTGACCTGCTGAGTGACTTGCACTTCTGTCTGTTTCCCCAGCTGTAAAACGGGGGGCACTGATCCTTTTTCTCCTTTGCGAAGTGCTTTGATATTGATGGATGAACAATGCTATCGAAGAGCTAAAAAATGTGTATAACATAAGTATTCGCACACCAAGTGATAAGAGAGTGACAAAGTGGAACTGCAATGCAACACTCTAATAATCCATTGAGGAGTTAGATAGAAATAAGACTGTCATCTTGAAGAAACATTCACAAGGATCACAGCAATGATAGCTACTTAATATTCAATGCTGTATCTGCGTAGCACTGCTCAGCATGTTTTATAGTAGTGCAATGTTTAAACAGTTAACTAACATGCTATTTTTGCCATTTAATAGGATTCACCTGGATGCCATGAAATCAGAGACTTCTACATAAAGTAACAGAGATAATGAAATTTAGAGGCTATCATCTGGCCCCTGCACCATCTAGTGGCTGGTGTTATTTGAACAACAGAAAATGAAGGTAGTAATTGTTACACTTCTAACAATGAATGAGAGAAACAGGATTAATACAGAATTTTTGAAGAACTGGTTATCGTTACATCTTAGAATGTTTGCATATGTCCATTCCACTGTAAGTGCCTACACACCTTGTACACAGTTGGAGAAATTTTTCCCTCAGCAGTGTCCTTGGACCTGTTTGCAGCAAAGACCAACAGAAAATGCCCTCAGTTTTGTTCCTGGAGAGGTCTCAGCCCAGGCACACTGACAAATGTTTTTTTCTTATCCTGAAAGAAGCTCCTCCTGTTGACCTTCCCGCCGATTCCTTTCCTAATTACAGTCTTGTTCAAAGCAAACAAGACCATGCTCGCCTCATCCTTCTAGTACCAATGTGGCCTCATCATCACTGGTACTCAACCCTACTAGCCTTCTCAATCAAGCCTCTGCTATCTCTCTTGTTGGATCCAGATGTCATTTCCCAGGACCACAGTCGCCTGCTCCTCAGAGCCCTCCATCTGACAGCGTGGATGCTTCATGGTTAACACCATTTGAGAGATCCTGTACAAAGGACATTCAGAAAGTGCTTCTGAATGACAGAAAACCCTCAATGAGGAGCACTTACCTGACTAAGTGGAAGCGTTTCTCCATTTGGTCCCATCAGAAAGGCATATTTCCGGAGTGCATCCCTGGAGCTCATACTGGCTATTTTCTATATTAAAAAAAAAAAAAAGACTTTGGCTTTTAGCACTTTGAGAGTGAATCTGGCAGCTATTTTGGTCTTCCACATCTTGGTGGATAGTAGATCATCATCAGATTCCTAAAGGGTTTGGTCAGATTGTATTCACACATGCAAGATCCCATCCCTCCTGGGATTCTGAACTTGGTCCTGGCAAAACTGATGGGACCACCTTTTGAACCCCTTGCAACTTGCCCTCTGCTGCAGCTCTCTTCGAAGGTAGCCTATCTAGTGGCCACTACTTCAGCCAGAAGGGTGGGAGAGTTAAAAGCCCTAGTATCTGACCCTCCCTATACAGTTTTCCATAAGGATAAGGTTTATCTTTTCCCTCACCCAAAATTTCTTACTAAGATAGTCTCTAATTTTCATGTTAATGAGGCACTCTATTTGCCAACTTTTTTTCTGAAACCTCATGCTCATAGAGATGAGGAGAGACCGCATTTGCAAGATGTGAGAAGAGCTCTAGCTTTCCATCAAGTTTATGCTAAGTCACTTAGGCCCTCTACTCCACTGTTTATTGCAATTGCAGATCAGTGTTTACCCAAAGGATTTAATCCTAGCTCTCTTTGTGCATTTGTTTATGCAGCCAGTTGGCTAATACAACCCCACCAACTAGGGCATTGTTGCATTCTACTAGAGTGCTTTCTTGGTGCAAGTACCTATTATAGACATTTGTAAAGCAGCATCTGTCCACGCTTTTGCTTCACATTATGCCATTTCCTATCAGTCCAGGGATGATGCCAGTTTTGGATGGGTTGTCTTACAATCACCACTGTTCATGCAGACTCTGAGTCTATCTCCATATTTGTCTGCTTCTGAATCACCTACAGTGGAATGGACATGTTAAGCACTCAGAGAAGAAAAACAGTTACCTACCTTCCTGTTACTGTCATTCTTTGAGATGTGTTGCTCATGTCAACTCCACAACCCACTCACGTTCCCTTCTCTATTGAAGTCTATCCAGAACAAAGGAACTAAGAGGGGTCAGGGATGGCTCCACCCTCTTCTACCAGCACACAGTGGCACATGGCAACAGAGAGCACTCAGACCACCCCGATGGGCACTGCACGAGGCACGCACACACCTACAGTGGAATGGACCATGGGGAACTCATCTTGAAAAACAATACTTACAGAAAGGGAGGTAACCAATTTTTGTTGTTGTTGTTGTTGTTCTCACTTTGAAACAGTGAATATTGCACAGTTTGGATGACAGTTAATGTCTAGAAGTCTCAGGGAACATGAGAAACCTTCAGAAAAGCAGAGTGGTTGAGAAATTGCAGGGAGCTCACTTAAGTTTAACTTAAGAATGGCCATACTGGGTCAGACCAATGGTCCATCAAGCCCAGTAACATATCTTCCAGCAGTGGCCAATACCAGATGCTTCACAGGGAATGAACAGAACAGGCAATCATCAAGTGATCCATCCCCTGTCACCCATTCCCAGCATCTGGCAGTCAGAGGTGCAGGGTCACCCAGAGCATGAGATTGCATCCCTGACTATCTTGGCTAGTGGTCATAGAATCATAGAATATCAGGGTTGGAAGGGACCTCAGGAGGTCATCTAGTCCAACCCCCTGCTCAAAGCAGGACCAATCCCCAATTAAATCATCCCAGCCAGGGCTTTGTCAAGCCTGACCTTAAAAACTTCTAAGGAAGGAGATTCTACCACCTCCCTAGGTAACGCATTCCAGTGTTTCACCACCCTCCTAGTGAAAAAGTTTTTCCTAATATCCAACCTAAACCTTCCCCACTGCAACTTGAGACCATTACTCCTTGTCCTGTCCTCTTCTACCACTGAGAATAGTCTAGAACCATCCTCTCTGGAACCACCTCTCAGGTAGTTGAAAGCAGCTATCAAATCCCCCCTCATTCTTCTCTTCTGCAGGCTAAACAATCCCAGTTCCCTCAGCCTCTCCTCATAAGTCATGTGTTCCAGACCCCTAATCATTTTTGTTGCCCTTCGCTGGACTCTTTCCAATTTATCCACATCCTTCTTGTAGTGTGGGGCCCAAAACTGGACACAGTACTCCAGATGAGGCCTCACCAATGTCGAATAGAGGGGGACGATCACGTCCCTCGATCTGCTCGCTATGCCCCTACTTATACATCCCAAAATGCCATTGGCCTTCTTGGCAACAAGGGCACACTGCTGACTCATATCCAGCTTCTCGTCCACTGTCACCCCTAGGTCCTTTTCCGCAGAACTGCTGCCTAGCCATTCGGTCCCTAGTCTGTAGCTGTGCATTGGGTTCTTCCGTCCTAAGTGCAGGACCCTGCACTTATCCTTATTGAACCTCATCAGATTTCTTTTGGCCCAATCCTCCAATTTGTCTAGGTCCCTCTGTATCCTATCCCTGCCCTCCAGCGTATCTACCACTCCTCCCCGTTTAGTATCATCCGCAGATTTGCTGAGAGTGCAATCCACACCATCCTCCAGATCATTTATGAAGATATTGAACAAAACCGGCCCCAGGACCGACCCCTGGGGCACTCCACTTGACACCGGCTGCCAACTAGACATGGAGCCATTGATCACTACCCGTTGAGCCCGACAATCTAGCCAACTTTCTACCCACCTTATAGTGCATTCATCCAGCCCATACTTCTTTAACTTGCTGACAAGAATACTGTGGGAGACCGTGTCAAAAGCTTTGCTAAAGTCAAGAAACAATACATCCACTGCTTTCCCTTCATCCACAGAAGCAGTAATCTCATCATAGAAGGCGATTAGATTGGTCAGGCATGACCTTCCCTTGGTGAATCCATGCTGACTGTTCCTGATCACTTTCCTCTCATGTAAGTGCTTCAGGATTGATTCTTTGAGGACCTGCTCCATGATTTTTCCGGGGACTGAGGTGAGGCTGACTGTCCTGTAGTTCCCAGGATCCTCCTTCTTCCCTTTTTTAAAGATTGGACTTACTAATTGGACCTATCTTCCATGAAACTTACCTAATTCTTTTTTGAATCTAGTTAATAGTTTTGGCCTTCATAACATCCTCTGGCAAAGAGTTCCACAGGTTGACAGTGCGTTATGTGAGGAAATACTTCCTTTTGTTTGTTTTAAACCTGTTCCCTATTAATTTCATTTGGTGACCTCTAGTTCTTGTGTTATGAGAAGGAGTAAATAACACTTCCTGATTTACTTTCTCTGCCTCAGTCATGATTTTATAGACCTCTATCATCTCCCCCCTTAGTCGTCTCTTTTCCAAGCTGAAAAGTCACAGTCTTTTTAATCTCTCCTCCTATGGAAGCTGTTCCATACCCTTAATCGTTTTTGTTACCCTTCTCTGTACCTTTTCCATTTCTAATACATCTTTTTTTGAAATGGGGTGCCCAGAAATGCACAAAGTATTCAAGGGGTGGACGTGCCATGGATTTATACAGCGGCATTAAGATATTTACTCTCTTATTATTTATCCTTTTCCTAACGGCTCCTTACTTTCTGTTAGCTTTTTTGACTAAAAACAATGGCCAACCAGCAATAGCATCACTCCAGGCCATGGAGTGGGCTGAGCCCACAGGTATAATAAGGAAGGAAAACAAATCTCAACAGCGGTGGGACAAAACCCCTGGTCCCCTGGATGAGACCCTGCACCTGCAGGTTGTGGAGAGGTAAGTTCACATACCCATTGTCCCCACCCCACTCACTTGCAGCACTGTGTTGTAGCTTTATCTGCACATTAGGGTAGAGACAGGACAGGAAGCGGCTGTCGTGCCAGAACGGTGGTGGATAAAAGGACATCAGGGAGTCTAGTTCACGACTGTAGATGCCAACCTGACCTGCATCCAGAGCTGGAGATGGCAGACTGATGCACAGGAAGGGAACACAGCCCCCTCCCTACCCCAAGCTGGGACATCACCATAAAAGAGAATCCGGAAGATAAGCAATGGGGCAAATGCACAAGTGAGTGAGTGCTGACTAGGGGGGAGCCACTACATATACGCAGACCCACCACTTCCCCAGCCACATCCCTTCAAATTGACCTTCACCCATAAAAATCCCTCCTGTAATAAGTGAGGTAACCCCAGTGCATAGGCACACCAAAGATAAGATGGGGTCAGGTGAAGTAACTAAGTCACATGCTGTTAGTTCCCTGCCCTGCTGATTCATGTCCCTAACCTGGCCATTCTCTCCAGCCACAGGCTCCTAGACAAGGCCCTCCTTCTCCCAAGACAGGTCCCAAAGGTGAGCCATATTGTGGAGATCACATATGTTGCTGTCACACCAACAGGCACACCTTCCCCAGCTGCATCCAAAGACACCCTCCAGCCTGACAGAAGCTGTGGAATCACATTTTAAAAATGCTATTCTTAACATCAACTACCTGGCTCTCCTGTGAGCCAAGCTGCACACATGTTCACTTGCCAGCACCAGCCTCCTAAAGGGGAAGAAAGCAAACAGATGACACATATTGCTGTCGAGGCACCTTCAGTGTCACAGATCATCTGTCAGTGGAAGACAGACATAATGGGGAAGTGCTCAGTGTTCCAGTGGGGATGAGTTTAGCAGACTCCATCCATCCTTCTGCAAATGCATCACCTGTGACCACTGTCATGATATCTGTAAGGTGGTTGTTGACCATGAGTTAACCTAAGTAGGGCAGGGTACCCGTTTGAGGCCAAGCTATTGGACCTACTCCTGCTGTGCCCTTTTTTGGTGATATTACAGCATGGTTGGAAAAGGAGGATCACCACCCCTTGGGAATGCTCCTGGGTTAGGAGACATAGGGGAAAAGCATCAAAGCTTGCCAAATTGTTGTTCTGCCTGAGCTAGCAAATCTCCCAAACAATGGAAGAGTGATTTCCAAGGGTGATGGACATCCAGGGGACTCTAACAATGTTATCAAACAGAGGGCAATCAATTGGTCTGGAGCTGAGACCAAAACACTGGTGAACATGATTATGAGAACATAAAGATTGTCCTCAAATATGGTGGGAGCAGACAGGAAATATTCAGACACTGGCTGATGTGGCAATATCACCCTCAGTGTGTCCATCTTTGAGTGGGGATGTCTGCAATGTTAAACAACAAAGTGGTAGGATTTGGCAGTGCAGTCTTGGTTAAATTCCAGGTAGCACACAGACACCAGCAGGACCAGCAGTGGCCTTCAAAACCCTTTCCAACTGTTGACTGTGCTGGAGATCCCTAGGCTGAGCAGGTAGAAGATGGCATATGGTGAGTTCTTTACAGGGGTTTTGTGAAGCCCATGCTGTGGTCTCCATGGGACACAATGTGGGGCTCCATCAGGCCATGCAGTGAAGGAGGTGCATGGAAGCATGACCAAGATAGTGATTGCAGCCAGCAGATGCAAAGTCACAGTCCAAGAAGCTTAGCAGCAAGACTGGGTGTATACAGACCACTTCTGTAGGTATGTGTGTCCTCTTCCATACTGGGCACAACTGGGGATTTGCATTGGTGGGGGGTCTTCTATATTCTTGCATTATCCCTTGTGTGCCTGGCAGGATCAAAACATTAAAGAGATTATTCATCAGTTAGTGCAGCCCCTCTTAGGCTGGTTGGTCAACAAAAGATGGCTCCACTGGCTAGCCCGCTCATCACTGCGCTTGGGGAACTGTGTGTTGCCTCCCCAATACTCTCTGGTACCCTCTTCACTGCACTCTGGATTTGGGAATGTGGAAAACAACACAGCCCCAAGAAACAACAGTTTTAGCTAAAGGCAACTGAGATTGGTGGAATGTTTCAGTGGAAACATACAAATGCCTGTGTGCAGTCTGAACAAGGCGTGTCCTCAAGAGATTAAAAATTACATGCCTGATCCAAAACCTGGTCAAGTCAGAGGGAGTCTTTTCACTTACTTCAGTGGTTTTTGGATCAGGCCCTATTACCGGAAATTGAAAAAAGTTTACATAAGCAGCTGCCTTACATACTTCCTCAGCCTGGGATTCCATAGATTCATAGATATTTAGGTCAGAAGGGACCATTATGATCATCTAGTCTGACCTCCTGCACAACGCAGGCCACAGAATTTCACCCACCACTCCTACAAAAAACCTCACACCTATATCTCTGCTATGAAGTCCTCAAATCGTAGTTTAAAGACTTCAAGGAGCAGAGAATCCTCCAGCAAGTGACCCGTGCCCCATGCTACAGAGGAAGGCGAAAAACCTCCAGGGCCTCTTCCAATCTGCCCTGGAGGAAAATTCCTTCCCGACCCCAAATATGGCGATCAGCTAAACCCTGAGCATATGAGCAAGATTCATCAGCCAGATACTACAGAAAATTCTTGCCTGGGTAACTCGGATCCCACCTCATCTAATATCCCATCACAGGCCATTGGGCCTATTTACCATGAATATTTAATTACCAAAACCATGTTATCCCATCATACCATCTCCTCCATAAACTTATCGAGTTTAATCTTAAAGCCAGATAGATCTTTTGCCCCCACTGCTTCCCTTGGAAGGCTATTCCAAAACTTCACTCCTCTGATGGTTAGAAACCTTCGTCTAATTTCAAGTCTAAACTTCCCAATGACCAGTTTATATCCATTTGTTCTTGTGTCCACATTGGTACTGAGCTTAAATAATTCCTCTCCCTCTCCAGTATTTATCCCTCTGATATATTTATAGAGAGCAATCAGATCTCCCCTCAACCTTCTTTTAGTTAGGCTAAACAAGCCAAGCTCCTTGGGTCTCCTTTCATAAGACAAGTTTTCCATTTCTCGGATCATCCTAGTAGCCCTTCTCTGTACCTGTTCCAGTTTGAATTCATCCTTCTTAAACATGGGAGACAAGAACTGCACACAGTATTCCAGGTGAGGTCTCACCAGTGCCTTGTATAACGGTACTAAAACCTCCTTATCCCTACTGGAAATACCTCTCCTGATGCATCCCAAGACCGCATTAACTTTTTTCACGGCCATATCACATTGGCAGCTCATAGTCATCCTATGATCAACCAATACTCCAAGGTCCTTTTCCTCCTCCGTTACTTCTAATTGATGTGTCCCTAGCTTATAACTAAAATTCTTGTTGTTAATCCCTAAATGCATGACCTTACACTTCTCACTATTAAATTTCATACTATTACTATTACTCCAGTTTACAAGGTCATCCAGATCCTCCTGTAGGATATCCCTGTCCTTCTCTAAATTGGCAATACCTCCCAGCTTTGTACCATCCACAGACTTTATTAGCACACTCCCACTTTTTGTGCTGAGGTCAGTAATAAAAAGATTAAATAAGATTGGTCCCAAAACCGATCCTTGAGGAACTCCACTGGTAACCTCCCTCCAGCCTGGCAGTTCACCTTTCAGTAGGACCCGTTGTAGTCTCCCCTTTAACCAATTCCTTATCCACCTTTCAATTTTCCTATTGATCCCCATCTTATCCAATTTAACTAATAATTCCCCATGTGGCACGGTATCAAACGCCTTACTAAAATCTAGGTAAATTAGATCCACTGCGTTTCCTTTGTCTAAAAAATCTGTTACTTTCTCAAAGAAGGAGATCAGGTTGGTTTGGCACAATCTACTTTTTGTAAAACCATGTTGTATCTTGTCCCATTTACCATTGACTTCAATGTCCTTAACTACCTTCTCCTTCAAAATTTTTTCCAAGACCTTGCATATTACAGATGTCAAACTAACAGGCCTATAGATACCTGGATCACTTTTTTTCCCTTTCTTAAAAATAGGAACTATGTTAGCAATTCTCCAATCATACGGTACACCCCTGAGTTTACAGATTCATTAAAAATTCTTGCTAAGGGGCTTGCAATTTCATGAGCCAATTCCTTTAATATTCTTGGATGAAGATTATCTGGGCCCCCCAATTTAGTCCCATTAAGCTGTTTGAGTTTCGCTTCTACCTCAAATATGGTAATGTCTACCTCCATATCTTCATTCCCATTTGTCATGCTACCATTATCCCTAAGATCCTCTTTAGTCTTATTAAAGACTGAGGCAAAGTATTTGTTTAGATATTGGGCCATGCCTAGATTATCCTTGACGTCCACTCCATCCTCAGTGTTTAGCTGTCTACCCTAACTTTTGACCCAGGGTAGGGTTTGGTGGAATGCTGCCTTTCCATATGTTTCTCTTGCCCCTCACCCCCAATCTCTCTCCACTGTTACACTCTTACACTGTTGTAAGACCAATTCAGGAACTTCTGTTTCAAGTTATAAATTCAACTCCATCTTTTTCTATAATCTGCTAACATTTACTTAAAATGTTAACTCAGAATAACATGGCATTTGTGTTAAAAGCTTCTACATTTTTTGCAATTTAACGTGGACCTAGACAGGGTGGGTTAAAGACTCATCTTTAATAGAGATAATTTAAGATCATTTATATCACTGAAATTAAGACCTCTCAGTATATCTGGTGGCATTTTCAACAACAAGTACATCATCTACTTGGTCTATAATTCCCTCCTTTGCTTTCTATGTAACAGTGGAGGTTGCCAGTTCGCTCCACCCACATATCCAGTCACAAAAACTTCTTCTGGGAACTCAGTTATTTCAATCAATGGACCTTTTCTGGGAACTCAGTTGCAATGTAAAGGTCACTGCCTTGGATCCTTTTGATTTCACTTGGAACAAATATCACCCACTTTATGTTAAAAGCTGATGACAAATTTACTGTATCAGAACAGAGAGGGAAATGCGAAATGTATTCGTCATGAAGAATTAAAAAAATCACAGATTCATGTTTTTTCCTTTGCAGGACACCTTTCAGTTCTCCCCCCTGTCCCCCCCTCCGCCCCCCCCCCCCGAGTTGCCAAACTAATGAACTGTACAATTGTTTGCTGTACTTGTGAGTGGATGAGTGCTTGAAGAAGTGACAAGTTCCAGAGTAGTAGATTGTTACTACTAAATAATGTTCATATTCTTGTCCCTTTGCTGAACTGTAGCAGATTTTTGTTGCCTTGTGGATCAGCTTCACATTTGGAGCAGAAGTTAGTGATGCAGAGTCGGGTATTTTTAGTACCATTTGTTCATTTAGAATGTGTATGCAATCCTCTAAGCCAGAACAGAGGTGGTAACAGACTACACACAGCCAACTCCCTCTTGAAGAAACCTCAGGTCAAGCACCCCTGCCTTGTGTTTGTCTCTGTCCAGGATTTCATGCCAATCTCACTGCCTAACACCTGTTCCAACTCCAGCTCCTGGGAAATTTTAAGTCCAGGGCTCTCCTCTGGCCATTAAATGTCCTTTTGTGCAGCTGCTTTACAAAACAACAGAAGCTCAGAAACAGTCTTTTGGCCCAGACAAAGAATACTTTAACCCACATTGTATTCTTCACAACTCTGGATAGGATTCCTGCATGACATCTTTAACTCTTTCTATGGAGAGTTTTATCCTGGGTGTTTATACATCTCTCTCCCCATTATCACCTTTTGGCATATCACCTCTAAAAAAATAAGTTTTATGGACACTGCTAAGTGGGAAGTATATCAGATGGCAGAAGTGAAATACTTCCAGCTGGGACAATGCCCATCATGGCAAATGTGGTGTAGATTCCATAAATTACATCAGTAAATATACCTGATGATGGTTTTGTGAATTTAGAGTTCATTACAATATAGAAAAGGAATAAAAGCACCAGTCTGATACTTTTTGGGCCACAGCAATGAAAAACAAACTAATCTAAGGGACAAGAGAATTAGTAGTACATTTTGTGAAATTACTGCCATTGCCATAATCAATGTACCGACCATAGAAGTCATTCAACCTTCAGATGCAAACAGCAAGAGGGAGCTCTAGCTAAAGCATCTCCATTTGCTGGAAATAGACACAGTCCTTTACTTTATGTCCCTGTTGCAGATCTTTAGCTGCCTGAAGATGAGACCCTTACACACTTTTAACTTTAAACAAACTACCCCATTCAAAGCACACAAAGAGACATTCCAGCATGGTGTGTAGGTATATTATTATTTGTATTACCATAGAATCTAAGAGCTCCACTCCTGGACCAGGTCCCCACTGTGATAGGCACTGTATGTAGCATTCTAGCATGAACGTACTGACGCAGGCTAGATTCAGTGGCAGTGGACTATCAAAACACCTGTTAGGCATTATATAAATCCACCCCTCATTAGATTTCAAGCTAAGGATTTTCAGATAGATCAAGCATTAAAGCTGATGAAATGAAACCCCCATTAATTTATATGATATAAAATAATATTAGTTCTTACAAAATAAATACTGCTTATGTTCCATCTTCAGGGTTCCCTACTGGAGGGTCTGATCATTACAACCTCTGAAGCACTTGGGCAGGTACAGTCTCTGGGGTAAAAATCATGGAGCAAGTCTTGATTCTTAGATGCCTAATACTGTCAATAGGCTATTGTTTTCTTTAACATCTGGTTATGTGTTCAAAATATCTTTCTGGTGTAGGATACCCCTAAAACTAAAAGGTATCCCTATTTTAGTAGTCATGACTACAACCCCTGAATTCCTACTCCACAAAATGGGCCAAATTCTGCAGTCCATTGTTGAACAAAACTCCCTTCCAAGTCAACAGGAGATTTGCCTAACTGAAGTCCACATAATTCGACCTTATATAAACAGCTCAGTAACAGAAGTTTAACCCCCTGAATCCACTTGCTCCTCACCAACACGAGGTAAATAAAGAGTTTTATCAATGGGGCGAAGGAGAGGAATACCTTTTATATTTAAACAATAGACCAGTGTGAATTGCTGTTGACTTTTTGTTACTCCACCAATGCATTAGAGTTAGCTTGGTGCAGATTTATCTTTACAGGATGACTTCACAGCCCATTTTTAATTTTCTGCCACTTTCTCCCTGGTTCTGCTTCTGTACAAACTCTGTTCCCTTCTTCATCTCCCTTATCTTGTTCTTCTCATGCATGACATGCAGCTTCCTACTAACTTTCCCTCACTGACTGTTGTCGCTGAATCCTTCTTCAAAGTGGTCCTGTTGCTGTCACTATATTTTCTTCAGATCTGTGCTTCTCCAACTGGACAATTCCAATCCTTATGGAACTTTATGGTTTCAACATTCCTCCCCTGGTGCTATTAAAACAAACATCTCCCAAAGTTAGAGCTGGTTGGAAAACTTTGTCCAAAACAAATTTTCAATCACATTATGAAATTTTTACTATTTTTGACCTAAGAAATAGAATCAGAAATCTGACAAAAAAATACAAACAAATTTCATTTTTCCTTATTTTCTTACCATCTTTACCCAAAAACTTCCACCTGTAGTCTGAAAAGATTTCATATGTGCACTGGTTACACTTACAATATGCAATTTTTAGCTAGATTCACATCTCTAAACCAATTCGTATTTGTTTGAATGGTTGGCTATATTCTATTTTGGGTATAGAATTTTTTTCTGGTGTTAATATGTGAATTAACTGCTTGTAAGTATGTGACTGACAAACCAGCACTCTGGGTGGCTGGGCATGGCATCACATGCCTGGTCTACACTACAAGTTTAGGTCGAATTCAGCAGTGTTATCTCAATTTAACCCTGCACCCGTCCACACTACGAAGCCCTTTTTTTCGACTTAAAGGGCTTTTAAAATCAATTTCTTTACTCCACCGCCGACAAGGGGATTAGCGCTGAAATCGGTCTTGCCGGGTCAAATTTGGGGTACTGTGGATGCAATTCGATGGTATTGGCCTCCGGGAACTATCTCAGAGTGCTAAGTTGTGACCGCTCGGGACAGCGCTCTCAACTCAGATGCACTGGCCAGGTATATAGGAAACGGCCTGCGAACTTTTGAATCTCATTTCCTGTTTGGCCAGCGTGGCGAGCTCACCTGCACAGGTCACCGTGCAGAGCTCATCATCACAGGAAACCATGCAGTCCCAGAATTGCCGAAGAGCTCCAGCATGGACCGAACGGGAGGTACGGGATCTTATCACAGTATGGGGAGATGAATCCGTGCTGGTAGAACTCTGTTCGAAAAGATGAAATGCCAAAATATTTCAAAAAATCTCCAATAGCATGAAGGACAGAGGCCCTAACAGGGACCTGCAGCAATGCCACGTGAAAATTAAGGAGCTCGGGAAAGCCTACCAAAAAAACAGAGAGGCAAACGGCCACTCCGGTTCAGAGCCCCAGACATGCTGCTTCTATGATGAGCTGCATGCCATTTAGGGGGTGTAGCCACCACTACCCCAACCCTGTGCTTTGACTCTGTCCAAGGAGTGGGACGCAACACGGAAGCGGGTTTTGGGGGCGAGGAAGATGATGATGAGGAGGAGATTGTAGACAGCTCACAGCAAGCAAGCGGAGAAACCAGTTTCCCCAACAGCCAGGATCTGTTTATCACCCTGGACCTGGACCCAGTACCCCCCCGAACCCACCCATGGCGGGCTCCCGGACCCTGAAGGTGGAGACGAGACCTCTGGTGAGTGTACCTTTGTAAATATTATACATGGTTTAAAAGCAAGCGTGTTTCATGATTAATTTGCCCTGGCATTCGCGGCCAGTACAGCTACTGGAAAAGTCTGTTAAAGTGTCTGGGGATGGAGCGGAAATCCTCCTAGGGACATCTCCATAAAGCTCTCCTGGATGTAGAGGTCCATGGTAGGACACTTTACCACGCCAGGCCAGTAGCACGTAGTTGGGAATCATTGCAGAGTATGGTCCCGGTGTTTGCTGGCATTCAAACAACATCTGTTCTTTATCTCTCTGTGTTACCCTCAGGAGGGTGATATCATTAATGGTCACCCTGGTTGAAATAGGGTGGTTTTAGTAAGCGGACATTCAGAGGAGCCCGTTTCTGCTGGGCTTTTTGCCTGTGGCTGAACAGAAATCTTCCCCGCTGTTAGCCACGCGGTGGGGGGAGAGGTAAAGCCATCACCCCAGAGAATTGGGTGTGTGTGTGTGTGTGGGGGGGGTTAGTTGGGTTTCTGCTGCACGTGAACCCAGAAACCGCAGCTCCTCCTTTTAAATGGCCAACCCATTTTTAATGGCCAACCCAAAGGCTACTTCGCATAGGAAATGAGGGTGCTGCTGTTTGAAACCATTCCCACATGTTAGGAAGGTTAAAGAAGCCAAAAGACTGTGGCTTACCATGGCTGCCTGCAAGCCGAATTCTGCTGCCAGGCTCTGCGTGAGTGATCTCTCACACCAAACCAGCAGACCCTCAATAAGAGGCAAAATGCGACCTTGTAATGAAAGCACATGTGCTATGTAATGTTAATAGCAAGGTTTACCATGAAAGAGTGTACCCATTGTTCTATAAAATGTGTCTTTTTAACTACCACTCTCCCTTTTTTTTCCTCCACCAGCTGGATATGTTTCTCCTTCCCAGAGGCTAGCGAAGATTAGAAGGCGAAAAAAATGCACTCGTGACGAAATGTTCTCTGACCTCATGCTGTCCTCCCACACTGACAGCACAGCAAAGTACGTGGAGACAGACAATCTCAGAGTGCAGGAAAACACAATATGACCACGAGGAGAGGTGGCGGGCTGAAGATGGTAGGTGGCGTCAGCTTGCTGAAAGAAGGCAGGAGTCAATGCTCAGGCTGCTGGAGGATCAAACTCATATGCTCCAGCATATGGCTGAGCTGCAGGAAAGGCAGCAGGCGCACAGACCTTTGCTACAGCCCCTGTGTAGCCAACTGCCCTCCTTCCCAAATTCCATAGCCTCCTCACCCAGATGCCCAAGAACGCGGTGGGTGGGCCTCTGGCCACCTAGCCACTCCACCCCAGAGGATTGCCCAAGCAACAGAAGGCTGGCATTCAATACGTTTTAAAGTGCTGTGTGGCCTTGTCCTTCCTTCCTCCACCACCACACCTGGAGCTTCCCTCTTCCACCACCCTTCCCGGGCTTCCTTGGCAGTTATCCCCCATTTGTGTGATGAATAAATAAAGAATGCATGAATGTGAAGCAACAATGAGTTTATTGCTTCTGCAAGCGGTGATCGAAGCGGGGAGGGAGGGTGCTTAGCTTACAGGAAAGTAGAGTGAAACCGGGGCGGAGGGCGAGAGGGGCGGTTTCCATCAAGGAAAAACAAACAGAACTTTCACACCATAGCCTGGCCATTCCTGAAACTGGTTTTCAAAGCTTCTCTGATACGCACCGCACCCTCCTGTGCTCTTCTAACCGCCTGGTGTCTGGCTGCACGTAATCAGCGGCCAGGCGATTTGCCTCAACCTTCCACCCCGCCATAAACGTCTCCCCCTTACTCTCACAGATATTGTGGAGCGCACAGCAAGCAGTAATAACAGTGATAATATTGGTTTCGCTGAGGTCTAAGCGAGTCAGTAAACTGTGCCGGCACGCTTTTAAACGCCCAAATGCACATTCTACCACCATTCTGCACTTGCTCAGCCTATAGTTGAACAGCTCCTTACCACTGGCCAGGGTGCCTGCGTACGGCTTCATGAGCCATGGCATTAAGGGGTAGGCTGGGTCCCCAAGGATAACTATCGGCATTTCAACATCCCCAACGGTTATTTTCTGGTCTGGAAAGTAAGTCCCTTGCTGCAGCTGTTGAAACAGACCAGAGTCCCTGAAGATGCGAGTGTCATGTACCTTTCCCAGCCATCCCACGTTGATGTTGGTGAAACATCCCTTGTGATCCACCAGTGCTTGCAGCACCATTGAGAAGTACCCCTTTCAGTTTATGTACTCACTGGCTTTTGGTGCTCCGGTGCCAAGATAGGAATATACGTTCCGTCTATGGCCCCACCACAGTTAGGGAATCCCATTGCAGCAAAGCCATCCACTATGACCTGCACATTTCTCAGGGTCACTACCCTTGATAGCAGCAGCTCAGTGATAGCGTTGGCTACTTGCATCACAGCAGCCCCCACAGTAGATCTGCCCACTCCAAATTGATTCCCGACTGACCGGTATCTGTCTGGCGTTGCAAGCTTCCACAGGGCTATCGCCACTCGCTTCTCAACTGTGAGGGCTGCTCTCATCTTGGTATTCTTGCTCTCCAGGGCAGGGGAAAGCAAGTCACAGAATTCCATGAAAGTGCCTTTAGGCATGCAAAAGTTTCGCAGCCACTGGGAATCGTCCCAGACCTGCAATGCTATGCGGTCCCACCACTCTGTGCTTGTCTCCCGGGCCCAGAATCGGCGTTCCACAGCATGAACCTGCCCAATTGATACCATGATGTGCACATTGCGGGGCCCATACTTTCTGAGAAGTCTATGTCCATGTCCTCATCACTCTTGTCACTGCGCTGCAGTCGCCTTCTCCTCGCCTGGTTTCACTTTTCTTGCAGGTTCTGGTTCTGCATATCCTGCTGGATAACGCGCACAGTGTTTATAGTGCTCATAATTGCTGCGGTGAGCTAAGCGGGCTCCATGTTCCCAGTGCTATGGCGTCTGCGCTGAAAAAAGGCGCAAAACGATTGTCTGCCGTTGCTCTGATGGAGGGAGGGGCAACTGACAACATGGCTTAGAGGGTTGGCTTACAGGGAATTAAAATCAACAAAGGGGGTAGCTTTGTATCAAGGAGAAACAGAATGGCCCCCTCAAGGATAGAACTCAAAACCCTGGGTTTAGCAGGCCGTTGATTTCACGGGGGGAGGGAGGAAGGGAGGAGAAAATGAATACAAAACAAATCTGGTCTATTTCTTGTTTTGATCCACTTCATCTATCTTTATACATCTTGCTGGCAGCAGACGGTGCAGTATGACTGCTGGCCATCGTCGTCTCCTGGCTGCTCATTAGAAGACGGTGCAGTAGGACTGCCGGCAGGACTGAATCGCCATGAGACAAAACTTAAAAGGGAAATGACCTGGCTGAGTCACTCCCATGTTTGCCCAGGCACCCCTGACCGACCTCACCGAGGTCGGCTAAAAGAGCACCCTGGAGTACGGCGACGATGGCTACCAGTCATACTGCACTGTCTGCTGCCAAAAGGCCATGAACTGCTGCTGTGTAGCAATGCAGTACCGTGTCTGCCAGCATCCAGGAGACATATGGTAACGGTAAGCTGAGTGGGCTCCATGCTTGCCGTGGTATGGCATCTGCACAGGTAACCCAGGAAAAAAGGCACGAAATGATTGTCTGCTGTTCCTTTCACGGAGGGAGGGAGGGAGGGAAGGGGGTGCCTGATATGTACCCAGAATCACCCGCGACAATGTTTTTGCCCCATCAGGCATTGGGATTTGTACCCATAATTCAAATGAGCAGTGGAGACTGCGGGAACTGTGGGATAGCTACCCACAGTGCAACGCTCCGGAAGTCGACAGTTGCCTCGGTACTGTGGACACACTCTGCCGACTAAATGCTAACTAAATGCACTTAGAGCATTTGTGTGGGGACACACACAATCAACTGTATAAAAACACTTTCTACAAAACCAACTTCTATAAATTTGACCTAATTTCGTAGTGTAGATATAGCCACAGACTCTCCTTTAGCACCCCTTGCTGATAACCATTCCTTCCTGCAGTGGTTTTTCTATCTTGGCCTGTCTTAGGCCTTTCCCACAGCCTCTTCCCAGGCTCCCAGTATATCAGCTCCACTCCCCCTAAGCCTCTTCCATCGTTTCACTGCAGGGGTACTTAGCACTTTCTGCCATACAACCGGTTCTGCTGGAGAGGAGGTTTTTCTGCTCGCCTGACAGGGCAGTCTCTGATTAAGCTGTAGTCATCCTGCTCCCTGCAGCACCCTCCTCCGGCAAAGAAAATCCTGGATGACTTACTTTCCGCTGCTCCTTCCCAACTACTTTGTGCTCCCTATTGCATGCATGCTTTCCTTCAGGGAGGCTCTGTCTGCCAATCAGTTCCCTGACTCCAAACAGGCCTTTGTCCTGAGTGAGAAGCACAGATCTGCTCTCTTTCCTGGTCAGGGCCTCACTTTTCTTTATTCTTTTTAAATGGCAAAGTCAGACTTAACTGAATAATCTATAGCTGCCATCAACTATAATTCCTAAATACTTAGTGGTTTATATTCTCTCCTGCTGCCCCGTGTCCTATTTTTCATCCACCATTGTCTCCATAATTTTACCCAAACAGAATGTAAGGGCAATAAGTCTATAAGCATCCGCTTGTGTGGATAGTTCTTGACTATGTGCTATCAAATTGTGCACATCCAACAAAAGATTGCGATCCCCATGCTAGCCATATTTCACCATTAAAAGCTCATTCAAAAATCGCATGAATATGGCCATTGACAGATTGTTAATATACAAGTATTTTTCCACTGCCCTTTCTATAATTTTCTTTGCACATCACAATCAGGGGGAAAAAATCAGAAACAATTTATCATCTTACAGAAGTTTTTAAGGTCAGGCTTGATAAAGCCCTGGCTGGGATGATTTAATTTGGCTCAGTCCTGCTTTGAGCAGAGGATTGGACTAGATGACCTCCTGAGGTCCCTTCCAACCCTGATATTCTATGATCTCTATCATAATTGAAATAAACCTTTATTTCACTACTTTACTACTAGTATATCATTGCCTCTTCTTTCTGCAGTGTTTATCATATTTTTTAGAGAGTGAGGCTTTGTCTGCAGTTTCCCTTTTCCCGTGCTGATTTTCTCTTCTTTCACCACCTGGTGTTTTGAGAGTCTCCTTTCAGCTTCTGCTTAAGATATGTTATTAACAATTTTTGTCTTTTGTATCTCCTTAGCTTGTCTTGGTGCAATACAAACTCTTTTATGCCAGACTCTGATTACCATCCCAGTCACTACACTTGACCTCTGCCCCTTCTGTGCAATTGTCACAGGAATGTTCTCCTGTACATTTACCACATCTCATTTTCATTTACTACATGGCCATAATGTTAGCACTGTAACACATTAGGGGAAGGAGGATGTAGGTTCTAAACCCTAGTATTAATTTCTCAGGCAGCGTCCCTCCCTTAAATGTAATCAGCCCTCCTGTTGATGGTTTGCTTTCTCCTCCTCCTTTACTGATTAGTCACTTACTTACTAACACTTCATATTCTCCTATGCTTTTTTGTTATCTCATCATTGGTCAGTTCTAATGGCACTTCATATATAACCCCCTTTGTTTCATTCAAATATTTTGATCCCTGCAACTTATTTTAACTTTCCCTGCGCCATTTTAGTTTTTAGCTGTTTATCAACCTTGCTCTTTGATTTTACATTCAACTAGAAGATCCTCATCTCACTACCTCCTGGCTCTTACTATATCCCCTATGCTTGTTATTAATCCAGTCATCTACTTTCACAGGGTGAACATCACCTCATCTTATTTCTTTGGCTAGAGATCTCACAATTATAACGTTTGAGTTGTCCTTCCTCCACTTTGCTTTTTTGCTGATATCATCATCTGATTCTGCATCTACTCTTTTCTTTCCCCCCTCCTTACTTTGTATCCATTCTCCTTCTCTAATAGACTCTTCTTCAGTTTCTAGAGTGATTTCATTTGGGGTCAGAAAATTTTCCCTCTCAGCTCTCCAGGCAGACCCAGCCAGCTCAGTCCAGGGCCTAACTGAGCCAGGTTCAGCCTTTCTAACTTCTCCCTCCAGGCTTTACACCTAATGCAGGTGTACTAGTGGGTCAAAGCTGACTGCACTAACAGGTTCTCATTAACTCCATCATACTGCTGTAAAAAGGAGCATATTCTCTCTCCCCAAAAGCCCCAAATCTTATTCTATTAGTGGTAATGGTAGTCATGCACACCCACACACTTAAGGACTAATAAAAATCTTAATTTGTAGTTGCAGGAAGCTTCAAATGACATTACTTCATTTTATCCATTCTTGTGATCTGATTTACTGAAACTCAGACATTTACTGAAACTCAGACATTTTCCAGCAAATAGGAACTAGCTTAAAATTAGAAAGGAGGAGGAAAAAACAAGGTCTGAAGTTTTAAAGATGTTTTTTTTCCCTGACAGCTTAGTCTAATATTTTATTTTGCTGAAAGATGAACGAATCACATACTATTGTACAGAAACCACCCTGTAAGCAACACTGAGGGATTTTTTCACCAGACTGGATGTTACCCAAGAAGCATCTATCATATTCATTCTGCAAAGCCTCAGACAGCAGAACAACAGGGTTCATCAAAAATACAGCTGCAGCTTCAAATAAACAACTTCACTGACGTGGAATACTCAGAAAAGGCCAGATCTCCTAAGCGTGCTGACCACCCTCCACTTCAATGTAAGCAGAGAGTACTCAGCACCTCAGAAGAGGCGTTCAGCACTGCATATGATTGGGCCTTACAACACTACCAATAAGCTATACACAGTAATTATTTCTTAGCTAATCTGGACTTATTCAGTACACAGGAGTGTTTTCTGGCCTCATGTAGGCTGTTACTTCCATCTTAAAAGCATTTCTTAAATTTAAGTACTTACGTTTATTAGAGGAAATTTTGATGAGATTTTTTTTTTTTTTAATTTTATTTACAGGAGCATTCTTCAAAGATCAAAGTTACATCCATATTATTATCCTTACCAAACAAATATTTTTCTTTATGTACTGTTAAGGTTGCTTTCTCAAAGGTTGTTGAAAAACAAAAACATTTTCATGAAAATTGTTAGTTTTTGTTTTGAGCATTCAAAGCCCATTTGAGGTTTTAAAGCATTTGTTCATGAATTTTTTCATTTAATAAAATTATCCAACATAGCAAAATGTTATGGAAATGGTTTCTGAAGTCTTTCATTTAACAAAACAAAGGATTTTGGTAAACAGAAGATCCATTTCAACCACACTTTGAAATATTTTTAAAAGCACAACAACATTTTATAAGAGTTTTGAACAATGTTGACAACTTTTTTTCAAAAAAACCCTATTCTTCAAAAAAGGCCATTTTGATCAAAACATTTCAAAGAAATACTGAACTAAGTTATCCATCACTACTCTATACACGGCATCTCAGATATCCATCATTTGCACAGCAAGTTGTTCTCAACTTCTTTTAACCCTCCCTTCTTGTGTCCACTCTCCCTCCCTCCCAGAATGTACTCATGGGACTGGAAATTATGCTTGTATTACCATTAGAATTAACTGAACAATTTCTAATAACTAAGTTGGCATATTTTGTCTTTTCCCCTCCTGTGCATTTACTAGTCACAGGTGTTTACAGGATATTTTATGCAAATGTATTTCTTCCTATGGATTTCTTATGTGCCACTCTTGGGGAGATTTTTTTTAAGTGAATTTGATATTCACTGTGTGATTGTTCCATAAATCCTTTAGTATTCTTTTGTTCCCTGGCTGGATTCTTTTGTTCCCACAGGTGTTTTATTCTCTCATAAAAAGGGTAGAGAAGTACTATAGCATGCAAATGAGATAGCACAAGCACTCTTGCATGGGTGGTAAGCAGGTCTAGGGATTTCAGGACACTTTCATAAACTTTTCCTTTTTCCCCTCATGATAGAGCATTTTGTTACGAGTGCACCTCAGATATAAAGATAATTGGGCTTCTTCCTGATTGAGCTATAGGGAAAGATGGCAATATTTATTGGCTATTTAGCAGACTTTATATTTAATGTTTCTCTCTTCAAATTAACAATATCTGTGTAACTGTATGTGGTTCTATTTGTGAAGTATGCAGTCACCACCCTTTGTCACACTCACTGGTGAAGGGAGTGGTCCTGTACTGTTGTGTATCTCATTTATGGTTCCCAAAACCTGTGTTTCTCGTGAAATGCTGTGCAGGATTTTTTATTTTTTTAAATAATATACGTGGGCCTTGGGATGCATAATCAGGTGCATTTTCGAAATACCCAATGGCCTCATTTACAAGGTGAAACTCCATTTTTTGCAGAAACTATTTTGCACCTGTAATGAGTTGAATCCACATT
Source organism: Caretta caretta (assembly GCF_965140235.1). Lineage (NCBI taxonomy): Eukaryota > Metazoa > Chordata > Testudines > Cheloniidae > Caretta > Caretta caretta. Next base: position 179,396,400 of record NC_134207.1, read on the forward strand.
CAATTAATACTTTCTTGGGCAGTTTGCCAGCAAAGATCCACCAGCTGGACACAGATCTGCACATTAGAGCCATGTAAGATGTGCACTGCAAGGATCATTCCTGATGGGCAAAGAGGTTATGGTCAGTGACCATGGCCTGAAACAGTGCAAGAACATCAAGCTGCAATGACAAGACACCAGAGCCGTTCAACCACCAAACAAGCGTGGGAGAGTCATCCTTCCACTGATCCTTTCCTGTCAAGTGCTGGATCAAGTACACACACAAGAAGAGTTATTGAACCACAGAGATGGGACTTGGCCAGCATCCTGGGTTTCAACTACCAGCATTCCTGACACCAGTTTAACGGGATCCAGCAACCGTCCCACAGTGTAACATGCTGGGTCTACAAACAGAGAAACCAGAACCACAAACATGGTCTTTTGAGACACTGCATCTCCTAGATGCAATTCAGAGTAAATAGTTCATCAGCTCACGTCGTCTCATTCTTCCTGAAACTTTACTCTCCCGCCTCATTTCAATAAACAGTGCCATGAGAAAAGAAGAAAGAAAAGCACATCCAGCCTGCTTCCAGCAGATCTGTAATGGTGAACCAAGATTAGCAAGTGAGAAGCACTGTGGATTTAACAGAGGTATTTATTGTAGCTCACTGAACATTTCCAGAAACAACTGCCTGTGGAAGGGAGACAGCTCCCTCTTCTGGACATTTGATGCCCTGCACAGTCTTTTTTCAAGTAAACTGATCCAAGATAATAATATATTGTAGGTGACTCAAAGAATAGGCTATCAGTATTTGAAAAAAAAAAAAAAGATCAAATTAGGTGTCATTAAAGACTTGTAACTTCACTACAGAAGAGTATTGTGACTATTGTCGCTTTCCCCTAGTAATTATAAGGGGACCACTGGAGGAGTTTTTGGCCTAGACTGATAAACAGCCTTCATCCTCAAGGAAATCTAACTTCTCCCTAAACTATTCAGAAAAGAAGCACCCTGAAAAGCACATGACCCCGGCAGCTCATAGATACAGAATATCAGTGGCTGAATACTCTGAACTGCATGAAAATACTACAAGATCTGAATGGACTGTTAAAAGGCCTTCAGATTAAAGTGGGTTCTTATTCTTTGTATACCTATGACAGTGAAGCTAGCATATTACAGCTGTATTTTTCTTTCATATTCTTCACAGAAAGGAGAGGGAGTTAAATTTAACACATGCAACGCACCACACACAAAGTGGAGAGGGAAAAAGGGCAAAAGAAAGCTACAAACAGAAAGGTAAGACATTGTATCTCCATTACAGATATATTCAAATTACTTTCTTCAGCAGCTTTACAAAAACAAGTCTCCTTGCCAGATACAAGAGAAGGACATTGTGGTGGGACATCTGTTTCAAGTCAGTGTTCACTGCAGTGTGATACAGGAGGGCCAAGGAACAGTGGTAGAGTGTAGAAGGGAAATATATAAACCCTAGGCTAATTAAGGCATGATTCCCTGTAGACTAGGGAGGGTTGCTACAGGTTAATTGGAGCACCTGTAGTCAATTAAGGCCCTGTCAGGAACCTAATAAAACCCCCTGCTTCAGGCAGTCAGGGGAAGAGGAGGAAGGAGAGAGGACTGGAGCTTGGAGGTGTGTTGTGAGAGCTGAAAGACCAGAGAATTGAAGTAAGTGAGACCCTGCCCTGGCAGGGCAGAGGGACTCCCTCCCTCCCCCAGCATCTAAAGACCGAAGGTTCCCCACCCAAGGGGGAAGAAGGTAAGAAACCTGCAGGGGTTGAGAGGTACTGGGACTCAGAGCGAGGAGCAAACCCAGACCCCTCCCCCGCTTCCCTCCTCTACCACCTTCCCGGGCCACTAGCAGGGCCTTTGGCGCCCAAGAGCAGGGGCAAAGGGTGGTGTCTTGCCTCCTCCCCCCCAAGAAAAGAGCAGGACCCACCATATGAACATTGGCCATCTCGTCACAGTAGATATAAAGGCTATGTCTTCCTTGGTGCTATATGCATGTGAAATGTTATATTCCTTTATAATCTGATCCACCCATTATTCCCTCGTCTAATGGACACTGAATGCAGTCTCTCCCCCTGCCCTCCCATGAATTAAAGGAGGACAAAGCTGGTTCCGCTCCAGAAAGATACAGAGCCTAATTCTCCTCCTTACACTGATGTCACAAGCAGCAGTAACTCCACTGAAGTCAGTAGAGTACCCCTCTATGAACAGGGTATAGGTGAAAGAGAGCTTTAATGGGAGCAGATTTAGACAAATGTTGAGCACGTTTGAAAAATCTACCTTTTAGTCTCAGAACATAAAGTATTTGTAAACCTCATAGGAAGAGAAGATTCTGAAGCTGAAGCAACTTTGAGATTAATACTTCATATAAACATGTTGAAGTGATTAAGAGTTCTTATAACTAATAGCTGGAAGTTCCCAAAGAACCACCTAATGTTTGAAACAATTACCTCTATAAAATGAAGTTTTACATTCTGACATGAGTTCAGTTGCACAATTGTTAGCCAGGTGCAGAAGCTCGGATAAAATAAAGTGTTGCCCATGCACAGCACCATCCTTCACTACTAAACTGCAGAAGAAAATGTATTTCAGGCTTCTGTTTTGTTATTGTTGGAAATGCCTTCTGTTGTGTGCAGAGGGTGTCACAGCATGGCAGTCCTGTAGTCAAGTCCTGCCAATCCACCAGGGCTTCTAGGAGATCTGACCTTGATTTTTAAGACCTTTTCTGAAGAACAGTTTGGTTAGCTCAGGAAACATATTCAGTTGCCCACCCCACACAGGAAGGATTGTAGCATAGTCACTCCATGGCACTGAGTCTACAATACATGGTGTCCCTGTGGGGTCTGGGTTTGATTGTGAAAACATTTCTTTACATGCCATTGCCATGCTTCTGACTTGATTTTCACAGGCGGTGTTCTTCAGGAAAACCTGGTACAACCTTTCACTGAAAATTTCCTGACTTGTGCAATGTTATGCCTCACTGCACACCAGGAGGCAGACAGAGAACTGATCAATGGACTGTTCCAATAACATAATCGGATGAAAGGGATCTCCCCAGCCTACTTCTCACCTATTGTTTACTGCACTATTGTTTACAACAGGACTGTGCTGTAATTGTAAATGTTTCCCAGGTGCTTCAGCAATTACACTATGTTGTCACTTCCCTCACTGGGAAACTCTCCTTTTCCCTGACATATACTGAAATTACTGAAACGCTGAATTAATGTAATCATACCTCTGCTAGAAACTGGCATCTGCTGGTGCACAACCATGTTTTCAGCTCAAGCCTTTCCCAGGTTGCCAAAACCTGACATCTGGTCTGTACTAGTAGGGAAAGCTCCTGGGACCCGATACAAGAATGTATGACTCTGAGTAGTCACTCCGTATTAGGTTGCTAGATCCTTGCATCAAGCAGCAGAGTAAATTACTGGTAATTGAAGATGGCAGCTGGATTCAAGAGGGGTTAGTGAGCCTCTAGAGCAGAGAGAATCAGGGGCTGGACAGAGGCGGTTCTGCAGGGTAATGCTAAGGCAGCCCAGCATGCACAGAAAACTTAGGCAGAGGTTTACAACTTGTTTGTCCAACCTGTTCTTAAAAACTTCCAATGCTGGTGATTCCACAGCCTCCACTGGAAGCCTATTCCAATACTTGACTCATGGTGGAGGCATGGTCAAACTATGGCTGTGGCCCTTCTCTTTCTTGTCGCTGTCCTTCTACTCCAATATGTTCATCCTCTCAGGGAAAGGTATTCCATGTTGCATCATGCTATGGAGTAATATGCAGCATGAAGGAACAGCCTATTGACTCCACATGAACCAAGAAGGGGTTAATGAGAGCCTATGGGTTCAAACATCTCTAGCCCATGAGTCTTGAAAGAGGCATAAATCGTGATGGGAGGAATAAAAAGGGGAAATTCCAGATCAGTATTGGCTGTCTGTGAAAGGGAGATAACCTCCCATGCTAGCTCCTTGAGAGAAGGCTTGGCTGGGGCCTGGATCTATTCAAAAACTGCTAGATGCCAGATCCTCTGAGGGTAGGTAGAGCTGACACTATCGTTACCACCTGGCTGGTATTTGACTGGATTTTTCATGGATTTTCCAGTTGCCAAAAAAATTTAACCTGCCGGGATTTTTTTTACGTGGGTTTAAAGATTTGCATTATTGCCAGAATACACTGGGATATCTGATGTTAAAAGTTTCTGTGTCCAGCTAAAGATGCTGCAGTTTAAGCGATAACAGATCAAAAGTGTTGAAAATTCAGAAGCTGTCTGCCCACCAACATGCAAGCGCACTGTGCATGTGTGTGAGAGAGGGTTTCAGTCACTCAGAGCAAGGAGACGTGAGAGGCATAGTAAATAATGGAAGATCAGGGGATGACGTGAGTGATCCTACTACACCCCTGAAAATAAAATGCTCACATCAGAAACTGCACATTCAATAACAACTGCCTAAACAAAACAGATTCCAAAGACTGGCTGATCAAATGCTCATTGCACAATTTGTCAGAGTGTCTTTACGGTAACATATGATGGGGTCGATGCAGTTCGGAAACATTCAACCGGAAAATAACACCAAACAATGGTTCAGAGTTCAAAGCAGAATGCAGGCATATCAACGGCTTCCTCACAGGGAGACAGAGGTAAAGACAGTGCTGTGGGAATTGGCCTACATCTTTCATGGAGTGAAGTACAACTACAATTTTTTGTCTATGGACTGTGGCACCAAATTAGTGACATGGCTACATGCTGATTCTGCTGTGGCAAATAAAACAAAGCAGGGAAGAACAAAAATTGAAAGACTAGTTGAGAATGTCCTCAATCTGCCTTTCGGTGGCAACAGCAGTCAAAAAGCTAAAAGAAAGGGATTCTCCCTCCGCAGTTGCTGCTGAGGCTTCAAATAAAGGATGCCGGACGTTTTTTCCTTTGGCAGCTCATTTTTTCGACATCGAAAGAGAAAAACAATGGCCTTTTGAAAAAGAACCAGATGAGACATGGGAGTTGATTTCAGGAGGTATAATTAATGCCATAAAGGAGTTTGGGTTGGACCTGAGAAATGTCAGTGCTTTTGGTGCCGATAATGCATCTGTGAATTACGGTAAGGATTGTTCTGTGTTTGCTAAACTGGAAGCTGTTCAACCACTGATGATGTAAGCTAACTGCAACTAGCATGTTTTACACAATGCAGGAAAAACTGCATGGAAGCCCTCCGCTTTGATGTGGAAGATTTGGTTTAGAAGATTTTCAATGAGTTTTCATGCAGGGCAAAAAAAGCAGAGCATCTGAAATCCTGCTTTAAATTTGTGGAGCACAAGTATCAGACAGTGCTTTTGCATGTGCCCACTCCCTGGTTAAGCTTCTTTACTGCAGTCAAAAGGCTTCTGTAGAACTGGTAAGTTATCAAGGTGGATTTCTTGGAGGTTGGGGATTTGGACTGTGACGGGCTGATTTGGAGATTCATCGGAAATCAGGAGCATGTGTTAAGTGACAAATTGACACTTCCCAAGTGCTACATTTATTTTGTGTATTCTGTCATGTCCATCTTTTAGAAGTCATTCTCCATTCTTGAAAAGGATTCTATGAATGCCACAGAACTTTTCAATCTGATGTCAGATGTCAGAAGCCAGCTAATTGACAAAGCAAAGGACGAATTTTTCGGTTACCAGATGAACAGAGCTTTGCCACACTTGCCAAGAGAAGCCCAGGAAAAATTCAGAAATGAAGCAAAAACTATGTACAATCGAGCAGTAGCTTATCTGGAGAAATGGTTTTCTTTTGAAGACTCTCCAGTTAAGTCACTTTCATACCTAAATATTAAGAAATTGCCAGCAGTTGATGACTTAATGAAGCTGCAAGACCTTTTGAAATTGAGTGCTGCTATTGTCATGGATGGGGATGATTTGTACAGGGAATTCTGTCTCTTACGTACCGCTGCCCTACAGTCTTGCCAGACCTACTGATAAGTGGCGTGCATTTTTCAGGGCAGTGGAAGCCCCAAATGTCTTGAAAATTGTCAGGCATATGTTTTCTGTGTCTCGAGTAATGCATTCATGGAGCGAGTTTTCAGTTTGTTGGAAAACCTTAGGGCTGATGAGAAGAATCACTTAGGTATTGATGTGGTCAAAAGTGAGCTTTGTATTAGATGCAACCTCAGCTATTCCTGACTGGAATTCTATGATGTTGCCATTAAAAATAAGAAATTGCTGGAAATGGCAAAATCAAACAGCAAATACAAATTCAAGAAATAGACTCAGTGGATTTTCTTTATGTATAAAGTTCCAAAATGTTCACATTCAAATATATAGTTAAAATATAGAATCAATGCAGTTTGAGAAAAAATAATCTCAGTGAAGATGGACACAAATAAAACAGCTTGGAGAAACACGACCAACGTAAGAAAATGATGTTATCAATCTTATCTATGTGTGTTATCTCTCTAGACACTGTAAGTGGCTGTTGAAGAGGGGGTTGCCTTGTGGTTGGGGTTGCAGTGGGCTTGCGCTGTGTGGAGCGGGATGCCAGTTTTTTTTTTATTTTCCAAGGTGGTAACCCTAGCTGGCATGGGACTTTTAATTTGCTTTGTTTCCTGTGGTTAACATGTTTTCCATTTGGACAAGGAGATTTGAGTTTGTGGCCCTCTCTGAACCCTGCTTAAGGTTGGAGTACGACCACAGTAACCAGTGGCCGCCTGCAATACATCCATGTTGATTTGACCCTACCAGAGCCCTCATAGTAATTTGTCATGAGACTTGAAGCAACATGGTCAGATGGAGGTGTTAAAACAACTGGATCATGGGCCAGATTCATCCTGCTTGATGCATTTATGTTATCTAACCCTAACCAAATTCTGCAAACTTTAAGTTTTAAAACAGCTTTTTAGCCCTCAATTACAAAGATGTTCCTTTCACATTCAAAAGTTTAAACAAATATAATGTTTCCTTCTTGAGTCTAAATGCATTCAGAAACAGATGTGCGAACTACCTTCCCCCAACCACTGGTCTCACTGGACGTTAACTCTGAAGTCCATTGATAATGCTTCAACATCATTATTTCATGGATGATCATTTTGGTGAACTGACTGGAGAAAGGGGTCAGAATGAAGCTCATTAAATGGGCATGGGGATTTTGTGGAGGGAAAAGTGTAGAGGGAAGAAGAAATCATGGTGATCCTAAAGGTGAATGTGCTTTCCCACTGAATGATGCCAATTGTGACAATAACTACAAATTAAGTTACTACATGAGTGTCATAGTCTACCTTTAATCTTAATCCAAAACTCTCTATATCATTGGGAGATTTACTGTGGATCAAGGGGCAGCGTGTTGTCTTAAGTTTATAGCTCAACCTGTGGACCATAGTATAAAATGTAGGCCTTCTTCACAAAATGAGTTTGATACCTGTGCCCTAAATTCACAAGGAAATTAAAATGCAGCACAGAGGCTGCTCAGGCAGACTAGAATTACAGGAAGTATGTACAATAAAGAGGGCTACAAATCAAGAAAAAAAGGCAGAATGGATAAATGGCAAAGATCAAAAGGTTATTTGTACCCATCAGGTCTCTGAAATCCAGCGCTAGCAAAACCAAAAGAAAGGAATATAAAGTAAGGTAGATAAAATAAGATTTGGATTAGATGGGCCAAAAAGCTATTTTAAGAGCACATAGGCAAGTCAGAAAAAGATAGCTCTTTGAATATATCACTGTGAAGATTAAGATAAACAAAGCAGGGGAAGGCCAAAGATTCATTGTTGAGAAATAGAGACCATTCATGGGTTGCTATAACTGGTCAGTGTTTTATACAAAGCGTTCTGCTGGCTGAAATGAAATCTACATAGATCAGCCTATTTAAAAAAAAACAATAGTGTTGAAAATATTGTTTTTACTGAAAGAATTCTCTATATTGGTCACAAGGGCACAGTTACTGTAAGAATGAACTTTTCATATCTCATTCATAAGTGATGGCACAGAATACAGAGCTAATGTTACGCTTGTGGTTTGGTTCCACTTTACCGGATTTTGTTATAATTGCTCTGGTTTAAGAATGAAGTGACTGATGAAGTGGCACATGATTCCCATGTCAACATAAAGCCTCTACAAACAGGGGTGTGGTCTCTTAAATATGCACATCACAATATGGTATCCTATTATTTACATCTGACAAGACATCTCCATTGTTTTGATTGGCCATCAACAATAAAGGATTAGGCACATTTCCAATAGCTTCCCTTTCCAAACTCCAGCTGAGACATCAAAAACTGTGGAAATGCAAAACAGAAGTACAGTGTCCCATACATACAATAGTCAATCGCTCTAGAAAGAATAACCATGGGAGCAATTACTGCTAAACTAACAATGGCAGATTTTCTGGAAGTTACTTGGGATTTATTTAAAGTTATTATTTAAATCTTTTTCATCTTTTTGTGTCTGTTATTCTGGGCTACACAGCACATCAATATGTGGAGAGACTGTAGTAATAAGATACAGGTAGCATTTTAAAGGGCATTATTCTCCCATTGCTACACATGCATATCTCCTATTGATATCTGATAAGTTAATGAGAACACCTAAGGGAAGTCCAAAAAATGCTTGGACTAGGGATGATTGAAGAACCCCACAGTAACTGGTATAGCTCAGTAGTCTAGGTCTATTGGCAAAAGTTTGGGAATAGGAACATTCATGTCTGCATTTATCTCAGAAGAATGAAGACTGGTGCTCTGGTTCAATGGTTATCTTATGCCCAGGGAAGAGATGAGCCCCTCCAAGTGTAAAGTCTTCCCATGGGAATGCTCCAGCAAAACAGAACAAACCACAACGCTATACAGTCTCAGAAGAATGATAGTTTGGCCTTAAATTGTAAGGCTGAGCATTCTGTGTAACAGCTGGTTTGTATTAGAGACAGGCTACCTCAGCCAATGTGCTGACACTACTGGTTTTGAACAGTGTTTAACACTGGACCATCAACAGACATCCCTAGGTACGTGCTTTGCCCATCTTAACTTTCAGAATGAGAGGTTTGGCACTTCAGGCATTAGGAAAAATCAGCTGATCAAAAGCTAAGAACTTTATCGCTTATAATGAGAATTACTGGACACACAATAAGTTGTCCAAGACCCAGGAAAATGTATGCAGATCAAAGACAGCAAGTACTGGGTGGTGAGTACTTTTGCCCATGAATCTGTTTGCTAAACATGTCAAGAGTTTTCCCGAGTTACAACACTGCATAGCAGCCACTGCTCACCGCATATATTGAAATCACTAGCTGTGGTTCAACACATGCATAGGAATCTTGTAGTGACAGTGAATATCAGGCCAAACGGCTACTGATCAGCGGTATATCAGGCGCTGCCAGCCCTACACCCTCTCAGTTCCTTCTTGCTGGCAGTGCTGACAGAGGGACAGGAGGGCAGGTAATGCAATGGACATGAGCAACACATCTCGAAGAACAAGTTACAAAAGGTAAGTAACTCACAAGCAGCATCCCTGGCGGCGGGCTTGGAGTTCATGGTCGTGTGGCTTGCAACACTGCTCTGCCAAAGCCAGCATCATCTCGGGCTCACTGGGTGAGCACATAATGAGACGTAAACATATGGATAGATGACCAGGTAGCGGCCCTGCAGATATCGTGAATCGGCACCTGGGCCAGGAAGGCTGCTGACAAAGCCTGCGCTCTAGTCAAGTGGGCAGTCATGATTGCCACTGGAGGCAACTTTATTAGGTCATAGCAGTAATGAGTAACAGGTACAGGCCATGACCCAGGATAAAATCCTCTGCACAGACACTGGGCAACCTTTCATCCTGTCTGCCCCAGGAACGAACAACTGCGCTGACTTACGAAACGGCTTGGTCCTGTTGATGTAGAAGGCAAGCGCTCTCCTGACATCCAGGGCATGCAATTTGCGCTCCTCTTCCAATTTATGAGGCTTTGGAAAGAAGACAGGTAAGTATATGTCTTGGATGGTATGAAATTGTGAAACTACCTTGGACGGAAACGATGGATGCGGCCGCAACTGGACCTTGTCCTTGTAGAACACCATATAGGGCAGCTCTGAAGTAAGCACCCGGATCTTAGAGACCATACGGGCGGATGTTATTGCAACCAGGAAAGAAACTTTCCAGAAGAGGGGGGAGAAGGAAGCAGGAAGCTAGAGGTTCAAAGGGAGGACCCATGAGCTGCAACTGAGGTCCCAGGGAGGGATGGGATCCCTGACATGTGTGTAGAAATGCTTCAGACCTTTCAAAAACTGGACCATCACATCGTGAGTAAAGACCAACCTGCCCTGGAGTGGAGGGTGGAAGGCCAATATAGCAGCCAAGTGGACTTTGACCGATGACTAGGACAACCCTTGGAGCCTGAGGGACAAAACATAATCCAGGATCGCCTGCAGCGAGGTCTGCTCAGCCCGGATATCCCAGTCCGAGGCCCAGCACGTGAACCTCTTTCACTTGGACAGGTAGGTTGCTCTGGTGGAGAGATTTCTGCTACCCAACAAGACCTATTGGAATTGGGCCAAGCATTCCCGTTTTTCTGCATTTAGCCCTGCAGAAACAACCCTGTCAAGTGCAGCACCACCAGGTTTGGGTGTAGAAGACTGCTGTGGTTCTAGGACAGCAGGTCCAGCCAGAGAGGCAACTGCAGCAGGGCGGCTACTGAAAGGTCCATCAGCGTGCCGAACCAGTGCTGCCGAGGCCATGTATGCAGGGGCTATCATAATTACCTTTGCCTTGTCCTGTTTGATCTTCAAAAGGACCTTATGGATTAGCGGCACCGGTGGGAAGGCATACCTCAGAGCCCCCGACCACAGGAGCAGAAAGGCGTCCGACAGGGAGACCTGTCCAATCCCTGGAACAAGCAGAACACGTGGCATTTCCTGTTCTGACAGAATGCGAACAGGTCCACCTGGGGAGTCCCCCACCTTCAGGTCAGTGGTCTGAAGCCAGGCATTGCACCTCATGACCACCGCTGGTGCAACCACCCTAGCTGCCAAGTTGGCCTCGTCCCAGGCCATTTGGAGGGAGCACCTTGCAGCTGTCATGCCCTCCTCACCAGAGCCCTAAATTCCTGGGCCAAGTCCTGGGGCAGTGAGCCCTTGAACTTCCAGAGGGAGTCCCATAAGCTGAAGTTGTACCTCCCCAAGACAGCCTGGTGGTTGGCCACCCAGAACTGAAGGCTGGCCATTGAATAAATCTTTCTTCCAAAAAGATCCAGTCTCTGGAGGTGGGAAGGATGGAAGAAGGAGTTTGCCAAAGGGCTTTTGCTATTTTTAGGACCCCATCGCACACTGGTAGTGCAACACGGAAGGGGATAGAGGCCAAGAGCACAATAAATAGGGTGTTTGCCTGTTTGGCCATCTCCTCCACTTCAAAGCCCAAGTTCGTAGCCACCCTACGAAGCACGGCCTGATGTTCTTTTAATTGTCTGGCAGGCTGGTGCAGGACTGGCCCGCCACTGCCTCATTTGGGGACAAGGATGACGAGTGGACACCGGGGGAGGAAAAAGGTTTTGGGGTGGGCACGTTCTCCCCTACCCCGGCCTTCGAGTTTGCCTCTGGCACCAAGCTCGGTGCTGTTGGTTGCTGCTCTGAGGCGGAGGCCATAGAATGTACTGATGGAGGCATCAGCATCACAGGCATATGCCCCACGCACTCCAGTAAGGCCACTGTGCTGGCCACTGACCTTGCTGCCACGACGGCATCACAAAGGTCGACACAGCCTCAGGTGCCCAATCATGCCAGTGCTGTCACTGAAGGGCTGAATTCCCTTTCTGAACCGGAGGAACAACCTTGCGGTGACCACAGAGGGGCTGTTGAAGCTCGCCTCTCACGGCTAACTGTCGCCATAGGAGACTGGTGCCTCGAGTAGGAGGATCAGTGCCCAGGGCCTGGGGGAATCGGTACCATGACAGAGACCATTCCCACTGTCTGGGAGATGGGGATCTGCACCGGGGAGATGGCTGGCAGGAGGATGATTGCTGCCGGCGATATGGGGACCCGTGCCTTCCTCCAGGCAACCCGCATTGAGAGGGCGGAGACCACGAGTGCGGTGCCGGTGATGTAGGATTTCCCACAGAAGACAGAGACCTGGGGCGTAGAGGCAGAGACTGCCTTGTCTCTGGAGACCAGCGTCATTTGCTTGCCCTCTGGGGGGTCTTTACGGCTGGCTTGCCCTCACTAGGAGCCTTTGTCGTGACCTGTGACACATGCAGTGCCAGCCGCACCGGTAGAGGCCTCTGCTCTCTGGGCGCCGGGAGAACCTGGGAAGGCATCAGCATTGACACCAGTCTGGGTCCCCTACCGCTCCCTGGAGTCGGTGGCGGATCCCTCAGGAGGCTAGGGGGTCCCATTGAGAGGGCGTCCCCATGTGCTCCGGTGTGGGCTGTCAGCCAGAACTGGGTCCTTTGCCCTTCTTGCTTGGTGCCGGGGAGTCACTCTTCTTCCACCTCTACTTAGGTGCCGGTGATGGGGAGCGGTGACGGGTGAAGCCCAGTGACGGGAGTGCAATGTGCACTGAGGCCAAAGTGCTAGGGGCAGAGTCTGGCCGGGAAGGCTCGGACACTGGGCGGAGAGCAGCCTCCATAAGGAGAGTCCTCAAATGGATGTTGCGCTCTTTCGGAGTTCTAGGACCAAAGTTCTCACAGATGTGACACTTCTCCTTCACATGCGATTCCCACAAGTATTTGAAGCAGCTGCTATGGAGTCACTAACAGGCACAGGCCTGTTAAAGTCAGAGCAGGGCTTAAAACCTGCATGGGGCAAAGTCTCCGCTGGGACTTTATATTTAACTACACTACTTAAACTACTTACTAACTAACTACTGTAAAACAAACTATTTACAAGGCTTTAAGGCTCAAAGACTGAAGTATAAGACCTGCTAGCCCTTGCGAGGCAAGGGAAAGGTGCTCTGACTAACCACCATGGGCAGTAAGAAGGAACTAAGGGTATGTCTACACTACGGAATAAGGTCGAATTTATAGAAGTCGGTTTTTTAAAAATCGGTTTTATATATTCGAGTGTGTGTCCCCCCACAGAAAATGCTCTAAGTGCATTAAAGTGCATTAATTCGGCGGAGTGCTTCCACAGCACCGAGGCTAGAGTCGACTTCCGGAGTGTTGCACTGTGGGTAGCTATCCCACAGTTCCCGCAGTCTCCGCTGCCCATTGGAATTCTGGGTTGAGATCCCAATGCCTGATGGGGCTAAAACATTGCCGCGGGTGGTTCTGGGTACATATCGTCAGGCCCCCGTTCCCTCCCTCCCTCTGTGAAAGCAAGGGCAGACAATCGTTTCGCGCCTTTTTTCCTGAGTTACCTGTGCAGACGCCATACCACGGCAAGCATGGAGCCCGCTCAGGTAACCGTCACCATATGTCTCCTGGGTGCTGGCAGACGCGGTACGGCATTGCTACACAGTAGCAGCAACCCCTTGCCTTGTGGCAGCAGACGGTGCAATACGACTGGTAGCCGTCATCGTCGTGTCCGAGGTGCTCCTGGCCACGTCGGCTGGGAGCACCTGGGCAGACATGGGCGCAGGGACTAAATTTGGAGTGACTTGACCAGGTCATTCTCTTTAGTCCTGCAGTCAGTCCTATTGAACCGTCTTATGGTGAGCAGGCAGGCGATACGGATTGCTAGCAATCATACTGTACCATCTTCTGCCGGGCAGGCAAGAGATGAGGATGGCTCGCAGTCGTATTGTACCATCTTCTGCCAGGCAGGCACGAGATGAGGATGGCTAGCAGTCATACTGTACCATCTTCTGCCGAGCAGCCATGAGATGTGAATGGCATGCAGTCCTTCTGCACCGTCTGCTGCCGGCCAAAGATGTAAAAGATAGATGGAGTGGATCAAAACAAGAAATAGACCAGATTTGTTTTGTACTCATTTGCTTCCCCTCCTCCCCTGTCTAGGGGACTCATTCCTCTAGGTCACACTGTAGTCACTCACAGGGAAGGTGCAGCAAGGTAAATCTAGCCACGTATCAATCAGAGGCCAGGCTAACCTCCTTGTTCCAATAAGAACAATAACTTAGGTGCACCATTTCTTATTGGAACCCTCCGTGAAGTCCTGCCTGAAATACTCCTTGATGTAAAGCCACCCCCTTTGTTGATTTTAGCTCCCTGAAGCCAACCCTGTAAGCCGTGTCGTCAGTCACCCCTCCCTCCGTCAGAGCAACGGCAGACAATCGTTCCGCGCCTTTTTTCTGTGCGGACGCCATACCAAGGCAAGCATGGAGGCCACTCAGCTCATTTTGGCAATTAGGAGCACATTAAACACCACACACATTATCCAGCGGTATATGCAGCACCGGAACCTGGCAAAGCGATACCGGGCGAGGAGGCGACATCAGCGCGGTCACGTGAGTGATCAGGACATGGACACAGATTTCTCTGAAAGCATGGGCCCTGCCAATGCATGCATCATGGTGCTAATGGGGCAGGTTCATGCTGTGGAACGCCGATTCTGGGCCCGGGAGACAAGCACAGAGTGGTGGGACCGCATAGCATTGCAGGTCTGGGACGATTCCCAGTGGCTGCGAAACTTTTGCATGCCTAAAGGCACTTTCATGGAATTCTGTGACTTGCTTTCCCCTGCCCTGAGGCGCATGAATACCAAGATGAGAGCAGCCCTCACAGTTGAGAAGCGAGTGGCGATAGCCCTGTGGAAGCTTGCAATGCCAGACAGCTACCGGTCAGCTGGGAATCAATTTGGAGTGGGCAAATCTACTGTGGGGGCTGCTGTGATGCAAGTAGCCCACGCAATCAAAGATCTGCTGCTATCAAGGGTAGTGACCCTGGGAAATGTGCAGGTCATAGTGGATGGCTTTGCTGCAATGGGATTCCCTAACTGTGGTGGGGCCATAGACGGAACCCATATCCCTATCTTGGCACCGGAGCACCAAGCCGCCGAGTACATAAACCACAAGGGGTACTTTTCGATAGTGCTGCAAGCTCTGGTGGATCACAAGGGACGTTTCACCAACATCAACGTGGGATGGCCGGGAAAGGTACATGACGCTCGCATCTTCAGGAACTCTGGTCTGTTTCAAAAGCTGCAGGAAGGGACTTTATTCCCAGACCAGAAAATAACTGTTGGGGATGTTGAAATGCCTATATGTATCCTTGGGGACCCAGCCTACCCCTTAATGCCATGGCTCATAAAGCCGTACACAGGCAGCCTGGACAGTAGTCAGGAGCTGTTAAACTACAGGCTGAGCAAGTGCAGAATGGTGGTAGAATGTGCATTTGGACGTTTAAAGGCGCGCTGGCGCAGTTTACTGACTCGCTTAGACCTCAGCGAAACCAATATTCCCACTGTTATTACTGCTTGCTGTGTGCTCCACAATATCTGTGAGAGTAAGGGGGAGACGTTTATGGCGGGGTGGGAGGTTGAGGCAAATCGCCTGGCTGCTGGTTACGCACAGCCAGACACCAGGGCGGTTAGAAGAGCACAGGAGGGCGCGGTACGCATCAGAGAAGCTTTGAAAACCAGTTTCATGACTGGCCAGGCTACGGTGTGAAAGTTCTGTTTGTTTCTCCTTGATGAAACCCCTCGCCCCTTGGTTCACTCTACTTCCCTGTAAGCTAACCACCCTCCCTTCCTCCCTTCGATCACTGCTTGCAGAGGCAATAAAGTCACTGTTGCTTCACATTCATGCATTCTTTATTCATTCATCACACAAATAGGGGGATGACTACCAAGGTAGCCCAGGAGGGGTGGTGGAAGAGGGAAGGAAAATGCCACACAGCACTTTAAAAGTTTACAACTTTAAAATTTATTGAATGCCAGCCTTCTTTTTTTTTGGGCAATCCTCTGTGGCGGAGTGGCTGGTTGGCCGGTGGCCCCCCCACCGCGTTCTTGGGCGTCTGGGTGTGGAAGCTATGGAACTTGGGGAGGAGAGCGGTTGGTTACACAGGGGCTGTAGTGGCAGTCTGTGCTCCAGCTGCCTTTGCTGCAGCTCAACCATACACTGGAGCATACTGGTTTGGTCCTCCAGCAGCCTCAGTATTGAATCCTGCCTCCTCTCTTCACGCTGCCACCACATTTGAGCTTCAGCCCTGTCTTCAGCCCGCCACTTACTCTCTTCAGCCCGCCACCTCTCCTCCCGGTCACTTTGTGCTTTCCTGCACTCTGACATTATTTGCCTCCACGCATTCGTCTGTGCTCTGTCAGTGCGGGAGGACAGCATGAGCTCGGAGAACATTTAATCTCGAGTGCGTTTTTTTTTCTTTCTAATCTTCACTAGCCTCTGGGAAGGAGAAGATCCTGTGATCATTGAAACACATGCAGCTGGTGGAGAAAAAAAAAGGAACAGCGGTATTTAAAAAGACACATTTTATAAAACAGTGGCTACACTCTTTCAGGGTAAACCTTGCTGTTAACATTACATACATAGCACATGTGCTTTCGTTACAAGGTCGCATTTTGCCTCCCCCCACTGTGTGGCTACCCCCTCGACCCTCCCCCCTCCCCGTGGCTAACAGCGGGGAACATTTCTGTTTAGCCACAGGCAAACAGTCCAGCAGGAATGGGCTCCTCTGAGTGTCCCCTGAAGAAAAGCACTCTATTTCAACTAGGTGACCATGAATTATATCTCACTCTCCTGAGGATAACACAGAGAGATAAAGAACGGATGTTGTTTGAGCGCCAGCAAACATACACTGCAATGCTTTGTTGTACAATGATTCCCGAGTACGTGTTACTGGCCTGGAGTAGTAAAGTGTCCTACCATGAAGGACACAATAAGGCTGCCCTCCCCAGAAACCTTTTGCAAAGGCTTTGGGAGTACATCCAGGAGAGCCACGAATCCCAGGGCAAAGTAATCCTTTCACATGCTTGCTTTTAAACCATGTATAGTATTTTAAAAGGTACACTCACCGGAGGTCCCTTCTCCGCCTGCTGGGTCCAGGAAGCAGCCTTGGGTGGGTTCAGGGGGTACTGTCTCCAGGTCCAGGGTGAGAAACAGTTCCTGGCTGTCGGGAAAACCGGTTTCTCTGCTTGCTTGCTGTGAGCTATCTTCTTCTTCATCCCCAAAACCTGCTTCTGTGTTACCTCCATCTCCATTGAAGGAATCAAACAACACAGCTGGGGTAGTGGTGGCTGAACCCCCTAAAATGGCATGCAGCTCATCATAGAAACGGCATGTTTGGGGCTGTGACCTGGAGCGGCCGTTCGCCTCTCTGGTTTTCTGGTAGGCTTGCCTCAGCTCCTTCAGTTTCACGCAGCACTGCTTCGGGTCCCTGTTATGGCCTCTGTCCTTCATGCCCTGGGAGATTTTGACAAAGGTTTTGGCATTTCGAAAACTGGAACGGAGTTCTGATAGCACGGATTCCTCTCCCCAAACAGCAATCAGATCCTGTACCTCCCGTTCGGTCCATGCTGGAGCTCTTTTGCGATTCTGGGACTCCATCATGGTCACCTCTGCTGATGAGCTCTGCATGGTCACCTGCAGCTTGCCACGCTGGCCAAACAGGAAATGAGGTTCAAAAGTTCGCGGTTCTTTTCCTGTCTACCTGGCCAGTGCATCTGAGTTGAGAGTGCTGTCCAGAGCGGTCAGAATGGAGCACTCTGGGATAGCTCCCGGAGGCCAATACCATCGAATTGTGTCCACAGTACCCCAAATTCGACCCGGCAAGGCCGATTTAAGCGCTAATCCACTCGTCAGGGGTGGAGTAAGGAAATCGATTTTAAGAGCCCTTTAAGTCTAAATAAAGGGCTTCATCGTGTGGACGGGTGCAGGTTTACATCGATTTAACGCTGCTAAATCGACCTAAAGTCCTAGTGTAGACCAGGGCTGAGAGGGTGTAGGGCCGGTGACGCCTAATATACCAACGCATGAGCGCGGCACTCAAGAGAGCGCCACAGCCAACCCTACGGATACCGCTAAGGCAAAAATCTCTGATGACGATGGGCGCACGCGCACCTAGAATGGAATCGACATGAGCAAGCACTCCAAGAAGAACAAGGGATGTTAGAATGAATGCCATACTTAATCATTTATATGTGAAATGCTCTAGCTGCTTTACTTTTCTGGATCTTTAATAAAAGGTTAAAAAGATGTTTAATGGTGTGCTTGCCATAGTACTAAGTAGGCTGGGCTCTATGTATACCTAAGCCTGAACCTTGTTTAAATCCGTTTAATGTTGGACAGTAATAGGATCATGTTTACGTCTTTGATGCTTTGGACCCATTTTTTCCATCAAAATTAATACAACACCTTGAGTGGACACTCCTCCACAGATCGCCATGGAATCATGCAATGACCCCAGTCTCAGTGATTTCCACAAGACCTAGAGGACTGCTTGGTTCAAAAAACAAGACTAGGCCCACCTCCTAAGCAGCTGGCAATCCATTAGCACATACCCTTGCTGCATCATATCAAAACCTAAGGACAGGCTTGCGAATGCAATGGTGCTAAACAGATTGATAAATATAATGAACTACACCTTTGCAATTCCCCTTTCTCCCACCAAGTCCCAGGAGAGCAGTGTGGAAGAAATAAATGGAGACTGTGCTACCCCATGATGAAAGAAATGCAGGTAGGCTCAAATGGATGAGTTAATGTTTATTTTTCACAAGAATCAGCAAGTCAATGAGAATCCCCCTGCCCTATAGGAGAGGACTGCAAGGAGGGCAGAGACTCTGATGAAGTATAACAGTAACCAAGTTTCCCTCCTTCTCCAGTCCCAAGAGCTTTCTACGGTCTTGCCCATGTGACAACAGACAAAGGCGGCACCTGCCTCCTCATTTGGCAATCTGAGGAGACATAGCAGCTCAAGTTCCAGAAGAAATAATTCTCTAATGGAACGCAGCTACAGGCAGTGGCTCAGACTGCAGGACTGTGAAACCAGCGCTGTGGTCCATACAGAAGACCCTCTGAGTTACGAACACCTCGGGAATGGAGGTTGTTCGTAACTCTGAAATGTGCATAACTCTGAACAAAACATTGTGGTTGTTCTTTCAAAAGTTCACAAATGAACATTGACTTAATACAGCTTTAAAACTTTACTATGCAGAAGACAAATGCTGCTTTTAACCATCTTCATTTAAATGAAACAAGCACAGAAACAGTTTTCTTACCTTGTCACACCTTTTTTTAAATGTTCCCTTTTTTTAGTAGTTTATGTTTGACACAATACGGTACTGTTCTTTTCTTTTTGTCTCTGCTGCTGCCTGACTGCGTACTTCCAGTTCCAAATGAGGTGGGTGGTTGACCAGTCAGTTTGTAACTCTGAAGTTCTACTGTAAATGGAAGCAGTGGACCTCTGTCTAGAACAGTTTTGGGACATTCTTCCCATGAAGATTACACCTTGAGTTTGCTGGCAAAAACTATATAGTAGACCGGATTATTTAGCAGCAGAGTAGTCTGGAAAAGAAAAATTATCAAAGTCTCATCAGCAAGCTAGAGCCGAAGGCCAAGGAATTGAACTGGCAAAGGAATAAAAGGCAGAGACTCACAGCTGAGCTCTGGAGCACCTGTTTTTCACATTTTGATGCTGTTGATGGGCCCTTAACAGCCTTGCACCAGAAAAGAGGCTTATATGCAGAAACTGGGTAATTGTAGATGGCTTCAGAGATTAAAAAATTGTCCTCTTATGGACACAGGCCAAAGCTCCCAAAGGTTGTGTTTATCTGTTCAAACCTAGGATATGCCCATACTCTAGCTGGAGGCTATCTAGTAAAAATCAGACCTTCTGCAAACTACCCCACTAATCGATTCCTTATCTCCTGTGTTTGTGGGGGACAAGTGACTTATCCCATAGTCACAGTCCTGATGAAAAGAGGTCAGTTAGTAGGGAGAATCTGGATCAGGGTCCAACATTCTCTTGACTTGTAATTGTAGAAAGGGATTGGAAGCATATCTGTGCCTCACGAGGGTCAGTCATAACACCTGCTCTTGCTCCTGCCCTACCAGACAAGCCCCACCTAATAAACTCTAAGGTATTTCCTGCCATACAGTCAGATCTTTGAAGGGCCATCCTGGGCCTGCAGATACAGAAATCAGTGAGAAAAGATGGAATAATGCAAAGCAGACTAGGCATCCTTGGGGAACCCTAATCAGGGAGAAGGCCCCTTCTAGGCAAGGATTAGAAAATTAGGCTCTCAGAGCAGGTATAGCTCTCTCCCCCCACAACCGTAACAGCAGACATCTTAAAAAATGCCTTTGATCCAGTGGCTAAGCTGTGATTCAGTGAAGCTCTTAATGAAATTAACTGCCAACTGGCTGCTGTAAATGGGAAATCACTCAAGAAAGACACTGTTACAGCAGGACTTGCTTTATTGGGTAGACACTTTTCACACAATTTAATCCAAACTGCTTAGCAGGGACTGTGCTTATGGTAGCGTAGCTCAAACTTCTAGAATGCTTGGAAAGTAATGATCTAGTCCACTGACACATTACCTAAACTACCAGGGAGTAAGTATTTTAAATATTGACCCATCAATTTGGTTAGTGTCATAACACGTCTTGAATTTAATTCAACTCCCTGACCATGAATTAGTTTACTTGCAGGTACTGAACGGCTCTAACTGCAAACACTTTAAAGACATTAAATATCAATACATTTGTACTCTCCATGTAAGTATGCTGAATGTTGCTTCTCTGAGCTTAGTGCCTAAATAAATATACTGATTTAGAAGTGACAATCTAAAGATTTTAGGCAAATCTGGAGCGTTGCAAACTGAGTACTGAGGTGCCTGGACATGAATCTAGTCCCGGTCAGTTTAAAATCAGTTTGTGTCTGAATCTGACCTTAAAACTATCTATCTATCTGTGACGCCAAGAGCCTCTCAGTACTTACTGGCAGGAGTCCTAATGTACTGCAACTCCTCTCAGGCCTGACTTACTCACTACATCTTACACCAGGGGTGGGCAAACTTTTTGGCCTGAGGGCCATATCGGAGTTCTGAAACTGTATGGAGGTAGGGAAGGCTGTGCCTCCCCAAACAGCCTGTCCCCCACCCCCATCTGCACCCTCCCACTTTCCGCCCCCTGACTGCCCCCCTCAGAACTCCTGACCCATCCAACCCACACACTCCCCGCTCCTTGTCCTCTGACCGCCCCTTCCTGGGACATCCCGCCCCTAACTGTCCCCTGGGACCCCCCCATCCAACCCCCCCCCCCGCTCTCTGTCGCCTGACTGCCCCGACTCCTATCAACACCCCCAGCCCCTAACAGGCCCTCTGGGACTCCCACGCCTATCCAACCCGCCAGCCCCTGTTTCCTGTCCTCTGACTACCCCCAGAACCACCTGCCCCTTATCCAACCTTCCCGCTCCCCACCCCCTTACCATGCCGCTCAGAGCACCAGGACTGGCATCCATGCCACCCAGCCAGAATCATCCACGCCACCAAGCAGTCTAGAGCACTAGGGCAGGCAGGCAGCTCTCACAGCTGCGCTGCCCAGCAGGAGCTTGCAGCCCTACCACCCAGAGGGCTGGCGGCACAGCAAGCTGAGGCTGCAGAGGATGGGGGACAGCAGGGGTTATTCTCCCCAACCGGGAGTTCAAGGGCCGGGCAGGATGGTCCCACGGGCCGGACGTGGCCCGCAGGCCGTAGTTTGCCCACCCCTGCCTTACACAGTGCTGTCATGGTATTTGTCTGTAAAGAGTCTCATGTGACGCATCAAATGAAATCTGGTGACATACCAGTCATTAATATCATTGCATGTTGTATATACAGGTGGTGTGTAAAGAGTTATGTGTGTGTGCTGGAAATATATTCCTTAAGTACGTTTAGGGGGCAGAGCTGATAAACAAGTTTGTCCTGTGTTTCTAATGTAAATTGATCATGGAGATGCCAGAGACAATGGGCAGTTCATTTGCATCTGAAGTAAACATCTGTTCTCAGGAGGATGAACAAACAGTATGACCTCAGCATACGGGAGGACAAACCAGTCAGAATGAGAGGGGGTCGTCCTGACTCTTGAGACAAAGACAATGAACTCTGGCAAATATAAGGAGAAGCAAAAGCACATCTTGTTATCCATTGCTGAAGGGACAAAGAGGTCAGTGCTTTTTGCATTCCATGAAGGGTGGATCTCTAACCATGTGGGGTGGGTGATGCTAAGAAATGGCTGTAGGTGAAAGGATGCATTAGACAAGGATTGTAACCTGCTGAGTTAAGCTTTAGTCACTAGGAAGCATGATTATACTTTTGTGGTTTTTTTGTAACCATTTGCTGTTTCATTATCTCTGCTTAGTATCATTTAAATCTGTACTTTATTTATACACTTTTTGTTGTTTTATGATGAATTCATCTCTGTGCTGTTATATTAAAGGGAGGTGTGCATCCTCAACTGAACCAGCAGGCTGGTATGTATTCTGTCTCTGGAGACAGCAGACTTGGTATTTCTGTGGGCATCTAGTTACATTGGCTGGATACTGCAGGAAGACTCTCCTGGAGAGTTCTAGAACTGAAGTACACCAAGAGGTAATCTGCAATGCAAAGTTAGTATGGGCAGAGTCTTAGGACTGTTTGTTTGGCTGGGCTAACAGCATAGGCTGGCAGGGAGCTGCCATACAGTGTTGCACCAACAAATCACTTTTTTGCTAAGGCAGAAGGATGGCAGGGTGACTTACAGCTCTGGATGCCCCAAGAAAGCATCACACCATCACCTAGTCACTTATCCTCTCTAAAAAACATATTTAGGATACAATAAGTAGTATATGGTAAGTCATATATGCACAGGGAATATGGCAATACAAAATGCTAAAGAAGCTAGACTGAATTTGGCAGAAGTCAGACACAACGTTTTTATAGTGTAAGGATTATATTTTCCTATTTTAAAAGAGCTACACATTTCAGGCCTAGAAAGTTAACACTTCACCCTCTTACTGCACCTTCCATCTGAAGATCTCCAGGTGTTTTACAACTATTAATGAACTTGACCTTCAAATAACTGCTGTGAGGTAAGTATTTTCTCCCAATCTACAAAATGGGATAAGAAGGGGCCAAAATTCAGTATTTTGCCCTTGGTTATAATGGTACAGCAAGGAATAGAACTCAAGTCTTCTGTTCCCCAATCCTGTACTTTAATCTCCAGCCCATGCCTCTTCTGCTGGAGATATCTGGCTTTTAAGAGTTAAGGTAAAACTAGAAGACTCATTTTACTGTTACAATATTGAACAATTATTTGTGGTCCATGATTTTAGTCAACATGGCAAAAGTAAGCCACAGTCATAGAAGCCACACCATACATATCCTTTCCAACTTTTGAGTATACTTAAAAAAGCAAACCAGACCACTGAATACTTGAATTCAAAAGTTAAATTGTTGTCCATTCTGGGAAAATTCTGTTTTTTTCATTTATGTCCTGTCAAGTCCTTTCAAAGGGGAAAAAATGTTTGCTTCTTGGCTGAATATGGCTTTCACAAATTGGAAATACTGCCTATGGGGTAGATTTTTAAAGGTACTTAGATGCTGCCCCACTCAGCACTGCACAATGAACTTCCTGAGTGGCCCATGCCTAGAAGAATTTTCAGAACCAGAACAGATGGCAAGTAGGCATCTCTCTCTCCATGGCACGGGGCAATGTAAGCATCTAAATATGGGATTTTCAGAACGCAGGGATGCGTTCTCCCCTGCCTAAGCAGATATTTTCCCCAACCAATGCATGATAATGTGTACAAACAAAATACTGGCCAGAAGAGGAACAGAAGGTGGGGGAGGAAGTGGCCCAGGGAACAGACATAGGGGCACCCGCCCCCTAGGCCACCCATTTTGAATGATTGTTTGTTTGGGCTCTGGGTTGGAATCCAATAGAGCAGAGAAGGCCTGCATTCCCCTACCCCCAGCCACTGACTTCCCACCACTGCGCGATATGGCTGTGGATTCTCACCATTGCACAACACAGCCATTGACTACAGTTGCTAGGCAAAGCAGCCATTGATTCTCACCACTGCATGACACAGTCCAGAGTATTGCCACTAGGCGGTACTGCCAGTCTTGGACTCAGAGCCCCCACTTTGACAGAGAGGGACCTGATAACAGTCTTCAAGTATGTTAACTTCTGTTATAAAGAGGATGGTGATCAATTGTTCTACATGTCCACTGAAGGTAGGACAAGAAATAAACAACAGGCTTAATCTGCAGAAAGGAAGATTTAGGTTAGCGAGTAGGAAAACTTTCCAACTACAAAGGATTGTTAAGCATTGGAACAAGTTATGGAGGGAGGCTGTGGAATCCCCATCCTTGGAGGTTTTTAAGAACAGGTTAGACAAACACCTGTCAGGGATAATCTAGGTGTACTTGGTCCTGCCTCAGCACAGGGAGCTTGTAGAACTGGAAACAACCTTAAATTTCTATGATTCAATGAGACCCCAAGGGATAGGGCCCAGGACCCAGAGAATCTTAAAGGGCAGAGTGAAAAGGCAGGGCTAGTTTGGGGGGAGTAGTTCTAGCCAGCCAGAGATTCTCACCGTAGCAAGAAGCCAGAGACACCCCCTATAGGAGTCGATGCTGCTCCTCGCAGTTTTGAAAGCCCCTTTAGTCCCTCTTCCATTGGTAAACACCTCCCCTTGAGGAAGTAATGAAGAAACCCATTCTATATCACCCTTATGTCCAACGGAGTTTATCCTCCAGATCAATGCCTCCAAAGTGCAGTTGGGCACTGTTGTCCCAGGAAATCCATGGGGTGGAACACTTGGTTCTGTACAGAAGCACAAAGTGGTTCCCCAGGACAGGGCTCATGTTGCCATTGAGAAAGAAGCACTGGCGCTGAAGGGGGGCCGAGGATGCCCTCTGCTGCTACCTCCTTGAAAGCCTCTTCACCTTGGTCACAAACAATGCCCTGAACGATGCAAACCCCCAGCTCATGCGATGATAC
Source organism: Caretta caretta (assembly GCF_965140235.1). Taxonomy (NCBI): domain Eukaryota; kingdom Metazoa; phylum Chordata; order Testudines; family Cheloniidae; genus Caretta; species Caretta caretta. The sequence continues at coordinate 179,421,208 of NC_134207.1, forward strand.
TTGTACCTTCAGCCATACACATACAAGATACAACATAGGGTGGGAAAGGCACTCCAGAATGCAGGCTTCTCCTGGGAGTGGGGGTGCTAACATCAGCTTACAGTGCCCTGGGAACTGTCTTGAGGGGGGTGTATGATGCGATGTTCTCCCACACTGGTCAAGAAGTAGTTCCTTCCCAAAGGAAGGAAGGCTTGAAGCAGGGAGCCCAGATGAGTATTAGCTAGAAGAGACAGGCTGGATCCAGCCATGGATGACTCTCCTCTTTGACTGTTGTATTTGTTTTGGAACTTTGATGCTCCCTGAAGGACTGGAACTTTGGCTGTATTTAGCTATCAGGCTAAGTCACAAAAGCACCAGGCCATGACAGAGGGGGCTGATGACCACTGGTGACCCAGAAGGAAACTGAAGCAGGTTGAATAGTCCCACATCAAGCCACAAAGGTGCTTTGCAGAGGCTGACCCTGCCACGAAGCTCCCTTGAAAAGTGATGAGACCTGCCAGCTCCTACACATGGATGTTTGTCAACCAATACCTGTGCAGTCCAGTCTGACTGTTGCAGCCCTCACATTTTACAAGGCTATTTCCATTATCTAGTGCAATGCTGGATAAAAGAAGTTGTACATTTGAAATCCCCCCCTAAGCCCACAAGACCCCAGGCTACTAGATAGGGCACACCTCACTCCCCTCCTTCATTAAGATGACTTTGTATATTAAAGTACCTATTTTTTTAAAAAAACATGAATTTGTACTAGAAAACCCCAAACTATTCTATTCAGGGATATGTTATGGACTAATTTATTAAGTTGCCTTTAAAAACAAAAGTCACTGACTGAAAACTTGAGAAGTGTTGTGGTAAGGGTAAAAGTTTCCTTTTGAGTTTTAAGTGAGGGATTTGGGGTTATGTACTTAAATGATATGCTTGTGACTTCCATAAAGTCTAAATAACCATTTGCTTGTAAACTTTAACCCTTTCTATATAGACTGTACTTCAGCCTGGCATTTTTGTGGGGAAAACCCAGAAGAAAATGTCATGGTGGGGACATGGGCTCTTGTTACAATGATTATGTATAAAATAAATGTATTTGTTTTCCAGTGATCAGGGTAGGTTTTGAATCACTCATGGCCAAGAAATATTTGCAAGAGAACCATTTGGTCATAGAGGCAGACTGTATGCACACATGTATGGGTTGTATACACCATGGACTGTAGGGGATAGTTTTCCATTTTACATATTTTAAGAAGTTCCCCAAGACCTATGGAGTACAACATTAAGAGCATTACTTTTTATTATTGTTTTGGGGATTATAACATTGATTCGTGATTTAGAAGTTTATCCCAAATAATCTAATGAAGAGATTATTTTCTTTAGGGCGGGAGGGATAGCTCAGTGGTTTGAGCATTGGCCTGCTAAACCCAGGGTTGTGAGTTCAATCCTTGAGGGGGCCATTTAGGGATCTGGGGCAAAAATTGGGGATTGGTCCTGCTTTGAGCAGGGGGTTGGATTAGATGACCTCCTGAAGTCCCTTCCAACCCTGATATTCTATGATTTTAGTATTCATCTTACAGCTTCTAAGATGTTATACTAATGAAATATGATACCACAGAATAAAGAAGGTTATTTTATTTTATAAACCAGTCTCTAGATAAAGAGCTATGCAATTTGATTGACCAACTAAAATGTTCCATGTGTTTGTTTGCTGGACAGCAGTAACCCAAGCTCTACCAGCTTCAGGTAACTAGAAATGCATTGGCCAGACAAGTGCTGGGATACCCTTAAATACATTTCAGAAGCAATTCATAACCATTTTTTTAAACGGGAGAAGGGAGGACAGATAACGGTGCTGTCACCGAATTTTAAGCAGGTGCCACTTAAAGCCAAGGAGCTACTGAATTTACTGTGTATCTGCTCAATTTGGATGGGCATTTATGAAGAAGAAAATGCTAACCCAGACAAGGGCAAGTCTCTGGAGAAATCTGTGATGAGAGTGAACAGCTCCTTTTGCCTTGGAGTCAGCAGGAAAAGCAGCTTGGTGAGAGCTGTCAAGCTGAGAATCTAGTCAACATTCTAGTTAAGAGCAAAGAGGTAGCCAAGGGTCATTGAAGAAAAGGGCAATACATAAGCATGACAAAAATGAAAATTGTTCAAGAAATCAAAGTAACTTACTAAATACAATGAATGGACCATTTTGGTCCTTGATCTGCCCAGATGTTTGGTCTGTATGGTGTGTTCTTAGAGGGCCATGTGAAGGAGGTTACTACTCCTTTAAGGGAAACCCAAGAGCTCACCATCAGAGCAGCCTGGGGATAATCAAGGAGGCTCCCTGTTCCACCCTAGGACTGACCTATTTAAGCAGGAACAGGAAGCCAAGCAGGGAAGAGGAGACTAGAAGCCATCCAGCTTGTAATGGGCCAGCTCTTTCCCAGACTCCAGAAGACTCGTCAGAGCAGGCTCAGAGAGCTTGAGGACTTTGAGTTGAGGAGGTTGTAAACCCAAGGTCACAGGTGGAGAATGGCTCTTTAAAAGGGAACAAGAGCCAGTGTGCCTGTGACTTATTAGCTATTTCTCAACTGGGCTTACGACGGTACCTGGACCCTACAGGAGAGAGACTTGGTAAGTTAGTGCCTGAGAGAGAGTCATGAAGATGCAGGTGAGAAATGCTTGAAACCCAGAGTAGAGAGAGAGAAGCAACAAGGAAGAGCTAGAAAGAGTAGCTTGGGAGAGAGCTCCCTGGTAAAGGGAGCTGAATTCTGCAGAGATCTGGAATAGAACTGCTGAGCAGAACTGACCAAAGCTGGAACCCTTGACAAGCAGAAGGCTCAGGCACTGGCCTCCTAGGAAAAGGGGAGTGGTCCAGCATAGTCCAGTGACCAGCATGGTCAGTGGAAGCTGAGCCCAGAAGCAAGAGGGTTCTTGTGAGATGGTGGATTCCCTGAGCAGGGGCATGACTCACTGGCAGGCAGGCCTGGAGAAGTTGAATGTTAGAAGAGGAGGAGCCCTGGGGTGAAGACCTGAGTGAAGGGCTGCTTGAAGACCGGCAGAGAGACCTGAAGAGTGGGGCCTAGATCAGGAGCCAAAGGAACGGAGAATGAAGTGCTGCTATGGACTCTTGGGTGGTGACTTGCTGATAATGTCCGTGGCGAGGGGAGTGAGAAGAACCTGCTGTATATTTATGCTTACTGGGGAAACTGGAGAATGATTTTATTACAATGTATTTGGGAACTACTACAGTGGGGTATGTGAATAAATTATGTCCAGAGGCAGGCTTTGTACCAGATACAGACTATGTTCCTTTCATGGGCAGAAGAGGAAAGTGAGGCAGGTATGCTTGCTGCGCTGCCTCAGCAGGGCACTCTGGTGGGGTTGTTTTATCACTAGGACATGCCCGAGGATGACTGCTTGGGCCAACCTGCAAGACCATCAGGTGTGCCCAGAATGATCTCCAACTGTCCAAAAACAGACTATCTTTTCAGGGATTCTATGCTAAGAAGAATGGAGAGAAGGTTCTGCAAGGGACAGGTGGACAATAGGACCAGTGTGCTGTCTTCCTGGAGCCAGCACAGGGGATGTGACTGCAAGACTGGATAGGCTTCTGAAGTCCATGGGGAAGGATCCACTGGCAACAATGCATATCACCACTAACAAAACTGCTTCAGAGGATCTTTGAGATTATATCCTGCTTCAGTGAACTTGAAAGGGTGCTGAAGGAGAGAAATGTTCAGGTGATCTTCTCTGAGATTCTTCCTGTCTCGCAAGCAAAAGAAAACAGAAAGCAGAATGTTCTAGAAGTGAAATGCTGTCTAAGTGGTGTAGAAAAACTTTGTTTTTGTGGAACATTGGGCCATCTTCTATGGGGAGAGGAGGCCATATAGTTTGAAGGACTTCCATCTCCAGATCAGGGGAACCAATAGTCATGGAGACAAGCTTGCTAAATGGATTATGGTGTTAAAAGGTGAGAGTGCAAAGCAGACAAAGGAACACTCATTTAGCACAAAATCACGATTAAAACAGATCAAGGCACCAAAGGATGTGTAGAGAAGAAATTCTTGAGTTGCCTATACATCAATGCTAGGACCCTAGATAATAAAAGATATTAGTATTGTCATTTATGAGCATTGATTCAATCTAGCTGGTATTACTTAAACCTGGTGGTAAGATTTGTATGACGGGAATGTTAAAAAAAATCACTGGATAAAATCTATTTAGGAATGATTTACTGTGCAAAAGGTAATAAGGAATGCCACTCTGTCAAAAGTGATATCACCTATTTCCAAGTCACTGCCAACTGAGAAGCAAGTGATCATCAATGCTTATAGGTCAATGTTCTAACAGACAAAGCACAAGATGGAGTGCTAGTGGTGACTAGTTGGTGTCTTTTACAGACTACTTAATCACACTACAGATCAAGATGACCAGCTCTTTAAACAAGTATCTAATGCATAAGGGACAAAAAAGCTGCCTTATTATGGAGAATTTCAATCTGAATTACATGCTTGGGGTCTCATGCTGCCAGTATTAAAACATTCTTAGAATTTCAAAAAGTTAGATGAGTTTCCTAATTTGAAATATTGCATCCCCAGTGGGGGAATTCTATATTCAACCTCATTTTCATAAAAAAAAAAATGATCACAGAACTAAAAATTAGTTGTTGCTTAAGTGCAAGTGATCATGATTTGATATTATGTGCAAAGAGAATAGAGTCCCAACCACTAATACATTCGGTGCTTTAAAATGGGCCTTTCACAAAGCTGCAAACAACTGACACACATTAGCTGGGACGAAAATGTGAATGAAAATTAGGAACCCTAACGTTGGTACTGTTTCATTGTCAGATGAAAACGGTAGTAATGTCAATAGTGATGCAGAATAGAGAGACGTATTCAATAAATATTTGTTCTGCATTTGGGAAAAATCCAGATGACTTATTCATACCACATGATTTTGAAATATTTTCCATTCCAACAGTAACTGAGCATGTTAAACAGCAGCTATTAAAGTTCAACATTTTAAATCAGCGGGTCCAGATAACTTGCATCTGAGAGTCTTAAAAGAGCTGGGTGAAGAGCTTTCTGAACCATTAACGTTGATATTAGGGCTGTCAATTAATCACAGTTAACACATGCAATTAACTCAAATTAATGTTTTTTTTTTAAATGAGCATTAATTGCACACCTATTAGGTTAACCAATACCATAAGCTCCTTCCAGACACCAATGGGCAACCAGTGCAGGTCCCGGAGCAACAGTTCTTATGCTCCCAGAGAGATACTATGCTTAATAAGCAAGTCGCTCCATTCTGTGCCAGCTTCATTCTCAGAATGGTTTTAAAGTAGAGTAGTCTAATCTTGAAGTGACAAAAACATGGCTAATGGTGGAAAGATCTGCATCTGAAAGGAAAGACTGCAACCTCCCAGAACAAGGCAGATAATAAAAAGAGGCCCATGCAAAAAAAATCACAAATTCAGAGGTCCTGATAAATCAAAATGAAGCTGTGAAGTTGGAACTTTTGGAGCTGAGATGGAAGCATGCACAAGGATTGTTCCTATCATGTGAGCTGTGACAGGCCATTACTACGATGAGTGATAAGCAGGAGAACTAGAATGCCACTCTGCCTGAAATCCCATGAGCAGTCAGCGATTACCTCAAATTTCCAATGAAAAGAGGGGAAGGAGAGGGAATGTTCTGGAAAAATGCACTTAACATAGATTATTTATTCAAAATGTCCACCATAGAGGCCAGCATTGGAAAAGAAAGGAAGGATGGACACAACTCATGTTCGACCCAGACACCTGTTCTATTCCAAGTAAGTAATTCGTTCAGCGACCATCAGTTTGTCAGAAAGAAGAGTGACTGCTGCATGTGTCTGATAAATAGAGTGCTGCCAGTCTAACATCTACACATAGAACACATAAATCATGGACCACAGCAATCCGAGCTTCCCCATGCCCGCTCACTCCACTGCGGCAAGCAGCAGGGGAGAGATTGAGCCACTGCAGTTTCTTCAGAATGTAAGCTTTCATTTTAAGAAGCAGTCAACTTTTAAACTTGCATTAAACAACTTTCTGAATTTGAAAGCAACTGAAGGCCACGGGAGCATTAACTCAGAAGTGCAATTGCTATTTCACTACTTGCTTTAAAAAAAAAAAATTTAAGCAGAAACATCCAGTATAGGTAAAGTACCATTACTTTCTTTCATAATCACCACTGGCTCATGCAACAACTCGTTTTCCCAAGTCTCCCCCCTCCCATCTAGAGAAACTGTCCCCCTAGAAGGCATTGTCACAGTCAGAGTATGCACAGCGCTCTAATGCCAATAACAGAGCACCACATTTTAGCATGCACAAAAATGGGGGATTAGGAGACAACAGAATGTGGGTTGTTTTTTTCTATCCCAAAGCCCCAAATTCACCTACAACTACTTGAAAGTGATGGCCCAACAGTCTAAGTGAGGGCCTAACAAATGCAGGCCTGGATGTGCCCAGTCTGAGGTGGTATCAAAGACATGCTCAGGTTTTTGAAGGGATGCACCTTTGGGATCAGGATGGAGTTCTAAGGGGAAAGAAGCCCATATATTGGGCTGGTGTGTAAGCTACAAGCATAGGGAAGAATAACTGGAATTAAGCTAGTGATAGAGGATGAAAATTGTAAATTCAAGAAGATCTGATATAGTCCTAATTTACTTTGCTGGGTCAAGGTAGCACAGAGGAGATGAAATTCAAAGAATTCTCTAGATCACCCTACTGAGTTAGGATAATACAAGATATCCAAATGGGGAACTTCACATAAAGCCAATACCTTGGCAAAAACAGGGTGAATGGAGGAAGAGGTTTTAGCCTTTAGGCTCTGCATCTTTTTTTAATTTTTAAATCGGTTTAGGTCACAGACCAAGACACTGGAATGGTTACTTGGAATTTTTAAGGAGTTAGTTTATTTAGAGAATTTCAAGATTAAATTTTAGAAACATTATTTTAGTGACTGCAGTGGATTTTTTTTCAGTGTTTTGTTTTCGTAAAAGCTAAAATAATGTAATGCTTTTGTGTAAGCAAGAAATGTTTGGTTTTACTTCTATGTGGCATAGTCTGGGATGTGGGTTTTTAATGACAAGTAGTTTGTGCTTTGTCCCCACACTATCGTCATTACCACATGCTCCATCGTACCCTGGTGTTTTTACAAGAAAAACTTCTGGGCACTTCAGCCTTTCCTTTTAGTAACCTTCCACCTGTCACACAAGAATGGAAATTAACTGGTGCAGTTTTCTAGTATTGTAAAGCTATTTCAGCCATTACAAATGGAAATTATTTTACAATATTGCAGGATAAAATCCAACCAGTGCATGCTTAGGGCTTTTATCTGATATGGATTTATATGCTCAAAAAGAGGCTAAGGGACCAGTAAAATAGCCTAGCTATGTAAGTGACAAGCCTCTGCAAACCACTGTAGCTTATGAAGAATGTGTTTTGATACTTAAAAGGACGTTTGTGAAGAAAAGTAGCACTTCACTGGCATAAGAGGCTTTGGACATACAAAGGCTAGAGAGGGAAAAGCTACAGCAGACCCTTCAGATGTTTTGACTATTTTTATCTCTGTTTTTTTAATATTCCCCACAGTTGACATCTGGGGGCACCACTCTCATGTCTTTAAAAAAGGAAATTCAGATGGAGGAAAAGACTCTCTCTACTTCAGTATTAACAGATTTATGGATAACAAGGGCTGCGTGACCCTGGTGCTGAGTTATGGTTCATTGCAAATAATGAGACCAAGAAATTGAGTTAGTGTTGCTGGCTCACCACCAGTGTTATAAATCTGAACTTATTGTATCAGCAATCAAAATGATATACTTGACACTACAGGTCTCCAATCAGCTAGCCTCCTAGACTCCAGAGGGAAGTAAGGCAGGGGCAGGGAGAGAAGAAAAATCACTTGGTCCAATAGTCATATTTTACCTGGTGTTTTTATTCCAGTTAGTGTGAGTCATCTAGCAACACTCTATCAAAGTCCTACAGATAAGGCATCGTATGTCTTAGACGAGAATACGTGAGAATACGTGAAGCAGAATTTTGAAGACTTTTGTAGTGTAACAGTGGGCACTTGCTCCTGGATGACATCGGTTTCTCTTGTCTGATGCTTTCATGTTTGGCTTGCAAAATTCTGACCTCCCTCAAGTTTCTATTTAGTGCAGCAAGTCTGTAATGAGAGGACTTAGGGTATGTCTAAGCTCCCCACAGTTCAGACTACAGGGGGTGTAAACAGCAGCGCGCAGCAGCGAGCTGCACTGACGCGGGTCCCTGTGTGGGTGCTGTGGGTGCGAACTTAAAGGTCCCCAGTTCTCACTGATATAGTCCAAAAGGATTTACCATTTGGATTACCACATCCTCTGAGGACATGACAAGTGGCAGGGAAGCTCTGTTTCAGCTCCTGTGGTTCAAAGGCTGCTCCGCTCCACATGTAGAGGAGCTTGAGGGATGGGCAGGGAGAATCTACGTGCACGACTCTAGGACATGAAGCCATAAGATGCTAGGTACTGGATATGACTGAGGGTGACTTTGGGACAGATCTTCTTTTGTTGGGGTCTGGCAGGTCGCTGAGCCTGTGGAAAAGGCGCATGGCATTTGTGTGTGTCTGATGGTACTGTTCTCCCCCTACCTCCCCCATGGTTGCTCCACTCTCCAGTTTATGGGTCCCACGTCCCTCTGGTGAGGTTTTTTTGGGAGGTGGGGTGGTGGGAGTTTAGAACTCCTGTGTGTTCAGAGTCCTAGGAGCTTCAGGGGTGAGTGAAATGGTGGACTGAGAGGAGCAGGTGTCTTCTGAACCGGTCTCCTTGCAATACATTTAAAGACAGTGTATATGCCCATGCGCTTTCAATGTAAGGAGCTCATTAGAGCCAGTTTTCACTGGGCCTATTGTTCTACTCGACACTGGGGGAGGCAATTGCTTATGCCTGTCAGCATCAAGGCTGCCATGTGTGGGCACAGCCTGTCTCCAGGCTAGCTTGGGCCACTCTCAGCTCATCTGGATTGCCCTTCGAGCATCACATTCTAAGGCGCCTAACTCCCCCCATTCATTGTGTAGGGAACCTAGGTGCCTAATTCAGGCATCGTGCATCACAGCCACAGTTCAAGCCATAGTGACAACCAGAATCTTTCCTGCCGCCATTTTTTAGCACCATGGCTCCGTCAGCCTCATTCTTCCCTTTACTGTAGAGCAAGCCTACTCTGCACCATGCCAAGTCCATCTATCAAGGAGGACACTAAGATGTCCATTACTTGCTTCCTGGGCACTGCCTTTCACCTAAACCCAGAGTAACAAATGGAAGAGATCCAGGAGAGACCAACAGCTGATTACAGATAGAGAAAATGAAGAGATACAGTCTTAATCTTGTCTCCTCTAAACTAAATCTACATCAAATGAATGGTAGAGAAAGCAAGTCAGATCCCCATCTACTTTCTCAGAATACAAGAGCCCAGAGACATCCAATGACACAGAAAAGATATAAAATAACCTAAATGGGCCCCATGATTCCACAGCTCTGTTATAGCAAAAGAAATTCTTCATTATCTCAGGTTTATGCCTAACTTTCAGATACAGCTGCCCACTCACTGAGGTAAGCTGGTCTAATCGTGTCTTTTGTTCACTCTGTGTCAACAGGACACATTGCAAGTTTTTGACTGATTAACTGTGTTCCATGCCTGCTCTGCACTATCCTAAACTCTGGCCAAACCCTTGTTGGGCATGTGACAAGTGAGAGGCCTGGGAAATGTAAGGTGTTCAAACGACTACACTGAAATGTACCAGACAACATGGACTTTTGTGACAGTAAGTGGTAAGTGGGTTCCCTGGGGAATCCCTGGAGGGTGACTAATGCAAATTCCACAACACCAGTTATGCAAACGCAACCTTTTGCAGCTTCGCTCCGAGGAGAAGGTAACTGACTGGTGATCTCCTGTTACAGGAGGTCAGAGATTAACGGCTCAAACTGTATAAAGGAACAGCTGAACTGTCCCAAGGTTATGCTCATTCTTGATCTGAAACCTAACACAAACTGGTAATCAGAAGAGCAAACCCAGTGGAGGGGTTTGATAGACTGACACCTATCAAAGCCTTGCCTGGGAGTTGAGGGAGGTTGACCTCTGGTAAGCTTTCAGCATGCATGTAGGTCTCTTTTTGTTTTCTCTGTAATACTTTTGCCCCAAGAATAACTGTACCTTGCCGTGTGAAGGCTGTCTGGTAACTGGTGTACACTATTCTAGTGCCTGGCGAAAGGTTAACCACAGATGCTGGACACAGGTCAGACCTGCTGGGGAAAATTACAGTGAGGTGCAGAGAGACTGCAAGACTAATCCCCTGATCTGGAGGGAGAGTGACACAGGTCTCCTCCTGAGAGAGATGACAGCTAGGAAACCTAAAACCTTAAGTGAGTGTCTTCTAGGAAGAGCGGGATTGGAAGGTGTTGAAGAGGCAGTTACTCCAACTGTGAGAGCCACACACAGCCACTGCCACCAGCTGTGGAACTGGAGCAGAATTCAGCCAGAGGGAACAATCTACCAAAGCAGAACATGGTTCCCCTCAAGAACCATATTTATGAGTGAACTTAAGCATGTGGCTATGAACTGGGACATGGAAGCCACCAGAGCCAATCAGTTAACGTTACTGAAAGATGAAAACCATCAAAAAATTACAAGTTAGTATTTGCCTTTAGAGCCACAGGAAATTTGTGGTGTAGCATGAACTGAAAAGCCAGCACAGATGTATCCGATTTTGACAAGCTCAGAAAAATGTAGTTTTTAAACCAACTCTAATATTCAGGATGTGGTGCTCTAAAGCAAAGGATAGTGAAAGTCTAGTGATAAAATTAAGCAATAAGGGTGGGGGACCCATATGTAGTCTTGAAGCCAAATTGTTAACTTTCAGGCCATGCTCCAAAATACACCAGGATTTCTAAGGAAGAGTAGATTGAGACATCTAGATTGATGGATTCATTGAGGCTTTTGGTGTCTTTCCTGTTAGACAGGCTATCTGATATTAGATTGTGCTATATTGTGAAGTATTCTGGGTAGTAGAGTTCTTGTTTGTGTTAATATTCATACCTGTTTTCTTTCACAATCCTAGAAGGTGGGTACTTTTAATAAAACACCAGAGGCTGAGGGTATATTGCCTATTGCTTCCTCAGAAACTAAAACATCCTGAAAGGTCTAATTGCTTTGAAAAATTTGAGAAAGGGAGTCCCAAAATAGAAGGGAAGACAGACAGATTTCCTTTCTACTGTGTGCCTGTGGGGTACTGCCCCTAAAAAGAGCTGGTCTGGCAAGCCTCTCCCAATCCATTTTGATACCATAATTCAGGAATCAAACTCGTCTACTTAGCACAGCATCAGATTTAGATGAGTGGGCTTCTCTATTATCTTGTCTGGTTGGCCCCTTACATTTTCCTTGCAGGTAGGCTGACTTGCTTGTCTTACTCTACAAGGACAGTCCTCAGGGACTGCTCTTGTTATCACCTCCTTACCTGAAGGGATGAATTTTTAGGCTGATTCTTGAGTTGTTTTGTTTTGCTTGACACTACAAGAGTGAGGTAACCCATTGTTACTGTGACCAGACACCCTAGGGACTATCCTGAATGGCAACCACACCAGGGAGGATTTGTTTTCCTTAGCATGCCTGCAAGAGCCCGGAAGGCAGGCTCAAATCCACCACTTTACAACTGGCTAAAAGCTACAAGCTTCTTCTACTAGTTCAAAATATATACCTGACCAAGATACAAAATTTGGGGCCCTCCGCCCTACATTACTGACTGTTCACTTGCCCTTCACAGAGTTGCAACATCCACTGTTTCCTACAGTGGGAGGAGCAAGAGAGACACGAGTAGTGAACCAAGGAGAATAGTTACAGGAGAGATTAAATACCTAAATTAAAGGTTCCTTGGTCAGCTGAGGGCAGATCTCACTCCAGAGTTAGTTTTTGTTCATGTAAAATACTGGACAGAGGCATTTTTTAGTATGAAATTAATGGGGAGGATGGTCAATTCATGAAGTTTGCCAGAAAATTGATTATTTTCAGCTACTTTCTAGAAAGCATGGGTCCATGTAAATACACAGCCTTATGTATGTCAGCTGAAGGCTCATGTAACTTGTTTACCTTTTTCAGTCATAAGTACTGTAGACATCACCTGTGCTGTGATCCTGACAGCTTGCAATCAGGGCAGAGTTGGCCAGATCATTAGTTGGATAGGAGACCTTCCAGGAGGACCTACGTGCTGCAGGAAGTGAAACTCTTCCTTCTTAGTTAGTACTTGATCATCAAAGAGAATGTGATCCTCATTTCTCATCTCACCTGAAAGCATGGGCTGTACAGGGAGGTAAATTTTTAAAGGTATTTAGTTGCTGCCCTGCTCAAACTCAAGGCAGCTGCTGCCTAGCAGAGTTTTCAGAACCAGAATGGGAGGCAAGTAGTTGCCTATCTCCCCATGCAAGGGGCCAAGTAAGCACCTCTGTATGGACGTTTCAGAATGCCAGGATGTGAGCCCTGCCCCACCTGTGTAGACATAAATTCCTGAGCAAAGCGACCTTGAAGTGTGGAGATACTCATTAGCCCCTATTACTGGTGTATGCCTGAACCAATTGCTCTACAGTCCCTCACCATCTTAGACTGCTGCAGCTCCTACATTTATAAAGCCATTTCCACTATCTAGCACACAATGCTACATAACGGGGGGGGAAAAGTTTTACTCACCTTCCTCTGGAGTCCCCTTAACACTCTCAGGGCCCCACACCACTAGATTCACTCCACTCCCTTCCTTCTGGAGGCTGGAGAAACAGGTGGACATAGAAGTGAGTCAAATTTCTCACGTTGTGTCATCCGTACATCAATTTGGGAGTTCTGAGGGATGAGCAAGGGGAGGGTCCCTCCACACCCAGCAGACCCTAATCCTAGCCCCTCCATTCCCAGGCTCAAAGCCTTCCCAGCCCAGCAAAGGCAACCTCTGGAGTCAATCAGTCTCAACAATCTCCTCGAGCACAAAGAACAGCTTATGCCATCTAGTGCACCTAGTGGAGCCCAGGCTGCTACAGGAATGGAAAGACACAGTAGCCTGTGAAGGTGGGGGAGAAACAGGCAAACCGTCCCACATGGTTTAGTCCTCCCAAATGATAAAGAGGTGGAAAAAATATAGGAGAGTCCTTCCAGTAGACTGGAGGAAAATGAGAACCACAATCAACAAGTTTCTCCCCACTTCGCCCCCTCACTGCCAGCACACAGTCAGCTCCTGAGAGGCATGCCATGCAGCGGGCACTGCTATATGCTCACCCTCCTTGTTAGGTTCTGGGATAGAGCTGCACATCCAAGTGTTGTACACCTGCACTGGTCTCCTGTTGCCCTGGTCATCAAGGGGCATCCCCTGGTCCGGCCAAATGATGGACTGGGGTAGTTCTCCACCACAGAGTGGTGTGCAGCAATAGATTTCTCCATGTTGACACCCTGTTCCCTGTCCCCCGTTGCCTACAACCGTCTCAAACTTTAGCATTCAAGTTGGGGGTTTTCTTGCACTTTTTCTTGGTGGAAAACCAGCTGCAAATCGGGATCTGCAGCCACTTTTATTTTTGAATGGAAGCAACAGGAAAAGGCTCTCTTCTCTCACTGCTCCTGTGAGGGGAGGTAGAAGGGGGGATAAGCACCGAACTACACAATATAGGGTATGTTGAGGAACTTTAATTACTCACCCCCCATCAGCATTTTCAAAAGCTTCACATCCATAGCGACCAATCGGTGCATACCCTATTATCAGGCAGGTACTGGGCAACAATGTCATGTGTTCATGATCATGGCAGCTCATTAAAATCGAAGTCTACGAATGCTGTTTTAAGCCTGTCATGCCACCAGTGTCCCTAGCATCCCAGCATGATGGTTTCCTCTGGGTCAGAACATGACAGGTCAGCCACAGGGCGCTGGAGAAGGCAGAGGCAAGCAAGGAAGCGGTCCAACATTTCTAACTATATCAATGAGATCGACCAGTTTATGAGTGTGCAAGCCCCAATCCTAACTAGCATCCAATACGTCCGAAATATTTGCAGCTGGCCAGGACAGGATGAATATTGGGCAGCCACTGGAGGGGACTGAAAGACATTTTTAAAAGTGGCAGCTGTGCCAGGACCAGGGAAAGATGGCCATCCATGAGATCACTAACACAGGGGCATAGAATGTGGAGGGGATGGGGGGGAAATTGGATCTCCTGCTTCTCCAAACACTTGCAGCTTGCAGCCTCTGCTAGTCCTTCAGCTGCTGTAATGAGAGTGGGGGGGAACAGACACCCCGCAAAGGCAGAGGAGCCCAACCTGTAAGTTTACCCAGTAGATGACCTAGAACAGAGTAAAGTGCCTGTTTTCTTTCACTACATTTATTGGTAAGGTGTCAGGCTATAGAGTCAACACAGTACAACCATACAGGGGTTTAGAAATACATATACCACAGCACCATTGTACGGTCTGCATTTTCTCAGAACCTCACAAATGCCCCAACCTCCCACCCCCCCAAACCACATACTCAACCCCCTACCTCCCTATCCCAGAAGACCAGGTTGGAAATAGCCCCTGGTGTCTGCATGGCTACACGTCACTGCTTTCAGCACCACAGGCTCCGTACCAGTGGAATGGAGACTGCTCAGCCACATTCATGTATTCCTTCTCCACAGCGCTGGCGTGTCTTAACTGGAATCCCCCTGCATCCTCAGCCCCCACGAGGGAAAGATCCTCAACCCAAACACACATCCCTGAGGAGCCAGTAGTGATCACACCACTCTGACAGAACTCACCACAATACAGATTGCCTTTCCCACAGTCACAGGCGGGGACACTGATGCCACCCTGCAACATTGCCTAGAAAGACTCAGAGCCTGTCCCCACACCACAGATGCAGGAAGGTGGGCGTGTCCCCCATCCCCGCCTCAAGTCAGAGGGTACCATTTAATGGTGGCTGTGCTCAGCCAGAATGATGCCACAGTGCAGGACATTTTGGGGAGAAGGGAGCAGGCAAAAGGGCTCAGAAGTGTGCTGGAACATCAGGATTGCTCTTGTTGTGTAAGCTGCATGAGCTGTGTGGCGTTAAGATAGGCCATTACTGCAAGGAATGCCAGGCAGGACCTTGGCTCTGAATACAATTGCAGACACAGTCACATAAATGGCCACCCTTTACTGGTCCTGGCATGATCTTCTCAAAGGGGTACCCATCCATGCAGAGTTTTGCAGATTTGCACATTCCCAACTGTACTCGGAGTTGTGGCTGGAACGTGTGTCAACATCCAGAAGCCCAAGCATAGATGCACATGCTTACATCAATATACATAAGATGTACGCTCTAACCACAATGGCCATCAGCAGCATCCAACATCTGTTCAAGGAAGTCATGGTCAAGTTTCCCCAATCCTGCTATGAATTGTCTGGGCAATGTCAGGCCTCTCAACATGTTTCATCCTAGAGTTTTCAGTGGGCTGGCTACTAAATAGATTTCCCACCTCCACCCACCCCATCCTTACAACCCAAGACCCAGCATTTCTACTATCCTTTATCTGCCCCATAGGAATGCTGTAAGATTTAATTAAGTTCGTAATATAGAACACACTCAAACACATGAATTTAAGGACATATTTGACATCAGAATGTTGATTTCACTCAGCCTGAAACAGTTCACTTCTCCTTTTAATTATACTTATATAGATTGTAATATCTACAGGGCAGGGACTGTATCTTTGTATGTGTTTGTATGACAGAACAAAAAATCAGTTTGTGCTTCCTCGTGCTATGTAAATTTTAAATGAGAATTCACTTTCTTTATTGGCAGGAAGAAAACTAGAAATACCCAATCCATAAACAATCAAAAATACTCCAGACTTGGGGATCTGACGCACTTCAAATGTGCATATATCTTATGATTCAATAATCCTGATCCATCAAACAGACTATCACTTCTAAGCTCACCAAGTGAAAGAGGAAGACATACATAGCCAAAACAATGACTTGTTTAAAAAAAAAACACACACTCATGAAACAAAAAACATTAAAGGTTCATCAACTAAACACCATAAACTAAACAGAGCGAAGCACGATACAAAGGGTCTTAGTAAGAGTAACAGCAACACCAGGGTCCTGTGCTACAAACTGGAGTTTCATTAAACATTTCATGGTTTGCAAAAAAGTTTTTTAATCTATTCTCTGTTTTTGCTAAATATTGAACAGCATGGGAAAGTACAGGGAATCCAAGGATGCTTAATGTAATGTTAGTTGATTCAGCAAAGAGAAAGGTTCCTGGGATATTGGGCAGTTGCCGTATTTCCTAGGTGTATTTGAAGGGAGATACACTAAAGTTGTGACATAATGCACAGCAAATGGGGCAATATCCCAAGAGCTGAAAAATCCATTACTGTGCTTAGCATAGACAGTGTTACTGATTATTTTCAAAACTATGAACTTCAGACACTGGTTAAAATTAGATGATTCATGTTGATTCATGACAGGTTTAAAAAAACCCTCTGACCAAGTTCTATAGTGGGCAGGAGAGTCTTCTTTGTAAAATACTACGTTAAAAAGTTACTGTTTTCTCCTGGAAAATGTGGTTTCTCTAATTGATGGTTGTAAAAAAGAAAGCCTTTTCAAACATCCCACTTGATTCGTCATTTCAGGGTGGGTCAGTCTCCTCATGTCATGTAATGTGATGCAATATAACAGATGCACCCCAAATTGTGTGATGCCGAGTGAGCTGCAAAATTCTACAAGTGAAGCCTCAGTCCAAAAGTCACACCTTTTCTTGAATTTCAGAAATATTAATTATATCCCTCCCTCCTTAATCTCTGTATTTCTCAGGACATCCCAGATCAGAAACAAAAGGCTAGGAGGCTGTTTTCACATTTTGTTCATTTGGAACCAGCATTACCAGAAGTCTTACAAAGTTTGATCAAGACTTTCAACCCAAAATGTTCTGGATAAGCATATTAGGGAATGCAATAAAACACCTGCGGCTGACCCATGTCAGTCCACCTGGGCTCACAGGGTTTGGGCTAAAGGCTATAAAATTGAATATAAAGTACCTAGATAGGTCTTGAAGGATAAGGATACACATCCACAGTGCTTTTATTATTGGGAGATGGGAGGTTACTGGACTACTCTAGTTGTATTCTATTTTTGAATGTGTCAAAGAGGTGCCTAGAGCAAAGACGAAGTGTTCCTTTTTATGGAATGTATATAAATCAAAAACAGAAGTAAAGGACAAGGACAAAGCAAACTGCACCATCTCTCCTACTTTTCAACTGTTGAAAAGTTGTAACTTCTGTGGTCAGGAGTCCTTTTCCCCCATTTTCTCCAAATGAGCTGACTGTATTTTGAGATAAGGCATTGGAGAAGGAAGCAGATGCTTGTGTCTCCTAACCCATTCTGCTCTGCCTCAGCCTACTTATGAATTGCCCCTCTCCTTCCTCAGACATGTCAGCAAGGATAAATTCATGGAGGTTAAATCCATTAATGGCTATTAGCCAGGATGGGTAAGGAATGGTGTCCCTAGCCTCTGTTTGTCAGAGGGTGGAGATGGATGGCAGGAGAGAGATCACTAGATAATTATCTGTTAGGTTTACTCCCTCTGGGGCACCTGGACAGGATACTGGGCTGGATGGACCTTTGGTCTGACCTAGTATGGCCACTCTTATGCAAGGAAGAAGGTCCATTGACTGGGAAGGCTAGCAAGGTGAGACAGATATAACCTAACTGTCCCATATATCCCTCATCACTTACACCTCAAAAGGAGCATCTTAGAACCTGGCTAATTTTGATAAGATAAACTCCCTCTCAATTAGCTTCTTCAGTATTAATTTTGGGATCCAGCTCCCCAGCTGAGGCAAATTCACACAGCTCCAATGAAGAGAGGATCTGGCCTTGAATGTTTATGTTCTTTAAACAAAAGCTACTGATGTTCACCCATCAGTAATCAGGGTACAAGTAAATAAAATCATTTCAAGGAGACAACAGACAATTTCTTTTGATATTTGATATCCTGAGATGTAGAAAGTTAATGGTGTACTCCTCACTCTTATGCAGAGGTGAAAGTAAGCCAGTACGGTCCGGTACGGCATACCAGCAAGAGCCAGTATGCCACGCCGGATCAGACCGGCTTCCCCAGGCTGGCACTTTAAAGGGCCCCGGGCTCCCCGCAGTGGCTGCAGCCCTGGGCCCTTTAAATCACCGCCGGAGTCCTGCCGCCGCTACCCCAGGGGCTCCGGCAGCGGGACTCAGGTGGAGCTTTAAAGGGCCCGGGGCTCTGGCTACTGCGGGGAGCCCCGGGCCCTTTAAAGCACAGCCCGAGCACAGCAGCCGGAGCCCCAGGGCTCCCCACAGGGGCCAGAGCCCCGGGCCCTTTAAAGCGCCATCCGAGCCTCACTTCCAGAGCCCCGGGGTAGCAGCGGCAGGGCTCCAGTGGTGATTTAAAGGGCCTGGAGCTCTGCTGTGGCTGGAGCCCGGGGCCCTTTAAATCGCCCCTGAGCCCTGGGGCTCCCAGCCACCTCTGCAGCTGGTAGCTCCAGGGGTGATTTAAAGGCCCCGGGGCTCCCAGCCACAGCCGGAGTCCTGGGGCCTTTAAATCTTAATTTAAAGGGCCCGGGTATTTAGAGGCCCCACCTCTTCCAGTTGAGGCCACGCTTCTTCCGGTTGAGGCCACGCCCCCTGCTCAGGACTCCAGAGTACCGGTAAATTCTTTAAGTTACTTTCACCCCTGCTTTTATGGCTCTCATCTGGCTGTTTAAAGTTCAGAAATCTTTTTGGTGACTTACCTTAATGCAATAGGGATATACTACATTGCCATGGCAGATTGGAGGGAAATGGTATTCAAACACTTTGCTTGTAAGATAGAAAACCTGCTCCATACTTTGCAGACCACGTATCTCAAGAAAGGGGATTTTAAAAATGCAGAGGATAATGTTGCTGTGGATTTGTTGTCGGCAGTTTCAGAATAAAGAAAGTTTCCGTCATAAATAACCCTGATGGCTTTCTTTTATAGCAGAAATACTGCCACTTTTTTGAGTGAACCCAGATTTGATAAAATCTCATCACTTATTCATAAATCCTGATTTACACAGGCAGTTGGTTTGGGATTTGTCAGTCTGATTAGTGCCTCATGCTTTTCCACACCCCACCTCTCTCTTTTGCTATGAGGCAACAAAATAATGGTGTATAACATTCTTATTTGACACATTCATTTATTGAGGGATCCTTGGGATCAGAAGAGTTTTGTGCTAGTAGCCAGGAGGTACTGTATGTCAGAGAGTATTGTTTGTTTGTTTTTTTAAATATTTTAAAAAATATAGTAACTTAACTTTGACAGCCAAATGCATTATGGAACACCCTTTTCTTCTTCCGAGATGTGCAGATCCAGCCAGCTGACAAACATACATAATAGGAGCTAAATTAAATAGCATTTTATAGTCACCCATCTTTCCCTCACCAAATTCCTCAGTTATAGACTTCTAAGAATCACACAATATCCTGGAGGGACTGAGACCTCCGTGCACTATGCTGGCTTTGTAACACCTCATCTTTGTCATAGATTGCTGCACAGAGCTGTATATGGAGAGGTCTTCCCCATCCTCTTTATCCAAGAGGTTGGAATGTCTTCTTGCGTAAGAGCAGAGAATTCAACTCCGCAAGGTTGCTATACAGTAAGGCTAAGTACTTGTGGAGCTCATGAGAAAAACTTCCACATCTTTTTCTCCTTATCCCAACATCTGGAAAGGGAGACACTGCCTTCTAGCTAGAGAGACTCCACTAGGTAGAGGGTCACCTGTACTCTGATTTACAGTATACTGAGAGTCTGACAAAAAAGTTCTCTGCCACCTCTACATTAATTTCACTTTTCTCTCTCCTAAACTGGGAAATAAACCTTTACAACAAAGGTCCTCACCTCCTCCATGATATCTATAGGAACTTTTAGGTTTAAAGATCTAGATTAAGAATATGTGGATTCTCTATAACTTGAAGTCTTTAAATCATGATTGAGGACTTCAGTAACTCAGCCAGATGTTATGGGTCTATTATGGGAGTTGGTGAGTGAGTTATGTGGCCTGCAATGTGCAGGAGGTCAGGCTAGATGATCACGATGGTCCCTTCTACCTTAAAGTCTATGAGTCTATGTGGTGTTTAGGGATTACTGCAGTGACTTACAACCTTACCCACTACACTAAAAATATTAGGTAATGAAGTCCAGCAGACAGCACAACCACGGAAAGAAATACATCCAAAACTTGGTTAGATCCCTGCACAGCCACAAATGGAGGAATTCAAGGCCCGAAGGGGAACAGAAAAGAAATACACCTCCTCACTCTTATTGAACTCCCATAGCTCATACTGGTCAATTTTCATGATGCTAGACTGTGTAATTTTATGGTCCCCTCTGCAGCAAAGCTATCAGAGGTATTGAACTGTGGGGATTTTATAGCACTTAAATGAGGAACGTGTGTGTGAAGGGGTGAATTTGCTATCCCCCTGAGCAAAGTTTGTCCAGCTTCTTTTCTGTGAAAAGTTTCAGCAGAAACCAAACACAAAAATTATTCACTTATGGTCACTATAGTGTGTATTTAGAAAGACCAAGATGAAAATCAACCATTTAAAAAGAACTCTTGTATGAAAGTGAGCTGACAAGACTTCTAATCCTCTCCCTGGAGCTAAAATTTAGCCTGGAAAGCCTCAACAAATAAGCTCACCACATGTTCACTGCAGGGAACACTTCTCCTGCCCTCTATGGCCGCTAAGTCAGAGTGAGGCAAGCCTCTTCATTCCATTGCCCCACTGGCCTGGGTGAGTTTGCGGGGTCAGAGGGCTCAGAAAGAACGGATCATGCGAGGAACAAGAGCAGGTGGGAGTTAGGTGAAAAACCCATGCGGGGGGGGAGGGGGGAGAGCTGTCTGTATTGTGCTGTGAGGAAGCTGGGAATAGGCACAGGGGAGCTGCTGCTATTGCAAGCACCTGCCAGGTACTGGCTCATGAGCTGCCAGGGTATCCAGAGTGTGGGGAGAATTAAGGAGCTGGGGGGGCAGACCAGAGAGACAGCCACATTGCTGCAGCTAAAGGGCCCACCTTACCACCATACAATCCTTAAAGGGGCAGTAGCACAAGTGGACAGCCATTGGAGCACCCCCATTCTAGGGACACTGTTTAGAGAAGGTTTGAGACAATGGGACATTCAGTAGAACCTGAATGGGATGAAGCCACACCCAGCCTTGAGTACATACGGCATTAAAGGGGCCAGGACCTGTTGAAAGCTGCCTGGACAAATGTCGCTCATGCAAAGCATAGGCAAAACATCCCAGATCATGAGAAAGAGAGACTGGGACTGAAATACATCTAATCCCCTTCCAGAGAAGTCTGGAACCAACCAAGAGTTCACTGTCAGCTGCAATTCAAAAGGTATTACTCTTTAGCTGTTAAGGTCTATATATAATTTGAGATCTGTTTGTATGGTGTTGAAAGTGTGTTCCAGAATTGAAGGTCCTTTGGCTGAGAACACACTGGTCCATAAAAGGTAAATTTAGAGACTAAGCAAGGATGCCCCACCTGACTCTATTGTTGTGGTGGAATTTGGGGACATTGTGTTTCATATGCAACCAGGATTCAAACTGCCACTGGAGCTGACTTTCAGGACATAGTGAAATTTATATTTACTGTACTCCATCCTGAGTGTGTAATAGTGGATTTGTACATGGTATCCTGAAGTTGAGAATCTGGTTACATTTGTAGTTATGCTATACGTCATCTCCATTCATATATCTAGAGTCTATACATGTGCTACACAAATCTAAAAACAAGTTTGTGCTAGAGACCACCCTTATAATTAGCAGTGAGGTGTCTTAAGTATCCACAGCGGTATCTTTTCCTCACTTAATACAACTAACTTGGTTGTAGAGATCACAAGCACTTCTAAAAACGGATCCTTCAAATTACTTGCAAAACTGACTACTGAAAGCAGGGGAAAGATTGAAACAGAAGAATCAGCATGTATCTCAGAATACAATTCTACGAAATGATGCAATGTTCAATACTTACAGAATTTATTTTGCAGCTGCAGACTATATACATCCTGGAAATCAACCAAACTAAACACACCTCGAAGACAAAGCTGCAAGGGTATCAAAGACTATATAGTATTGTATTGCTTTAGAGCTTAATGCATTTCAGTAATGTTAGGTTATGTATCCATTAGATAATGAGCTGAGCTTTTACAGATGACCTGTTACATGGCTGTCAGCCCCTTGAGCACTTAATGGAGTGAGCAAGCATGTGACTAGTGGGGTTTGATCTGGGGTAGCAAGAGGTGTTGAGTCTCTCCATATTGGCCAAAGTGAGGGCTTGAGAGATGGCTGGAATAGTAGCTTGGCCAGGAGAGTCCTGTGGTAGAATGGGGACTTTCTGAAGTAGTTGGGACTGGAGCAACATGGAAGTTGTTTGCTCTGGTTAAGTGGAAACTGGGAAGGAACCAAGGCAGGTTTTTGGCAGGGGACCGGTTGAGAATGCCTGACTAGGAACAGGCATGGTAGAAGTAGCCCCTGGGTGAGGAGCCCGGGGGCTGAATCCCATCATAAGAAGTGGTACAATTTTGCTCCATCTTTACTAAAAGGCCACCTTCTCTAAAAAGTTGTTTGCAGCATTTGTAAACAGTACAGCCTCTAGTATTCAAAAATCATGATATCTTAATCTCATGACTTTTAAGCCCCAAAAAAGTGTGGGTTATTTATCTTTTGGAGTTTTTTTGAACCTTTAGGGGGTACTTAGGTCACATTTTGAGGCTTTTCTCCATAACCATGAGGACTAAACCTACTAATGAAGGCTGAGATTCTCACCTAATCACATGCTTCCAGGAGCTTGAAGTTTTAAGGGGAAAAAACCCCAAATAGCATAAGACTTGTGACAAAATCATGAGTTTGCAACACTGTTTGAGTGTATTTTGTCATGTCTTTGGGAGGGCAGAGGGGGAAAATGACAAAGTAGGTGACAAAACCATTCCTGTAATATCTTGTACACTACAGAATTTTAATTGGAAAGGGGCACAGTCTGTTTTCAAGGAACTTATACCAGTTCGCTATTCTCCTTCCAAGTGGAATTTCTTGACTAAATGGCTTTTCTAGGATGACTTGTGCACAGCGCTTCTCTGGCCAAACTGGACTTTCAGCAGCACTGAAATATCCATAATCATCAAACTAAAGCAATCCAATGGTCCATGTCTTCCTTGAATCAGGAAGCTATTCTTGCACAGTAGCCTGTCAACAGCACACAGGTACAATTGTAGCTATATGAATGTAAGACATCAGCAATGAAGTCGGTGCCAACAATTTTTTTTTTTGCATTGAAGCAAGAGTTAAAGTTGTTTAAACATTAACTCCCAGAATATGGTATAGCCAGCAACCGCCTGGTCACTGTAGTCTGTAAACCTGAGCACTGTACTTCATAGCTGTGCCTTCCAAGATGGAGGGTGGCCTCTGGTGTCTGCAACCACTTCCTTCCAAAGAGGACAGCTGCTCCATACGCACTGTACTCCAATGTTATTCTATGCTCTAGGATACAAGCCAGGGCAATCAAGAGGAAACATACAAAGCACATTTGAAGCTGGAACTCATGTAACATAAATAGCCTTTAAGTCTGAGAACAGAACTACAGGACCTGAGATTCAGGTAAAGAAGTCTGAGGCAGAATGGAAAAAAAAAGGCTATTCCTCTCTAAAAAGGGGAACTTTGCAGCAAGTACATAACCCTTGAATTGATGAACGTGTTATGATGAACGTGTTGTACAAACAGTCTTGTACAATCAGAAGTTAAGAGCCAAAATAAAAAATTTCTGCTGCCAGGTGTTACAATGAAAGTTCCCAAATTGCATGTTTCAGAAGCTTTTCCATAAATACAGAAGAAATGCAATGGTGTTTTACAGGTTTAGGGGACACTAGTTCTGAACCCTGTTTTAATATGTGTGTGTGTGTGTGTATTTATTTCTATATATTTGTTGAGATTAAATGGTGCAGCCTTAAATATGTATGTTTCCTGTAGCATTATTGACAAAAATGTGTGGAATAACCTTTGACAGGTAAAGATCTTATTCTAGTTACTAGATACTAGTTCTAGATACTTATTCTAGTTACTATCTTATTCTAGATACTAACTTGAGCTTGTCATAATAGGGGAGAGAGAGAGAGAGAGACTGCCTGGCCACAACACTTGAGCAGTTTTATATATGTACCATTTTACAAATGAAATACATTGCAGCTGACTAGTCAATTCTTTATTTAGACAATGGCCACTAAGTGTGCTGCATATCGAGCTTCAGCAATATGAGTTCAAGAATCTGAATGCACAAGATATAACAAAAAGGATCAATTGATATTCATTTATTCTTTAAGTGCCACTCCACCAGATTAGAACAATGAAACTGAGGTCCACAACCAGACTTCTAGAATCTTAGCAGAGAAACACTCATGTTTAATTTGTTGATCTATGCAACTATCTAACGTTTTTTGATTACGTCTGCAGCATTCAAGTGCAAAGAAATTGTTTGATGAGTTATCTGGAGTCACTCAAATATTCCTTTCAGTACTTGGCAGCATACAACAGTAATAATGAAAAGGAAAGTTGCTTTTCCCATCTTAAATTATTCACTGGTGATGGTTTTCTATGTTGTATACATCTGTCATTTGGGTAATTAGTTGTAAAATTGAGTATTACACACTTGCATTCGATGTTCCATTTCCTAATATTATGAAGCCAGTGCCAAGCATATGGAGACTAATTCCAAAGATTCACTGATGTTGAGTCAAAGTGAAGTCAATCATTTCCCAATAAATGGCTGTCCACAAGCAACTCTGCCAAAGTCTCGGTGGGAGGCTCTGAAGGCATATTTTGTTTAACAGGTACCCAGAGTGCAGAGCGAACCCCATTCTTCACAATTCTGCAGCATGGTTAAATTAAGCTTTCTAAGGTCTGGTATCTGCCTTGAAACTACTGCAAACAGTTACAAAAATCATGCCTCTCTCTGCTTTATCTTTATTGTTAATGTTGGGTTACCTACCAATTTTCATGTCAAAATTCTCATTTAGCAGGGTTTGTCATTTGCTAATGGGTGGCAATTTCTGCATATGGGAAGTGCTAACCAGCTAGCCATGAATTAGACTACTTGTTGATGACTCCCACTGATAAACTCAGGTCCAGTCAATCATGCTAACCTGATTTCATTACTGTTTGCCAGGGGAGTGAACCAGCTTCCATATTTTTCACTACACTATTTGCAGGCAAGACTCTGGAAAAATGTATCATCTTGGACATTACATAAAACTTCCAGTCTCTGACATTATCAGCTACTGAATAAACTAGAATGATGGGGACTCCTGCTAAACAGGGTGTGTTCCTGCCAGCAATTTTCTTTTCACACTCAACACCAAGAGAAGGTTCTGGGTTCAGCCTATGAAATCTCAGCTGAATGGCTGGGTTGTGGTAGATCTCGTGCCATACTTAAAGTCTCTTATGTGCTTTAAGCCCTGGTCTACACTACAGGGTTATGTCGAATTTAGACACATTAGGTTGATTTTATAATGAATGCGTCTACACAAGCAACCCTGTTCCGTCGACCTAAAGGGCTCTTAAAATCAACTTCTGTACTCATACCCGGCAAGGGAAGTAGCGCTAAAATCGAGCTTGCTGGGTCGAATTTGGGGTAGTGCTGACGCAAATCAACGTTATTGGCCTCCGGGAGCTATCCCAGAGTGCGCCAATGTGACCGCTCTGGATAGCGCTTTCAACTCCGATGCACAAGCCAGGTACACAGGAAAAGCCCCAGGAACTTTTGAATTTCATTTCCTGTTTGGTCAGTGTGGCGAGCTCAGCAGCACAGGTGACCCAGAATCGCAAAGAAGCTCCAGCATGGAGCGAACGGGAGACACTGGATCCGATTGCTGTATGGGGAGAAGAATCTGTGCAGGCAAAACTCCGATCAAAAAGAAACTATGGGGGAGGGATAGCTCAGTGGTTTGAGCATTGGCCTGCTAAACGCAGGGTTGTGAGTTCAATCCTTGATGGGGCCATTTAGGGATCTGGGGCAAAAGTTGGGGATTGGTTCTGTTTTGAGCAGGGGGTTGGACTAGATGACCTCCTGAGGTCCCTTCCAACCCTGATATTCTATGCCAAAATTGCACAGGGCATGATGGACAGAGGCTACAACAGGGATACACAGCCGTGCTGAGTGAAAATCAAGGAGCTCAGGCCAGCCTGTCAAAAGACAGAGGAGGCATGCACAGCAGGCAAGCAGAGAATCTGTTCTTCCTGGCAGCCAGGACCTTTTCATCACCCTGGAGCCAATACTCTCCCCAGGTGGGATCCCCAACCCTGAAGGAGGAGAAGGCACCTCTGGTGAGTGCACATTTGTAACTACAGTACAGGGTTTAAAAGCAATAGTGTTTAATGTTTGATTTGCCTTGAAGACTTGGGATGCATTCGCGGCCAGTACAGCTACTGGAAAAGTCTGTTAACGTGTCTGGGGATGGAGCGGGAATCCTCCAGGGACATCTCCATGAAGCTCTCCTGGAGGTCCTCTGAAAGCCTTTGCAGAAGGTTTCTGGGAAGGGCTGCCTTATTTCGTCCTCCACGGTAGGACACTTTACCACGCCAAGCCAGTAGCAAGTAGCCAGGAATCATTGCAGTACAAAGCATGACAGCGAATGGTCCTGGGTTTTGGTTGCATTCAAGCAACATTCAGTCTTTATCTTTCTGTGTTAGCCTCAGGAGTGTGATCTCATTCATGGTCACCTGGTTGAAATAGGGGAATTTTTGTAAGGGACCAGTAAAAGGACCCCATTCGTGCTGGACTGTTTGCGGTTGGCTAAAAGGGATCATCCCATAGCCACGTGGTGAAGGTAGGGGTGAAGGGAACATCCCAAATAGCCACGCAGAGGGGTTGGGAGAGGTGTGTGCTGCACATCCACCCAAAAACCGCAGCCCCTCCTTTTAAATGGCAAACCCAGCCAGCATTGCTTGCTATGGGAAAGGAGGACACTGCAGTCTGAAAACATTCCCACATGTTATAAAGGTTTTAGAAGCCAAAACCCGTGTCCCCTTTGGCTTACCCTTTGGCTGCGTGGAAACCGAATTCATAGGATATCAGGATTGGAAGGGACCTCAGGAGGTCATCTAGTCCAACCCCCTGCTCAAAGCAGGACAAATCCCCAACTAAATCATCCCAGCCAGGGCTTTGTCAAGCCGGACCTTAAAAACTTCTAAGGAAGGAGATTCCACCACCTCCCTAGGTAACCCATTCCAGTGCTTCACCACCCTCCTAGTGAAAAAGTTTTTCCTAATATCCAACCTAAACCTCCCCCACTGCAACTTGAGACCATTACTCCTCGTTCTGTCATCTGCTACCACTGAGAACAGTCTAGAGCCATCCCCTTTGGAACGCCCTTTCAGGTAGTTGAAAGCAGCTATCAAATGCCCCCTCATTCTTCTCTTCCACAGACTAAACAATCCCAGTTCCCTCAGCCTCTCCTCAGAAGTCATGTGTTCCAGTCCCCTAATCATTTTTGTTGCCCTCCACTGAACGTTTTCCAATTTTTCCACATCCTTCTTGTAGTGTGGGGCCCAAAACTAGACACAGTACTCCAGATGAGACCTCACCAATGTCGAATAGAGGGGAACAATCACGTCCCTCGATCTGCTGGCAATGCCCCTACTTATACATCCCAAAATACCATTGACCTTCTTGGCAACAATGGCACACTGTTGACTCATATCCAGCTTCTCGTCCACTGTAACCCCTAGGTCCTTTTCTGCAGAACTGCTGCCGAGTCATTCGGTCCCCAGTCTGTAGCGGTGCATGGGATTCTTCCGTCTTAAGTGCAGGACTCTGCACTTCTCCTTGTTGAACCTCATCAGATTTCTTTTGGCCCAATCCTCTCATTTGTCTAGGTCCCTCTGTATCCTATCCCTACCCTCAAGCGTATCTACCCCTCCTCCCAGTTTAGTGTCATCTACAAACTTGCTGAGGGTGCAATCCACACCATCCTCCATATCATTAAAGATATTGAACAAAACCAGACGAGGACCGACCTTTGGGGCACTCCACTTGATACCGGCTGCCAACTAGACATGGAGCCATTGATCACTACCCGTTGAGCCCAACAATCTAGCCAACTTTCTATCCACCTTATAGTCCATTCATCCAGCCCATACTTCTTTAACTTGCTGGCAAGAATACTGTGGGAGACAATGTCAAAAGCTTTGCTAAAGTCAAAGAACAACACATCCACTGCTTTCCCCTCATCCACAGAGCCAGTTATCTCGTCATAGAAGGCAATTAGATTAGTCAGGCATGACTTGCCCTTGGTGAATCCATGCTGACTGTTCCTGATCACTTTCCTCTCCTCTAAGTGCTTCAGAATTGATTCCTTGAGGACCTGCTCCATGATTTTTCCAGGGACTGAGGTGAGGCTGACTGGCCTGTAGTTCCCAGCATCCTCCTTCTTCCCTTTTTTAAAGATGGGCACTACATTAGCCTTTTTCCAGTCGTCCGGGACCTCCCCCGATCGCCATGAGTTTTCAAAGATAATAGCCAATGGCTCTGCAATGACATCCGCCAATTCCTTTAGCACTCTCGGATGCAGCGCATCCGGCCCTATGGACTTGTGCTCGTCCAGCTTTTCTAAATAGTCCCGAACCACTTCTTTCTTCACAGAGGGCTGGTCACCTCCTTCCCATGCTGTGCTGCCTAGTGCAACAGTCTAGGAGCTGACCTTGTTCAGGAAGACAGAGGCAAAAAAAGCATTGAGTATATTAGCTTTTTCCACATCCTCTGTCACTAGGTTGCCTCCCTCATTCAGTAAGGGGCCCACACTTTCCTTGACTTTCTTCTTGTTGCTAACATACCTGAAGAAACCCTTCTTGTTACTCTTAACATCTCTTGCTAGCTGCACCTCCAGGTGTGATTTGGCCTTCCTGATTTCACTCCTGCATGCCCGAGCAATATTTTTATACTCTTCCCTGACCATTTGTCCAATCTTCCACTTCTTTTAAACTTCTTTTTTGTGTTTAAGATCAGCAAGGATTTCACTGTTAAGCCAAGCTGGTCGCCGCCATATTTACTATTCTTTCTATACATCGGGATGGTTTGTCCCTGTAACCTCAATAAGGATTCTTTAAAATACAGCCAGCTCTCCTGGACTCCTTTCCCCATCATGTTATTCTCCCAGAGGATCCTGCTCATCAGTTTCCTGAGGTTGTCAAAATCTGCTTTTCTGAAGTCCAGGGTCCGTATTCTGCTGCTCTCCTTTCTTCCTTGTGTCAGGATCCTGAACTCAACCATCTCATGGTCACTGCCTCCCAGGTTCCCATTCACTTTTGCTTCCCCTACTAATTCTTCCCGGTTTGTGAGCAGCAGGTCAAGAAGAGCTCTGACCCTAGTTCGTTCCTCCAGCACTTGCAGCAGGAAATTGTCCCCTACACTTTCCAAAAACTTCCTGGATTGTCTGTGCACCGCTGTATTGCTCTCCCAGCAGATATCAGGGTGATTGAAGTCTCCCCTGAGAACCGGGGCCTGCGATCTAGTAACTTCCGTGAGTTGCCGGAAGAAAGCCTCGTCCACCTCATCCCCCTGATCCGGTGGTCTATAGCAGATTCCCACCACGACATCACCCTTGTTGCTCACGCTTCTAAACTTAATCCAGAGACACTCAGGTTTTTCTGCAGTTTCATACCAGAGCTCTGAGCAGTCATACTGCTCTCTTACATACAATGCAACTCCCCCACCTTTTCTGCCCTGCCTGTCCTTCCTGAACAGTTTATATCCATCCATGACAGTACTCCAGTCATGTGAGTTATCCCATCAAGTCTCTGTTATTCCAATCACATCATAATTCCTTGACTGTGCCAGGACTTCCAGTTCTCCCTGCTTGTTTCCCAGGCTTCTTGCATTTGTGTATAGGCACTTGAGATAACTTGCTCTATGTCCTGCTTTCTTAGTATGAGGCAGGAGCCCTCCCCTTTCGCGTTCTCCTGATCGTGCTTCCTCCGGGTATCCCATGTCCCCACTTACCTCAGGGCTTTGGTCTCCTTCCCCCGGTGAACCTAGTTTAAAGCCCTCCTCACTAGGTTAGCCAGCCTGCTTCCAAAGATGCTTTTTGCCTCTGTTTTCCTCAATGCTTTTTTTGCCTCTGTTTTCACTAACAAGGTCAGCTCCCAGACTGCTACGCTGGGCATCACAAAATGGGGAAGAGATGGCCAGCCCTCTGTGGAGATAGAGGTGGTTAGGGACTTTTTAGAAAAGCTGGACGTGCACAAGTCCATGGGACCGGACGAGTTGCATCCGAGAGTGCTGAAGGAACTGGCAGCTGTGATTGCAGAGCCATTGGCCATTATCTTTGAAAACTCGTGGCGAACCGGGGAAGTCCCGGATGACTGGAAAAAGGCTAATGTAGTGCCAATCTTTAAAAAAGGGAAGAAGGAGGATCCTGGGAACTACAGGCCAGTCAGCCTCACTTCAGTCCCTGGAAAAATCATGGAGCAGGTCCTCAAAGAATCAATCCTGAAGCACTTACATGAGAGGAAAGTGATCAGGAACAGCCAGCATGGATTCACCAAGGGAAGGTCATGCCTGACTAATCTAATCGCCTTCTATGATGAGATTACTGGTTCTGTGGATGAAGGGAAAGCAGTGGATGTATTGTTTCTTGACTTTAGCAAAGCTTTTGACACGGTCTCCCACAGTATTCTTGTCAGCAAGTTAAGGAAGTATGGGCTGGATGAATGCACTACAAGGTGGGTAGAAAGCTGGCTAGATTGTCGGGCTCAACGGGTAGTGATCAATGGCTCCATGTCTAGTTGGCAGCCGGTATCAAGTGGTGTGCCCCAAGGGTCGGTCCTGGGGCCGGTTTTGTTCAATATCTTCATAAATGATCTGGAGGATGGTGTGGATTGCACTCTCAGCAAATTTGTGGATGATACTAAACTGGGAGGAGTGGTAGATACGCTGGAGGGGAGGGATAGGATACAGAAGGACCTAGACAAATTGGAGGATTGGGCCAAAAGAAATCTGATGAGGTTCAATAAGGATAAGTGCAGGGTCCTGCACTTAGGACGGAAGAACCCAATGCACAGCTACAGACTAGGGACCGAATGGCTAGGCAGCAGTTCTGCGGAAAAGGACCTAGGGGTGACAGTGGACGAGAAGCTGGATATGAGTCAGCAGTGTGCCCTTGTTGCCAAGAAGGCCAATGGCATTTTGGGATGTATAAGTAGGGGCATAGCGAGCAGATCGAGGGACGTGATCGTTCCCCTCTATTCGACATTGGTGAGGCCTCATCTGGAGTACTGTGTCCAGTTTTGGGCCCCACACTTCAAGAAGGATGTGGATAAATTGGAGAGAGTCCAGCGAAGGGCAACAAAAATGATTAGGGGTCTGGAACATATGAGTTATGAGGAGAGGCTGAGGGAGCTGGGATTGTTTAGCCTGCAGAAGAGAAGAATGAGGGGGGATTTGATAGCTGTTTTCAACTACCTGAAAGGGGGTTCCAAAGAGGATGGCTCTAGACTGTTCTCAATGGTATCAGATGACAGAACGAGGAGTAATGGTCTCAAGTTGCAGTGGGGGAGGTTTAGATTGGATATTAGGAAAAACTTTTTCACTAAGAGGGTAGTGAAACACTGGAATGCGTTACCTAGGGAGGTGGTAGAATCTCCTTCCTTAGAGATTTTTAAGGTCAGGCTTGACAAAGCCCTGGCTGGGATGATTTAACTGGGAATTGGTCCTGCTTTGAGCAGGGGGTTGGACTAGATGACCTTCTGGGGTCCCTTCCAACCCTTATATTCTATGATTCTATGATTCTATGCTCTTCCCTCTCTTCATTAGGTGGAGCCCATCTCTGCCTAGCACTCCTTCTTCTTGGAGCACCATCCCACGGTCAAAAAATCCAAAGCCTTCTCTCTGACACCACCTGCGTAGCCATTCGTTGACTTCCACGATTCGATGGTCTCTACCCAGGCCTTTTCCTTCTACAGGGAGGATGGACGAAACCACCACTTGCACCTCAAATTCCTTTATCCTTCTTTCCAGAGCCATGTAGTCCGCAGTGATCCGCTCAAGGTCATTATTGGCAGTACCATTGGTGCCCACGTGGAGACGCAGGAAGGGGTAGCAATCCAAGGGCTTGATGAGTCTTGGCAGTCTCTCCGTCACATCGTGAATCCTAGCTCCTGGCAAGCAGCAGACTTCTCGGTTTTCCCGGTCGGGGTGGGAGATAGATGACTCAGTCCCCCTGAGGAGAATTCTGTTGCCCAGCTGTGTGTGATGTTCAATATAAAAGGCAAAATGCGACCTTGTACCTAAAGCACATGTGCTGTCTGCTGTGAATTGCTTGATTCACTGTGAAAGAGTCTCCCTTTTGTTCTCAGAAATGTATCATTGAAATTTTACTCTCCCTTTCTATCCCCCTGCAGGTGCAAATGTTTCTATGCTCCCCCTATCATCTCCGTCCCTGAGGTTATCGCAGATTACAAGGCGGAAAAAAAATGCACTTGCAATGACATATTTTCCGAGCTTATGCAGTTCTCCTGCACTGATAGGGCACAGCTGAATGCATGGAGGCATTCAGTGGCAGAGTCCAGGAAAGCATTAAGTGAGCACGATGAGGTGAGGCAGGATGCAGTGCTGAGGCTAATGGGAGAGCAAACGGACATGATGATGAAGCATCTGTTGGAGCTGCAGGAAAGCCAACAAGAGCACAGACTGCGTGCCCTCCTCCCCAAGTTCCATATCCTCCTCACCCAGACACCCAAGAATGCGGCGGGGGGGGGAGGGGAGAGCCTCCAGGCACCCAGCCAATCCACTCCAGAGGATGGCCCAAGCAACAGAACGCCCACTCCAAATTGATTCCTGACTGACCGGTAGCAGTCAGGCGTTGCAAGCTTCCACAGGACACTTCAGGGTGGGGGAAAGCAACTCACAGAGTTCCAGGAAAATAACTTTACGCATGCAAAAGTTTCGCAGCCACTGAAAATCATCCCATACCTGCAAGACTATGCAGTCCCACCAGTCTGTGCTTATTTGTTGGGCCCAGAATCGGTGTTCCACTGTTTTAAGCAGCCCCACTGCCACCATGATGTCCCAATTGCCACATCCCATGCTTTCAGGAACGTCTGTGTCCATGTCCTCCTCACAATCATCCTCGTGCTGCCGTCTCTTAGCCAGGTTCTGCACATACTGCAGTATAATGTGCAAGGTGTTTACAACGCTCGGAACAGCAGCAGTGAGCTGAGCGGGTTCCATGCTTGCTGTGCTATGGCGTCTGCACGGGTAATCCAGGAAAAAAGATGCAAAATGATTGTCCACAATTGCTTTCACAAAGGGAGGGAGGAAGGGGAGACTGACGACATGTACCCAAAACCACCCGCGACAATGTTTTTGCCCCATCAGACATTGGGAGCTTAACCCAGAATTCCAGTGGGCAGCGGAGACTGCGGGAACTGTGGGATAGCTTCCCACTGTGCACCGCTCCATGAGTTGATACTAGCCATGGTAGTGAGGACGCACTTCGCCGACTTAATGTGCTTCACGGGGACATACAATTGACTGTATAAAACTGATTTCTAAAAATCGACTTCTATAAAATTGACCTAATTTTGTAATGTAGACATACCCCTCGAGAAACATGCAGAGAGTCTCCTACCTCTAGGTACTGCACTGTGAACTGCAGACCACTAATACGGTTTTATGCCCAGTGAAAGACCATACCGCACTTTTTTTCCAGTATCCACTGTTTGTGGTCCCAGTACAGCTCCTGCAGCTCTCCCTATTGCTCCAAGAGATTTAAACTTATTGTTGGGACCATGACAATTTAGGATAATCTGAATGATGCTGGACTCAAAACCAGAAGCTAGCATATCGGGGACATACTAGCATATGAAGTATGAATCCTGTATGGGAGATTTTTAAAAATTCACAAAACCAGGGGTAAACATGGTTTGGATTGTCCATCTGTGAGATGGAGTTCTACTTCCAAGGCAGTGGGAGGGAACCTGTCCTTCCCAGAAATCTTAAGAGCCAACCTGGATGAATTTCTGAGACACACTTAAGTGACTGATTATGCTGGAAGATAAAGCATTCACCTGGAATGGATTGCTTCATTGATAAAAGGTGGGTGAGGGAATATCAAAAAATTCTATGTAAACCTGAAAACTTATCTGTTTCACCCACAGAAATTGGTCTAATAAAGGTATTACCTCACCTACTACAGTACTTGCTTCACTGACTCAGACATTGCTTAATTACTTAGTAATAATCCAAGATCCAGCACAGCCCTTGTGGCTTTCCCTACTCATTTCAATGAATCAGAGCCTGGCTTGAGTGGAATGGGATGCGGGGAGGTCAGCTAGGAGCAGCAACAAATTAATGTGGGGCCCAGGGCCCAAGCTGTAGCAGGTAGCATGGTCTGAGAGAGACTTTCTGAGTAAGTCCTCTGTGGCGAGAAAAGGTTAGTTTAAGACAGCTATACATTTTTAGCAGTGCAAAACCAGTTCATAAATAGGTCATGCACTGGGGACACAGTAAAAACAGTGCCCTCGTGTGCATGAGGAAGACTGGTGCTGGTTGGTAAGATAATACCCAAAGCCCTGAAGGCTCAGTCAAACATTCAGCAGTGTTTGTTGACTTTAAAAGCATATCCAGAAGTCAGTCTTTTTATGGTTTTTCCCCTCACTTGTGGAAAGTGGAGCACTAAGAACTGCACCCTCCTTACCTAATTAGGCATTAATTGTGGCAAGACATTCAAGAGAACACCTGAAAAAAAAAGTTTTCTATAACCAATGCTGCCTATATTAGATACAATCAATTCTGACTGACAGATTTTATCCTTCGTCTTACCTCACTGGTTATTTCAAACTGCTCTTGATTTTTAAATTTATTATAAAGTCTTAAATTTCATTTGACCTATTGATCATACCACAGCTGCCACTGGCATGCAGCACACACCTGCTATTTAATTTTAGCTCATGCATTTTAATGTTACGTTCCATTTCACTACACTTGTCACCATTCCTATCACCTTTAGGCCTAGCTCCACACTGAAGCTGAACCAGTATAAAAGCTCTCCTCTTTTCAGCATGAACTGTGCGTGGCTGTATAACTTGCTTTCTCCCTCAGTGCTCTCCCATGAATGACTCTCTGGCCTTCCACTGATAGAAATCAGTCTGCTTCATAATTAAAGCAACTCTGTATGAGTGGGACTTAACTCTGCTTATTGGCAGGGTAGAGGCATCTGACTTCCCATTTAAAATGCCAGTGAAAGCAGTCCTCCCACTGGTGTCCCACAGTGCACTGCTCACCGTAGCCATGACCCCATCCATTTACTTTTCTTCATTCTAATACTCTGGACTAGAAGTTAACTACCGGCTCCAGAAGCACTGAAACACAGAGGAGTCTAATTTGCAAGCCACTTTTATACAGTAAATGCACAACATTTCAGAGAATCCAAAGCTTCATTACTGTGCCTTATGTCTGCCTGGAGTTAAACAACAGCTTCACTTGGGAGAGTTGGGGACAGGGGGAAGCGGGGAGTGTAATCCCAGATAGAAAGCAGTTGCAGAGTGCATCTGACCAGATGGCAGCGGTGGGCAGTTAGACGAGCATGCCACTGTCTGGTCTATCTGTTTTCACTAAATGATAGAGCAGACTGGCTGCAAAGTAGCAAGGAAAAGGCACTTGCACAAAAGCAACAGGACACCTTGCCATCTAGTTAGTGTTCTGCAGGGGTAGATGATTGAGGTTTTTTACTGTCCCCACTACCTGATGAGCCAGGATGGAACCATCCCGGGGTTGAGTAGCTTTGAAGGTGTAATAATATCAAAGGAATTCAAGTACAGATATCATGGAGCAGCAGCTGGCATAAAAAAGTCTGGATATAATCGGAGTATAACAAATTTTAAATCTTTGGAATGTTCTTATTGCAGCCAGGTGGGACACAAGGCAAGGGAGTGACAACTGGAGGAAAAAAGTTAGAAAAGGAACCTGTGTTCTCCACAAGAGGAATCCAGTACCAGCCATCTAGATGTTAATTTCCTTCTATTTATGCATACTTAAGAGGCCTCCTAGGAGAGCCTGAGTAGTCCTTTATCCACAGCAAGTAAATGCTATTTAACATGTTAAAGCATTTTATGCTATAAAAACCCTCTTGCATCTCAAATTAAGATAGGAAGATAGTCTCCTGTTAATCTGGGTAAGAGTTCTTGTATCAACCAGGCAGTTTTTAGATTTTATTATTGTAATTTCACATTGTTTAATAATGCTTAACATGGTAAAATGTGTAAATTTATTTTCTACATGGGTGTTTGAAGACTTAACTTTAACACCTCCTCACAGCAGGCATCTCCCACTGCATCTTATTGACATGATTCCTTGTTCTTTCCACCTTCCTTGGGAGCACTGAGCAGAGAACAGTTTCCATAGTAGTGGTTGTGTGGTCTTAGGCTAGTTTGTTAATTGTTTTTAAAAAGCATTCTCTTTGGTTTAATATATTATACAAACCTCTGATCAGTTACTGCAGTAGAGAGATCAGAAACTTGGTCTGGTGGGTAAAGTTTTGGTTCTAAATTGGCTACTTAATTAAGGAGAAGTAACTTTTCATCTGTGACCCTGCATAGTGTTTTTCTTCTAAAACTATGAAAGCAGATCATCTGGAGCCATTGTATAAAACCATTTCATTCCCCCACCTCCCTATCCTAGCCATTTCTTTAGGTCACAGTGTCTTCTTCACATGAATCAGTGACAAATATGAACCATCTCGAAGACAAAACACACAGTCTTAGTTTACTGAGCTATAAAATAAATAAGTGAAACCCTTAATTCAAGTCCAAATGTTAGTTAGCACCAAAGTTTTGCTCTTTTGAACTGGAGCAGTCTCAAGGTTACTTCATTGATGTGAGGTGGTCAGGTATTGGCACAAGGGGGATGAACAACCTCAAAGTCTATAGCACACTGCTATAGATTAGGATGCATTCTAAACTTTACTATCAGCACTTGTAACTTCCAAAGCCTTGGAAATATTAAGTGACTGCCACAGTATTTAGTCTCCAAAGAGATTGTTACAGGGCAAATTGATTCCATCAAGTCTTAAATTCTGAAGTATGAAGAGTGTATGCCAGGCCTCCACAGAACACTACAAAGAATGGAAGTTCCAGAATGACAAGTGTTAGTCTGAGAAATACATTTGGCACAGGTCTATCTGAAGTCATATTTTGCACTTACCATTGTGCAATTCTTTATCCAAATAGCATCTCATAACACTGCACAAAAGATAATCACTATTTTAGAGACAGGAAACCAAAGCAGAGATTATTTGCTTAAACTCTGTCAGTGGCAGAATTGGGAACACAACCCATGTCTCCTGACCTAGTCACTTGCCTCTTCCTTGATCTAAACTCCAGTTTTTAAGAGAGCTATAGCTAGTGTCTGCAAGTAATTCTAAAATTTAGTCTTATGCACATTTGTGTGAAAAACCCAACCGTTTAACAAGCAGTATATTATTAATTTGCTTTGCAGTAGCCCTTAGGAGCTCTGGTCACAGATCAAGACCCAGAATAAAATTGGAAGAATGATTCATCAGATGTCTGCAATCGTTCCTTGTTCCTAGTTAAGTCTGACACCACTAACACCTATGAGTCAGCAGAGACTTGTTGGGAGTATGGTTTGCCTGCCCTGTTTTCAGTCTGCTACAGCAGGATCTTTACCCAGTGCTGGAAACCGGCTTTCAACACTCCTGTCACTTTTTCCTATCCATTATCAAATATCACCAGCTTTGACTATGAGGAAAGGTCTATTACTGTACTCCAAGATGTCTGCAATATGGCTATAATATTTAGCCACGTATCTTTCCATGCAACTCAGTAGGAGTTTATACCCTCCAAGGAGCGACTGCCTTTTAAAGTTATGACTAAAGATTTTAAGTAAACCTTTAATTATATTCAAGTCTACAGTCACCATCTGATTGGATCATGGTTTGTTGGCACAAGCCACGAAGGTATCTTATGTATTTCTTATCTCCAGATTAAACTACAATACTTTCTCTACATAAGGCTACATCCTAAATTTCAAGTTATAGACGGTGTAGAATTCGGTAACTTCTTTGTTTGTTACAGGGTATATCTTTTCCAGGATACCTGACACCACTGGTTTTGGATCTGCTATTTACTTGCTACTGGGCAGAATTTAAAAGGTGTTGGATTTGACCTACAAGCCCTAAATGACTTAGGACCTATTTCTGAAACCCCACCTCTTCCTCAGGGACACTGCCACAGTCATGGTCAGCAGAGCTGGACCATACCCATGTGAGGGGACAGTTGGAGGGTATTCTTTGTGACTACCCCTAAGCTTCGGAACTTCCAAACTCCATTGATATGAAATAGTCCTGCTTTAATGAACCCTCAGCCCATGCTACAAGACACATTTTCCTGAACTGAGAGGACTCTGGGGATATCATAAAAATAAGTGGTTTTAGCTGCTGGTTTGTTATTTACTGAAGATTGGGCAAAAGGGAAGTGCTTGGATTAATCTATTTAGATAAATTTTTTTTAAATAAATCAAAGAGCAGCTAGAGCAAAGGAAAGGTGCATTTTTAATGGAATGTGTCCATAACTTTATATGTATTTTACTCCATGTAATCCACTTCAAAATTTACATCTTCTAATTCAGGGCTGTACTGCTTTGCCTGAGCCTGTATTTCCCAATAGGGAGGTGGTAGGTGAACAAAAGTTCACCTGAGGGTTGACGATCACTATCTGATTTAGAGGCCATCATAATTTGTAGTCTAAGATATTTCTCATCTCATTCATAGATTGTCTAGGCCAGAGGGATTTAAAAAGGAAAAGCTCCCTATACAGATTCAGTGGAAAGATTACGAATTTACCCATTCTCAGGACTGAGTAGAGTATGGAAATCTCCCCAAAGAACAAAGTTGCTATATGAGTACTTTTCTATAAAAGAATCAATGAGAGATTCAAGCTGTCCCCAGAAAGACTCATTGTAGAAGGAGGTTAAATATTCATGGCTAATAAAAACAAATGTATCTGAAAAGAAAACTGATGGCCAGGAAATAGGGGTTATTTGTTTTAATGGAAACAAAAGGCTAGAGGGCATGTATACCCCCCTTAGCATGCTTAATACTCCCTTATAAAAGAGATTCAAAGCCTGGAAGACAAAAAGGCTCGCCATTAGATAGCCAAATTTCTTGAAGGGAAAGTAATCAGATTGGGATAAAATGATTTCTGTGTTCCATATCCTGAGATTTGCTTTTGGGACCACCAGTATTCCAGGAGGCAATCATCATGCAATATTTTAATGTAGTCTTGCTCAGGCCCATCTCCTAGTCATTCTACCTCCTTCTCCAGAGTCTTGGTTAGAAGACTGCGTTGGTAAACAGCTCCATTGGCTTTATAATTAGGGTTATATCTCTCAGAATTACAGTCTTTAACCCTATGATTAACTCATGGGATTGAGCAATAGTGCCTAAATTTGGACCATTTGATTTTACCTGAGTAGTACGGTTTTGGCAGAGTTTACTTGAATAATTTGACCATTCATTTTGTTATCTGGAGCTGAAATTCTCTTCAACTGAACATTTTTAGACTGTTTCCCTTTTACCCTTTCTATCAGGTAGCCTCTGTAGCTAAGGAGTGCTCTCATACTCCAGATTTTCTTAACAGCTCAGCAGTCCTTAAAATTCCATCTCCATGTTTGTGGTTCTACATGAGAAAGAACCTTCTGACTTGGTATCTGGGTAGAGATCACACTACTTGCTCCAAAATGTGCATACTCTGTGCTGCAGTTGGACCTCTGACTCATCCTTTCCCCCAGAAATATAAACACCAGGGACACGGCCTAATTATGCTTTTATTTCTTAATCTTGATTCTGAAATACTTTCAATTAAACAAAGATGAGAGGTTGGAATAATTCCTGGGAAAATATGAGGCTGCTCTCTAACCTCAGAAATATGAGAGGGAATAACAGGAGTGCTTTGGAGTATTGACATTGCCCTTCTGGAACATACCAAGTTATTATTAGGCTTTGAATCCCATTGTTAAGATTGAAAATGAGAGAAACTTGCATCTAATAACTTAATTTAAAAAAAAAAACCTACCCAGTATGAAGAGTGTGTTACAGGTCCATATGGTATTTACTGATAGTTAAAATGACTGGATAATTTGGCTATGAACAGGGGATATTTTCATCCCATGAAAGAAAATCTTGTATGATTTGGATTATTTTGGTTATATACATACAACAGCTTCAGACTATGGCTAGGGCTGTTAGAAATAGGGGCTGTAGCAATGTTAAAAAAACATGCTAAGAAGTTTGATCAAAGGGCCCTGTGGAAGCAATTTGAATTTACTACCATCAAGACAAATTTATTCATATAGGTGGCAATTGTAAGGTTAACGTAAATACTAAAGCTCTTACCCTTATACATTGTAAGAGATTTTTTCCCTCCTGTTCTTTAGTAATACCCTATCCGCTAAACCTCTGGCATTGTTTGTCCTGATGGACTTTACCTATTGTGCTCTTCTGGAACAGCCACATTTTCCATTAGGGAAGTTTAAATTTAAATCAGTCATCTTCACAATAAAGCTCTCAGTGAAGGTATTATTCCAGCAGAAATGTAAGGATAGTATCAATTGGAGGGCTCCTCTTTTAGCAAATTTACCAATAAAATAACAGGGACATTCCCTGCCAGTGCATCTACTGGTATTATTTTTCCTCTATTACAAAGGAAATAAAAGTTACTCTGAGAATTATTGTCCAGTAAGCCTTACAGATCTCTTCCATATACCTCCTGGGGAGGTTAGAAGACTGGTCTGAGAGCTGAAACTTTATGCAGAGGAACAAGCTGACTTTAGGAAAGTCCCCTCAACTATAGATAATGTTTGTGCTCATATTGGACCTATACAATTCTCTCCCCTTTGGAGAAGCAATGTGACCTCAGATTTGAAATCTACCTATGATGTTGTTTATACAGGCAGTCTTTGGGGGGAAAACTGAATACTTAATCCACAAGGGCTGGGATATCTTTAGAGAAAATCTTTTCTGGCCAAATGGCATCTAGAGTTAGGACAGGGAAGAAGGGTGAGCTAACATCTTATTTCCATTAGGAGGGGTAGGAGTCAGGGTTGTTTACGGGTCCCCATTTTTAATTTTTATATTCATGAGGTAGTGGCACAATTAGAGGGCGAGCATTATTCCGCCCCTAGAATTCTGAACAGACCAAGGTCAGTCCTCCTGCGTGCAGGTATGGTTTTGTTGCCCCAAACTCCTTTGGTCTGAAGCATCTGTTTAAAAGATTTCAATTTTATTTTTTTTTGCATCAGCAGGAGTGTATGATTCACTTATCAGAAAACTAAAGTAGTTACCTTCAGCCGTAGACCAAAATTGCATAAGGGGATAATTGCCCACTGTACAGAACAGGTTGAGACCTTTTCTTGTCTGGGTATTTGCTTTTTTAATACAGGGGTGT
Source organism: Caretta caretta (assembly GCF_965140235.1). Lineage (NCBI taxonomy): Eukaryota > Metazoa > Chordata > Testudines > Cheloniidae > Caretta > Caretta caretta. The sequence continues at coordinate 179,462,736 of NC_134207.1, forward strand.
CCAAGACAAATATATACAGGAGGCTTAAGGGCCATGCAAGCAGCTCTTAGTTTCTTATGTGCATGGGGTAATTTAATTGCACACACTGGCTCTCAGTGTTTAGTGCTAACATTTATGCTCAGATATTATATGGTCTGGAAATTTGGGACACGAAAGAACTTATGTCATTAGAGATGGTGCAAAATCAGTTTTAGCAGAATGCTTGGTCTCCCTACTTACACCCCTACTGCTTTACTTAGGGTAGAGGTGGGAGAGTGCTCCATTTCAACCAAAGCACAATGCCTCTCTAACTGCTTATGAATTCATCATAAGAATTTATATCTGATGACAATGTCTCAAACTTTAAATTTCCCTGGCTTTTGCAAGTACATCTATATCTGCATTATGTATGGTTTTCAGCAACAGGCTTGGTCAGCACTTTAAATGTAAAAATAATTAAGCTTAGAATTTAAGATATTTGTAAACAATTAGATATAGCAGATGTTAAACAAAACAAAGGTCTCCCTTGAAGGCTATCTATACATGTGAGAAATTTAGAGTAAAATAAGCTAAGGCAGGCCTTCAGAGCACTGCTTTCAAAACAATGCAGTCAGCTTATTTAAAAAGCACTGAAAGACACCCCTGCTGCCCATCTTTTTGAAGATTTGTTACAACTTTTTTTAAAATCAGCAGCCATTTTCCCCTCACACAACAGTTTTCAGTCTTGGCCCAGAAGCCTTTTGGCTCATTGGTTTAAATTAAAATATTTGTTATGGAGAGATAGTTCAGTCATATGGTCAGTTGTTCTATTTACCTAGGTAGCAGCAAAAGCAAGAATTATGTGAAGCTTCTCTTTATGGTCTAAAATAGATCAACTTTAACTTTTGAAATGTTGTTTTATGGGCTGTTTGAAAAGTGTAATTTGAATTTAGAAGGGCTAAATCTTTATTTGTATTGTGACAATTTTAAAATTTCTCCTTGTTCTGTCAAGCATTGTGACTACTAGCACTGTACTAATAAAATATTTTACTCCTTATAAGAGATTCCTAACATGACTTAGTGACACAGCTGAGAACTTTGCCTGTTTTTGCCCTTCGTTCACTGATTGGCTAAAGTAGGCTTGTTTCACTTCACTGGACAGACCTTTCATTGCCACCCAAATGGTATTTGACAATGAAGTCTGAAGGTTTGAAAGTGTTCATTAAATGACAGACTACAACTTGTCAAAACTTAAATAAATTAAAATTGATGTGATGAACAAGAAAGTCCTCAATTCTGCTCCTTTCCAGGTTTGAGAAGCTGTATTTTTATAGAAGCCATTTGCCATCTTCTCCATTTTTCTGACTAACTGCTTTTAATATTCAGCACAAAGAGACCTCTTCACTGAATCAGACTAGGACACAATGCAGGCCAAGCGAGAACTCTATCTCTGAGGCTACAGTTACTCTGAACCCCTGCATTGTGAATTAGGCTAGGGGGCAGGGTAAGCTGAGGAGCAACACGTTTCAAGAAGCTTAGTAACTTAAGTGCACACCGGTTAACACTAAGCCAGGTTAAAACAGGTGAGCTAGATCAGTGTGACTTGTGTAACCTTTGGGTGGGCAAGAGCAGGGGTTCTCAACCTTTTTCTTTCTGAGCCCCACCCCCACCCCCCATGCTATACAAACTCCACGGCCCACTTGTGCCACAGCAACTGGTTTTCTACATATAAAAGCCAGGGCCAGCTTTAGGGGTTAGCAAGCAGGGCAATTGCCTGGGGCCCCCCGCAAAGCTAAGTTGCTCGGGCTTTGGCTTCTGCCCCAGGTGGCAGGGCTCAGGGCTCCAGGCGGTGGGGCTTCAGCATTGTACCCTGGGCCCCAGAAAGTCTAATGCTGGCCGTGCTTGGAGTACCCCCTGAAACCTGCTCACGGCCCCCCAGGGGGCCCTAGCCCCCTGTTTGAGAACCACTGGGCTACAGCAGTGTTTCTCAACAACCAAACCATGGACCAGTTCTAGTCCCTAAGATCTCCCGGGCACAGTTTAGGAAGGCTGTAAGCTGGTCCCTGGTATCAAAAAGGCTAAAATACTGGGCTAGAGTTTACTTCACCGTGCTTCTCCACTTCCTAAAAAAACCCAGTTCCCAGAGAAAAGCACCTGGAGACCCAGAATTCAGTCATTGAGGCTTTTCAGCAAGGATCACACAGGGTCAACCTGCCCACTATCAAGTCCAAAAAGAATAAAAGGAATTAAACTTACTTCTTAAGTAACAATTTTATAGAGATAAAGAAACAACAGTAATGACTTAATTTCTACAACAAACATAGCTACGTTATAATTCACATATATTATCTTCATATCTATATAAACAAAGAAAACAAATTAACTCTAAACAGGTGAGTCCCCACAGAAACACGGTGAGAAGAAACTCAGAGTTCCCAAAAGCTTAGGCTGAGTTCATCTGAGTCTCAGTTACAGATTTTGATTGCCAAAAGCTATACAGTCTGCAGCATCGAAAGCACTGCAACAACAGCTTACCGCTTGTTGAAATCTTCAGCTGGAATCCATGCAGACGACTCCTCCTCCGCTGAAATCACAGTTAGCTAGTCAGCTAACTGATTAGCCAACCACTAGATTAAGTATATAGTTTTTTAAAAACCCTGTTATAAGAAAAATACAGAACTGAGAAGAGCAAAATAAATGACTTTCCCCATCATCACATTCAAAAAAGAGAAAAGTGAATCATACTAGTTGAGACAATTTAACTAAAACAGTGTGGCTAAAATCAAATGGCATTCCAAATATAAAATTAAAATAAACTAAATCAGTTTTCTCCTTTCTATAATTAACTCTGCCGGGGCTTCCCTGTGACAGGGTTAACAATATCACTAACCTACTGCAAAATGCTTCAGAGTTAGGGAAAACAGGCTGCTTTCAGCTCTTGTGGCTCAACTTCTTCAAATCTACACATGGCCACTTACCCTCATGGAGTTCAAGTCTACCTACAGGGATCCTATTAAGCATACCCAAAACTACCACACCCAATTCCAGAAACTTCTGAGTATGCAAAGTTAATTGGGTATCTGTCTAGCAACAATGAAGCAGACAACTCATTCATACCTGCCCTCCCCCATACATCTCTTAAAGAGATATCTCCCTATTAGGCACATGGGTCACACTCACCTGCTGCTTCTGTCCACAAACTTTCTTCATGAGCAACTTGCTCCCAAGGAGAGGACTACAAATCCCAGCATCCTTTGACTATTTGTAGTTCTTAGTCCCCAAGGGGATACCAAAGTGCTTCAGATTTAGGCAGCCTGAGTCCTTACATCAACAGACCTTCATTGCTTTGTGAGGGCCACATCTTAACAGAGTACTTCACTGAGCACTTCTCTCCTTCCATTCATAATGGTCTAATATCCCTAACCACAGCGATTTCTTTCTGGAGAAGGTGATAGCTGAAAATACACTAAATATTTTGCTGTCTTAACGGCTCAGAATGAGAGCCACCCCCAAAGGCCTAGCTAGCTCTCAGCAGGCCAGTTTGACAGCCCCTATTCTGCAGTTTGTCCTCTCTTTCCTTTTGACAGGCTCTTCTTTCCTGACCTATTTCCTGTTGCCACATGAATTGCATCTATTGCTCACACCCACTAGGGGTCAGACTTCTACATTTTACACTGAGTTACCAAGGCCTTAAGATGACACCAATTTGAAGTCACGTTCTGTCACAAAAGCAGTTTCTCTAAATAATCCTCATCCTGGAAATATGGTAAGAATAAGTGTTCATTCTGTATTTGATTGAAAAACTGCATCACAGTCCTTTAGGATGTTAGGTTTCCCTGAAGCACTTCTGTCATGAGTGCATTTTCCCCACATGCAATAAGAAATCAGCACTTCCTGCTGCAAATGACTAAGGAGTAATTAGGTTTGGTGCTATTCATCTTAAAAAAAGAAAAGGAGTACTTGTGGCACCTTAGAGACTAACCAATTTATTTGAGCATGAGCTTTCGTGAGCTACAGATCACAACATCTGATGAAGTGAGCTGTAGCTCACGAAAGCTCATGCTCAAATAAATTGGTTAGTCTCTAAGGTGCCACAAGTACTCCTTTTCTTTTTGCGAATACAGACTAACACGGCTGTTCCTCTGAAACCTGTCATCTTAAAAAGAAATGTATGCTGATGAGGGTCTCATAGGGCTTAAAGCATGACAGCATTGCTAATTCATTCCTGCTCTTTGTATGGCATCTTTGGAGTTTGTTTCTGTTTAATTGCCTTACTGGAAAGTAACCAGTGATTCTCTCTTGCTTCAGGCATTTATGATGTGGAGGTTTTCTTCTAGTTTTCATTTAAATATTTGCTAGACACTCAGTGTAGCTATAATAGAAGTTTTAATATGGGTGTAGTTTGCTAAAATCCTGAACAATGTGTTACTTCCCTCACACACACACAAACATAGCCAAATTCTCTGTATTTTTGATTTTTTACCAAAATGTACTTCATAGTGCCCTTAAATTTCCATCCATGGACAAATAGTGGAATGTGATAGAAAGAGAGAAAGCTATGCGTAGGTTAGCTGATGCTCTTTACAGAATTTAAAATACCTTGTAAAAAAAGGTTTCTCAGTTTTTCCTTAAGTGAATTTCCCCAAATGCATTAATCATTCTGCAATCTTCATGTCAGTATACAAGAAGAGCTGGAAAACAGTCTAGCTCATCTAAAGAACAGTATCTAATATTCTAGCACCCAGCCTGACTTGGAACTAGTACTTTCTAAACATGTTTCTGTTTTAAGTTCCTAAATGAAATATTACAATAGCTTGGTATGAACTCCTATCACCCTAAGCAACTAACCTTTGCTACCTCTAGTTATTCCTTCTTTTCTAAAACTAGATTTATGCCACTCTAAGTCTTTTATCAACATCAGCTGCAGAATTCCACCCACATTATTAGCCAATCAGATATGAATTATCATCTAAATTAAAAGGTCTGCCTACAGAAGGAAACCAAGCTGAAAACAATTACTGATTATATGCCAAAAAAGCCACCTTATAAAAGTAACAATCAGAGTAACAATATATATATATTTTCCATACATACAGTTTTTAAATTCCTTAGAACCCGCGGTTAAAACCTTTTAAACGTTAAATTAAAAATTAACTTCTCAAACAAATTCAAGGAGACAGACAGTAGAGTATGCAAATCACAGTTTCTATCTTCCCATTGAATGATCCAAGGCCAATTGAATGCAGTGGGAGTCTTTCCAGTAAAATAAAGGTTTTATCTTTTTAAAATCCTCTCCTCAGACAGTACAAGCAAAGAGCAGAAAGAATCTGATGAGGGAAGGTTGGTTGGCAAACTTCTGAAGTATCTCTTTGATATGCAATATGTGGAATGTGTTAAGAATCCCATTTAAATTGTTATAATTTAAATATTTCACACATACTGATACAAACACTTTGTCTATAATCTGTATGCTTTATATGGGAGGCAATGTGACGTAGTGTGTAGAACGTGGAACTGAGAACTGATCTGTGTTCTATACATTGGTTTGTACTATAATCTTGACTTGACTATAATCAAGTCATTTGGGCCCAAATAGTGTATTCATGAGTATTTAGGCACCTAACTAGCCTCTTTGTCCTTCAGTACCCCATCTGTAAAATGTGGATAAAACCCACTTTTGCAGAGAGCTTTGATATCTTTGCAAGCAAAGTGCTGTAGCAAATTCAAAGTATTCTTTTTATTGTTATATACATTTTCTATATAGACACTGATTTTTATTATATGAGAATATAATATAGTTTTGTAATAATTTTAATAAGTGAATTATAAACCTGCATTAATACAATGTTAATTTTGCATAGCTAAAGTCCTAAAGAAGCTAAAGAAGTTAGCAATTGCAAACAATAAATTGCAATAATAGCAACAATAACTCAGCCAACCACACTGTATATGCTGTGTTTTAAGCCATAAATATAGGTCCTCATTTTGTAAGTACTTGTGCTGTACCCTAAAGGTGGCATGAACTATTGTATTCTAGTGAAAGCACAAATAGAGGCTATATTTGTGGGTGGGGAGGCATAGTTCTCTATGCAGTAGTAGTAAGTCTCAAGCCTCCTGTACATCGAGATCCTGATCCAATACTCAAGTGAAGTCAGTGGAAGGTGTCCGGGTGGATATGTCAACACTGCAGCTGCGAGTGAACCTCCCAGTCTGCTTGAGCTACGGTTCCCCCACTCCCCTTTATCCTTATTCCTGCTACTGGGCAGAAGTATATTGGCAGCCACATAGCAGTTTTGGCAATGCAGGACCAGCTTCTCCTGCATTTCTTCTTCTGCTCATCTCTAATTTATTTATTTATTTTTTTACTGTCCATACACATATGCAACATTCTGCATCTGCACTGAACAGGATCAAGCCCAAGGTGTCTACTTCAATGCTTTGAGCATCATGTAAAACTAGTTACTTGGGAATTTACAAGCTGTGCTGTCAAAGCTCTTGCATCTAGTAATCTCTGCAAATCCAAATCTGCATCCCTAGGTTGATTTAGCTTTTCTTGGAAAATCTGTATCCTATAACCCTGTCCAAAATGTATTTTTAAAACTTTGCTCCTGTTTATGTATCTCTTACTAATAATGAGTATGATAATGTTTCTAAACAGATTACTGGAGATTTAGATCAAGTTCTGAATCTTATAGAATCATAGAATATAAGGGTTGGAAGGGACCCCAGAAGGTCATCTAGTCCAACCCCCTGCTCGAAGCAGGACCAAATCCCAGTTAAATCATCCCAGCCAGGGCTTTGTCAAGCCTGACCTTAAAAACCTCTAAGGAAGGAGATTCTACCACCTCCCTAGGTAACGCATTCCAGTGTTCACCACCCTCTTAGTGAAAAAGTTTTTCCTAATATCCAATCTAAACCTCCCCCACTGCAACTTGAGACCATTACTCCTCGTTCTGTCATCTGCTACCATTGAGAACAGTCTAGAGCCATCCTCTTTGGAACCCCCTTTCAGGTAGTTGAAAGCAGCTATCAAATCCCCCCTCATTCTTCTCTTCTGCAGGCTAAACAATCCCAGCTACCTCAGCCTCTCCTCATAAGTCATGTGTTCCAGACCCCTAATCATTTTTGTTGCCCTTCGCTGGACTCTCTCCAATTTATCCACATCCTTCTTGAAGTGTGGGGCCCAAAACTGGACACAGTACTCCAGATGAGGCCTCACCAATGTCGAATAGAGGGGAACGATCACATCCCTCGATCTGCTCGCTATGCCCCTACTTATACATCCCAAAATGCCATTGGCCTTCTTGGCAACAAGGGCACACTGCTGACTCATATCCAGCTTCTCGTCCACTGTCACCCCTAGGTCCTTTTCCGCAGAACTGCTGCCTAGCCATTCGGTCCCTAGTCTGTAGCTGTGCATTGGGTTCTTCCGTCCTAAGTGCAGGACCCTGCACTTATCCTTATTGAACCTCATCAGATTTCTTTTGGCCCAATCCTCCAATTTGTCTAGGTCCTTCTGTATCCTATCCCTCCCCTCCAGCGTATCTACCACTCCTCCCAGTTTAGTATCGTCCGCAAATTTGCTGAGAGTGCAATCCACACCATCCTCCAGATCATTTATGAAGATATTGAACAAAACCGGCCCCAGGACCGACCCTTGGGGCACTCCACTTGATACCGGCTGCCAATTAGACATGGAACCATTGATAACTACCCGTTGAGCCCGACAATCTAGCCAGCTTTCTACCCACCTTATAGTGCATTCATCCAGCCCATACTTCCTTAACTTGCTGACAAGAATACTATGGGAGACCGTGTCAAAAGCTTTGCTAAAGTCAAGAAACAATACATCCACTGCTTTCCCTTCATCCACAGAACCAGTAATCTCATCATAAAAGGCGATTAGATTAGTCAGGCATGACCTTCCCTTGGTGAATCCATGCTGGCTGTTTCTGATCACTTTCCTCTCATGCAAGTGCTTCAGGATTGATTCTTTGAGGACCTGCTCCATGATTTTTCCAGGGACTGAAGTGAGGCTGACTGGCCTGTAGTTCCCAGGATCCTCCTTCTTCCCTTTTTTAAAGATTGGCACTACATTAGCCTTTTTCCAGTCATCCGGGACTTCCCCCGTTTGCCACGAGTTTTCAAAGATAATGGCCAATGGCTCTGCAATCACAGCCGCCAATTCCTTCAGCACTCTCGGATGCAACTCGTCCGGCCCCATGGACTTGTGCACGTCCAGCTTTTCTAAATAGATGTCTTGGATCTTGGATGTAGATGTCCTTGTGTGGCTGAATAACTGGTATAAATGTCTGCTGTGAAGAGATTAACTATGCAACAACACACATTCACTAATCTTGTACATTTATTAGGCATAGTTTAAGTCTAAATCCTCATTGCTATATGATACTGAGCTAATTGTAGTTTGTCTTGCATGACAACCTTTTCCCCCACTCTTAATGCAAAACTGTTGACTTGGCTCATCTTCTCCTTTTGGCTCTCAAGCCTTAACCATGGACTGAGTGCAATCAAATCAAGGTCCCCAGTGTGCCTATACTGTAACACAAAGTTACAGACTAGGTTTGATACAGAAGATCTGATCTGCATGTAAGATCTCTAAATATAACTGTAAGTCCCAGACTAGCTCATTCTGAGGTTTTGCATTCTTTACCATAAGTAAAAAGAAAAGGAGTACTTGTGGCACTTACCACCATAAGTAAGCTAGCCAAGGGAAGCCTAGGTCTAGTTGCTCAGTTGCAACGTGGTTGAAGTTTGTAGTAAACTTTCCTCTTTTCCCCCACCCTATCGAAAAAAGAAAAAAAATCCAGACCATTACAGATTTTTTGTCTGTGGGGAGATCAGCATGAAAAATGCGTCTGTATTTACATAATTTCACAGTGTGAAAATATCATTTTGATTAATACCAATATATTTAAAACAATATAGTTTGTTTAATGAATTATTGAAAGGGGGAATTTTATTTTTTTTACAGGCTAGCTTTGCTGAGTGTCAGTGTTATGGGGAAGGACAGAGATGAGTTTTGTGTGCAAAATTTTGGAGTCAAAACTTCATTAGTTTTGACCAGCTGGAAATAACCAAGACATTAAACAGGTAGTGCTGGTGGACAAACACTCCTAAATCTGGCTGCCCCAGCAACGGATATTACTTCGCTGTCTCTAGATCTGGTGGAAATATTTTGCATTTTTTTTTTTAAAGAAAATGGCCCCTTTTGCAACAATAAAACTTTTTGTAAAAAAAAAAATTATCAACATTATAGAATGTTTCCAGTTTTCTGTGACTTTTTTTTTTTGAAAATTTAAATCCTTTCTGATATTTTTTACTATAGGAAACTTGGTTTCAATAAGAAAACAGTGGTTTTAGCAAATAAAATATGTCTATCAGAATATTGGTAAACTTTCTGTAACAATTTTGGCAAAAACATCACTAAAAGTTTCAAAAAGATGAAAAAACATTTTGAAATTTGCCATGCATGTTTCTTCCTGTTTTTTGACCAGCTCTGTCTCTCTGTGGAGAGGGAAAATAGAGACCTCTGCTGCAGACTTCTATCTGCCTGAGGCCACCTTATTTGCCTCCTTCCACCCATTGCCAAGTACAAAGAGCTCATCCTCTGGCAGCTCCTACTCTGGGGGCTGGCCAAACATGCTCTATTTCTGGCCTATCCCTGCTACCCATCACAATATTTTCTCTGCCACTGACTTTCCAGGAAGACTTAAAGGACTTCAAGCATCTATGACAATGTATATTAACCATTGTTGGACATATTACTGCTATTTGGGGGAAACAAAACCCAGCAATCAGCCATTATGCCTTTGTGAAGCATTCCTCACCAGTCCCATGATAGCAGTCAAAGAAGTCTAGAGCCAAATTAGCTTATCCATGAAGTAGATGGAAAATTCCACACAGTGATAAATGCTTGAAGCTATGAACGAGTGAAAAGAATCTGGATTCACCCTCCAGAACACTTCAGACATTAGTCATGAAGGAAGGGGGGAAAAAATCTTAACCACAGTCATGGGAAAAGGATACACAAACTCTGTGGTGCAATCAGTTGGCTTTGGAAGGAGGTTTCTGCCACTAACTTGCTTGTCTCTGTCTGCCTCTTACTTGTCTTGGGTGATCTCAGTATAGTAAGAGTGATCTAGGAGAACAAAGTGAAGCACAACACATTTAAGGGTTATGGTATCAATGCCCAAGAAGAAAAGGTGATCACAGTATTCTAAAGGGACAGGAAAGAGTGGTCCAGTGGTTGAAGAGCATTTTCATTCAGAGTTCTTAAACTTCAAACCAAAGAGAACAGGAAAAGGAGCATAAACAACAGTCGATGACAAAGCTGCTGAAATAAAATGGGTAACCAAAGAGGCACACTGGCAGACACTGTCTGTGAAAGAGTCCCACAGCAAGGGACTCTGATTGAGAAAGTCTTAGCTCCACTCTGGTCTAGTCTAAATCTAAGGACTAAGAGCAGATCTAGCCCACTTGATCATAACTGTCTTGTCTCCCCAGATCCATCACAACAGGGACTAAAAAGTCCACATACCGATAACCAGTCCCACCCTCAGCCTGCCAAATCCCCACCTCCCAACGATGTTAACCTTCTTTCAGGACTGCTATGTATGCGGACGTAGGACAGACCTGGCTCCTAGGGCTGAGAGTGCAAACAGAGACCCTCAGAGTAGAAGGTAAAGGACATCTTACAATAAACTCCATCATCACCTCCCCCTGCCATCCCAGGCCAGGCGCCTTGGGGGAAGCAAACTTTCTTTAGGACACGTTGCTTCCGTTGTAGAGAACAGGAGCAGTGGAGAGGTCTGGCCATGCTCTTAGCTCTTGGTAGGATGCTGGTGGTTGCCTTGGAGCTACCAAGTTCTCACATTGTATTTGATTATTTTTTGAGCCAACTTAGAATCATAGAATCATAGAATATCAGGGTTGGAAGGGACCCCAGAAGGTCATCTAGTCCAACCCCCTGCTCGAAGCAGGACCAATTCCCAGTTAAATCATCCCAGCCAGGGCTTTGTCAAGCCTGACCTTAAAAACCTCTAAGGAAGGAGATTCTACCACCTCCCTAGGTAACACATTCCAGTGTTTCACCACCCTCCTAGTGAAAAAGTTTTTCCTAATATCCAATCTAAACCTCCCCCACTGCAACTTGAGACCATTACTCCTCGTTCTGTCATCTGCTACCATTGAGAACAGTCTAGAGCCATCCTCTTTGGAACCCCCTTTCAGGTAGTTGAAAGCAGCTATCAAATCGCCCCTCGTTCTTCTCTTCTGGAAACTAAACAATCCCAGTTCCCTCAGCCTCTCCTCATAAGACATGTGTTCCAGACCCCTAATCATTTTTGTTGCCCTTCGCTGGACTCTCTCCAATTTATCCACATCCTTCTTGAAGTGTGGGGCCCAAAACTGGACACAGTACTCCAGATGAGGCCTCACCAATGTCGAATAGAGGGGAACGATCACGTCCCTCGATCTGCTCGCTATGCCCCTACTTATACATCCCAAAATGCCATTGGCCTTCTTGGCAACAAGGGCACACTGCTGACTCATATCCAGCTTCTCGTCCACTGTCACCCCTAGGTCCTTTTCCGCAGAACTGCAGGTGGTGATCTTCATGATGTTTGGAGAGCCTGAGTCATGGTTTTGATTGCTTGGGGTTGGCAGTACAGAATTAATGATCGTATTTGGCACTTAGGCAGTACTTTCCATGTAAGGTGGGCAAATGAGCCTGAGACTGCTGGAGCTGGTCAACTCCTCACCCCCTGGCACTGACACATTAGGTACAAGGGAGAAGGAGGGGGGAGCTTCAAGAAGGGGAGAGGGAGTAGTCGTAAGCCTTGACTGCCTGTTTACCTGTCCAACTGCAAAAGAAACCCTGATCACCACCTGCAGCCCTGCGTACAAGTGCATTTTAGCTCTGACGAGTGATAGAGAGATACTCTGGGCAGATGTGTGGCTGTCCTCCAGCTGGTGACAGTCAGTAAATATGCCACAGTCTGCTGGTCCCTGCTAGCTCCACCACTGGTAGTGAGGGTCCCAGTCACTGGCAATATTTATATGGAAGAGGACAGCAATTGCGACTGATGATTTTTGTCTTCCCCAGCTGCCTACGGTCCACACCACAGGAAAGGGGAGCACAGGCATCTGGCGGCAGCAGTGGACAGTGGTTGATACCAATGTCCTTGGCTCCCCCTGCTGTGTGTGGTGGAGGACGCTGCTTGTGGAGGAGTTGTCTTGCAAAGGCACATCTGACAGTGTCATGCCTTCCGGAAGTGGTTGGAAGTTTGTGTCAATGTTTTTTGGCTGCTCTCGCTGTCCATTGTTCAGGGCCCTGCAGAGAATTCTTTCCTCTGACAAAAAAAAAAAAATTAATTGGACCTATATTTAAAAATCAGTTTGGAAAATATGTTGCTTTAAATGAACTCAGTTTTAACAATCAGTTCAAGATGTGTCATTCCCTGAGCCAGCAGGGGCTGGGAGCACTGTACACGCAGCCCACTCAGCCCCTCAGCTTCCCTGGGGCAGAGGGAGGGTTACTGCAATGCAGGCGAGAGGTACTGCAGCTGTAAAGGAAAGGAGGGCCTACAACATCTAACAGAAAAACAAGGTGTGGATAGTAAAATACGTATTGATGCTTTAAATCTGTGTAATACGTCCTTTAATCAGGGCTATATCCTGCACTTGCATGGAGAATTGGCTGCAGTGTTTTAATAGGTCTTTTCCAGTTCTAACCTCTAAAACCCTACCTGTTCTTGTCAAATTACCGGCTGTAGCATGTACCAATAAAAGATACAGATTGCGAAGACTTGAGCAAAGGTGGTAACAACAGAAGCAAGCAGAACCAGGCTAGTGTAGCCTGCCAACTTCCCACCCCGCAGTTACTGGGACTCAAAGCCAATCATTGCTGCAACTCCAGAGCTTAAAATTCTTCAGAACACAGTCACACATTCTCTAAGGACAAAGTAGTGTTCCAAAAGCATTCTGGACACAGCTCTGCAGTTGAGGCTCTTGTCGATGTCTAAAGGCGTGGGTGATAACTGATAAGGAATAACTGGGAATTTGGCTGAGAAAATGAAGAACACAGTGCCATGAATAAATCAAACTGTAGGACTGTCAGAAATGGATGTCGGAGGAACATTAATACGATGTAATGTGAGGGGATAATGAATCAAGACGGACTTAGAAGGAATGAACTCTTCTAAGTAAGCAGTAATACATGACTGGGTATGTATTTGCCAGTCAATATTACTCTGGCAGGGCTTGCAATTTTTCTGGTATGGTGCACTCCTTTTATAAGAATCACCTCTGTCCTGGATGATTTGTTTCTTATAAACAGTTGATTCTTAAAAGTGGAGCATTTTAGAACTTTAGGAATGATTTTGTCCCAGTAGTTTTGATCACTATATGTGGTTGATTCTTATATCAGTGATTCTTATAAATGGAGTGCACTGTCCCACAGAATATATGTTCTTTGAATGTAACCATGGACATGATTTTTTAATTCAGGGCTTGATCCCGTTGACTTCAGTGGCTTGGACTCTTTCCATTGCCTTCAGTTGGCTTTGGATCAGGGTCTTTTTTCAGTAGATTGAGTTGGCAATATTACGTACGTGCAGAGACGCATATGCTAGATAACAGGTTTCAGTGCAAGGGAGACATAGTTTCCATTGAAGAGTTGCTGTATTGCTTAATAATGATCTGGCAACATTTTGAGATCTGCCCTATAAGAAGAATTTCTCGAAATAAAGAACATTCTGAGTACAGGAGAAATTTAAACTAGTGACCATAATCTGTAGTCAGTCCCAGCCATCTGTTCTTTCTCTTCCATTTTTCTCTTCTCTTTCCCACCCTTTAATTCCTTCTTGCACCCTAATCTGTACCGTACATAGTGTACAAAACATGGATTCCAATATGCTCATTTGACTTTTGTGTTTTTAATTGTGTTGCTGCTTTTGGTGTTTGTGCATGTTTGTGATCTACAGCTATCTTTTTTCCAATGTAAATTATAGCTGTAATATAAAATATACAACGATGTGGTGTGAAATAAAGGTTTTGTTTGCATAAGCGGGTCCTCCTAAATGAGCACCAATATCACTTTTCTACGTCACCTCTCTTGCAGACAAAGCCATCTTTAAAATATTTTAGGGAGTTTTACAATTTTTATGACAGTTTTTCCCCCCAATTTTCCATCTGAAGATACAGACTCTCTTAGTTATTTACCCTGAGTTCAACTGCTCTACTCACTGCTCAGTGATGCCTCCTCCTGGCTGTTCTGGGGATTAGCTCTGCCCAGCCGACACCCCTTTCCAGGGGTTGCACTCCATCATTCTCCATTTCTCTCTCACTCCAGGAGCTGCTGATTTCTGTTCATGACTCAGTCCTCTGGCCAGATCACTAAGTGGTTTCCCCTTCTGAAGTATGATATTTTCCAAGTCTCTCAGGAAAAAACAGCGTTCAACAGTCCTCACGCCCACTGCCCTGACCCTGTCACTCCTGCTGTGACTCAGACAGTCTGCTAGTTCACTGCTCCTGGCAGTACCACTCAGCAATGGTAGATTTTTTTTTTTAAATAGTGTCTAAAGTTAGGTTTCTTTAGTGTCCATATTTAGGCATTTTAAATAGTGTCCATAAATAATGTCCATATTTAGGCATTTTAAATAATAATAATTAATAAGGTTTGCTTTTTTTCAGAAGAGCTAAGTACCCACAACTCCTACTGAAGTCACTGGCCTGTTTGAAAATCAGCCCACTTATTTCGGTGCCTAAATATGAGCTTAACTTTTGACACTCAGGGTGAAATCCTGGCCCCGCTGAAGTCAATGGCAAAACTACCGTTGTCTGCAGTGGGACCAGGATTTCACCCCCCATTATTTAAATGTTTGGCCTTCATACCTAATTCTTCAGTGTCACAAGATGTAGAGCTGTAAATTGATCACTGAGCAGGGTTAATATATATATATTTCCCCCTTTGCATTTTGATGTAATATATATTTACTAATATTTATAGGGTAACACTTGTGTTCTTTCTCTTTATATTGATATTATAGGGCCCAGTCATGCTCCCACTGAAGTCAATGCTCAGTAGGAGCAGAAGTAATTACGTTTTCTTATTTTTAAATAAAGAACAAGTTGACTACACACTAAAAAGTAGAGATCTTTGTTCAGACGGTAAAAAGGTTATGGATGAGATTTTAACTTTTAAGTCTGTTTGCACATCATAAGACGGAAGGAAAGTAAGAGCAAGAGACTTGAATAGAAAATGAAATCTATATGAACCATAAAATATAACCACTGTGCAATAATGTGTATCATTATCCATAGGGGAAAAACCCTGGCAACTCTTGTTGAAATATACAGCATACGGCTACAGTAATCAGATGAAATATAAGAAAGGCTTGCAATAATATTGTACACATTTTCAAACATTGGTGCCTAAGGTTAAGTGCCTAGGGATTAGCATTAATGGGAATGAGGCATTCAGATCCCATATGCAGGTTTGAAAATCTCAGCCCTAAATCCTTACTTGGATCCCAAATAATTGGCCTTATTTTCAGATGTACTAAATTCGAACAGCTCCCACGGACCTGCAACTTTTGGCTCAATGTTGTTATTGATTAATTGAAGCAGTCTGTACAAGTCATTGAGTTAAATGCTGATATGCTTGGATATGCACTTTTCCACAGAAATGTGTAACTATTGTGCTTTAACCACTCTTGTTGAGTGAATGCTACCACCCAAACTTTACATGTAGGCAGAACTTTAAAATCAGTTCACCTCCCTCCAAACTGAGGGCTGACCGTTTTCTATTCAGTACGTGCATCTAACATGCAGTGCATTTTGTTTTTGCCAACCCAGTAAAAATGTAAATACTGTATATTCTAGGTTTCTCCTTACCCCTTAATCCAAAATATAGAGAGAGGGAGAGGATGAGAGAAGGAAGGAAAAATGCTGAAGAGGCTAGACTTTGTAAATACATTTTCTCTTTTTTTATGTTTTCCCCTACTTTGGCGGAACGGCTTTGTTGAAATGAACAGTAATAACAAATTGAATAGGTTCACCAAACTGTATTGGGTGGCTAGCTGATTAGATAAGGATCACCCCAATATACATACATATGTGAATATACACTAACTCAGAAAAACAAACAGGTTAGATTGTCAGCTGTTTGGAGGAAGGGACTGTCTTTTATTAATATATGTGTGCACAGAGCCTAGAACAATGGTGCGTGGCTGGGACTTCAAGACACTACCACAATACTAATGACTAGTAATGATAATTAACAGGAAACGCCAAGCACAACTGTCAAGGTTCCTTCCCCACTCTGAACTCTAGGGTACAGATGTGGGGACCTGCATGAAAACTCCCTAAGCTTACTTTTACCAGCTTAGGTTAAAACTTCCCCAAGGAACAAACTATTTTACCTTTTGCCCTTGGACCTTATTGCTGCCACCACCAAGAGTCTAACAGATATATAACCGGGAAAGAGCCTGCTTGGAAACGTCTTTCCCCCCAAAATCCTCCCCAAACTCTACACCCCCTTTCCTGGGGAAGGCTTGATAAAAATCCTCGCCAATTTGCATAGGTGAACACAGACCCAAACCCTTGGATCTTAAGAACAATGAAAATGCAAACAGATTCTTAAAAGAAGAATTTTAATTGAAGAAAAAAAATAAAAGAATCACCTCTGTAAAATCAGGATGGTAAATACTTTACAGGGTAATCAGATTCAAAACATAGAGAATCCTTCTAGGCAAAACCTTAAGTTACAAAAAGATGAAAAAACAGGAATATACATTCTATTCAGCACAGTTTATTTTATCAGCCATTTAAACAAAACAGAATCTAATGCATATCTAACTAGATTGCTTATTAACCCTTTACAGGAGTTCTGACCTGCATTCCTGCTCTGGTCCCGGCAAAGGCAACACACAGACAGAGAGAGCCTTTGTTTCTCCCCCCTCCAGCTTTGAAAGTATCTTGTCTCCTCATTGGTCATTTTGGTCAGGTGCCAGCGAGGTTATCCTAGCTTCTTAACCCTTTACAGGTGAAAGGGTTTTTCCTCTGGCCAGGAGGGATTTTAAAGGTGTTTACCCTTCCCTTTATATTTATGACAACAACTAAAAGAAAGTTAAATGTTAAGCAAAATGGAAACATAGAAAATATTGTTACTCAGCCTTCTAGAATGCTGTGATTGCACTATGGAAATGTTGCTATTTGCTTGCATTTCGCATTTCACTAGAGCTGTCACTTGAAAAAGTGACACTATTCACTGGTAAAAGTAAAATGTGTCACCATTAGTTGGTACTGCCTGCAAGCTTTCTATAATACTGAATTCACAACATCCCCATGCTAAGAGTTAATTAATTACAAGAATAGAAGTGCTGCCTCTGTAGTACGCCAGTATGTTTGCCTCCAACTCTTCAGTGGCGTATGCTTATACAGCCTTGGAGAATTCTGATACCTGCTGTGCCCTGCAAGGTGAAAAAGAAATGACAGTAAATTCAAGAACACTCTCATCCACAAGTTATCCTAAAATGTTCAGCTTCCATGACACCAGAGAGGTGTTATTAGAAATTATGAGGTATCTTCCTGCATCTTCCTCTGTAGAGTCACTGGCACTTTGGGGGGTAGTTACACTGACAGAACAGTGAGACCTATTAGACTATGGTATTGTCTCAAAAGGGGAGTGACTGAGGCATCATTTTGTGGGTCAGTTAAAATTAGACTGGCTGGAACACCTTAGCTTACACTGCATGGGAGGATCCTGGTTGACCTACCAGTTCTTTTAGATCTTTTGCTCCCATTAATGGTAGGGATGGATTTTTACAAACGGCAAATTATAGATGAGGGATCAGATCCTTACCCTATGTAAATCGGTGTCGTTCTCCTGGATTTAGGGGAGCTACACCAATTCACACCATCTGGCCCAAGTTCTGTTAGGTTTCCTGACTGTTGTGATTCATCCAGACCCTTACTGAAAAAATAAACCCATTCTTGTTTACCTTAAAAATTGAAATTAGCTGAACTAATTAGTGCTTAATTTCCTACTAGCACCAAATGCAGCCAAGGCAGCTATTTATAATTTCAGAATGTCTCTGGAAGATTTATAGCTATCACAAAAATCTTCCTTTTCAACTTCCAAAGGTTTTAGCATTACACTTGCTTCTTAACATCAGTTCATCTTTAGATCCTGTGGAAACAACACCAAACCCAAACATGGAATGGGAATGAGCTCACACCATCTGCAGAGACTTCTCTTTGGGACATGAAGTGTTTAACTAAGGAAGACCCCTACGTGAGCAGCAGCAGTTCAAATATAAAGCCTTCTATAACAAGTGCATTTTAAATGGTGTTTATGGTGATACAAAATGTTACACTAGCTGATATTCGTTCCAGGATTCATTACAAGGAAACACTAAGATAGAAATTAGCTTCATGAGCAGATGTCAGACTTTCTAAAATGCTAGGTTAAAACAAAGCATCCTATTGAAATGGAAACTACAGAATGAGGCTAGGAGAGGTTTATTATAGCCAACAAAAGTATAGTGGTTGCAACATTTTCAAATGTGGCATTACGTTCATTATATATAAGATGATCATGCTTTTTGATAACAGTCATACATATAGAAGCATAATAATTACAATGATTAATACCTTCATACTTAGCACTTATTTGCATATTGAATCTTCAAAGCATTTAAATAACCTAAGCTAATGAGTTTTCACAGTATGCTTGTGAAGTAAGATGTAAGTCTTATTATCCCCATGCTAAATGGAAAAACAGAAGCAGTGAAATTAGGAGACTTGCCCAAGGCACCAAAAAGAATCAATATGAGGACTGGGATTGGAAGGAGACATGACAAACCCATGAAAAAAACACAGAAATTGGGCCTGTTTTTGGCTTAATTAGCTTGCGAGTTACTTGTTCGTCAGTTTTTGGCTTGTAGCTTGTTGCTTGTTTGGCTTGTGGCTTGTTGCTTGTTGTAGATTGTTGCTTCTTTTTTTTTGATCGGCTCCCAGAAAGCAGGGGCAAGTGGGGCCAAGGGAGGGATAGAGTCAGGGGTGCACAGCGGGCCCACCACAATCCCAGACTGTATGCCAGGGGGATCTAGTCACATACAGTGTTGGGGTTCTTAGGGACTAACTTGTTTTGGCCTTGTTTTGAAATGGGATTAGCTTGATTTTTGGTTTATTGTGAAAGTCAGGGTGCTGATTTAATGTGTGAAAGTTGGCAACTGTGATTGGAAGTCAGAAGTAGGATGTATGCAGAATGAAGAACTTTGTACAAGAGGATGATAAACTGATATGGCTGGCAGATGGACTGTGATGGCACTGAGATAACCTGGATTGTTTGAGAGCTAACAAAAAGTCCAAATTTTAAAAATTGTGAAGCCAATGGGCCCCTTACCTTCTCAGAATTCCAGTGGTCCTTGTTGTTGGAGTCTTCAAGCCCTCCAGAGATATTTGTTGAATTTTCAGGGAATAGTCATAATCTGAACTGATCAATGAGCCAGTATCAATATACTAGTCTCAGTGATTTCAGATCTGGGTGGAGAATATATGCCTGCTCTTGTTGTAATGGATCTGGCAGAATTGAAAGTATTGCTGGAGGTTCCAATTCTGAGGAAAGGAGATCTGAGAATCAAAACTGAAGTGCCCAAAAATGGAGCTATTTTACGTCACCTGAACTTTGTCCTGTTGGTCCTCGTGATGACCCTAAAAGAAGCGTTGTAGGGAAGGCAAAATTCTTGACTCTGGTTCAGAAGGAAGCATTAGGGAGAACAGATCTCTGCCATATCAGGAGCAGAACTGAAGGTACCTTATATTCTCTTTCATGGTCCTATTTCATAGCCTCTTTCATGCCCATATTTGGAGCAGGAAGTCCTTGAAGGCCCCTCACGCTGGGTATTATATTTCCAGAATGAATTGTCTGCCAGCATGTCATCCTTGTTGTGAAAATGAAGAGCCAGAGAAATGATTTGAAGCTGACTACATTATTCCTGGTACCTGATATCCCCCTACAGAATGGTTGAGATTGACTTTCTCCTGTTGGTTAACATAATACAAAAGATTTCACCATGGATTTGTCTGCAAAGACCTCTCTTGATATGAGGGAAGAGAGCGTTGAAAGTCAATGAAATTGTCCTCAGCTCCCAAGACATTTATGTGAAGCATTAGTTCTTTGGGTTTGTAGAGACCCTGGGTCATACAATTGCTGAGGTCTCCAGAAAGCTATGTTGGAAGTATCTATTCGTATCACAGCTGATGATGAAGAAGAAGAGATGAATAGTACTCCCTTGCAGGTATTCTTGAGCTTTATGCACACAAGTAAGGTCCTGAATCTTCTGAGGTACGATCACAGAGACTCCATGCTGTCATGCAGAGGACTGTACACGATCCTTAATCAAGCTTGAAAAGATTTACTTTAAAGTATGGCAAACAATGCCATGTAGGTGAAGAAAGCCATGACTTCCATACCCCTGAGGAAGAACCTTATCCTCTTTTGACATTGAGATTACACAGAGAATAACGATCTATGAATCTCTTAAATTCTGTCATTTGACCAGTAAGTAACTGCAGAGTTGGTGTCCAAAACAGCTCTTGTGAAACCCAGCTGTGCTCTACAGTTACAGACAGATGAGCCTGTAAGGATTTCTCCAACAACAGGAGATATATGTTGGTGGGTGGCCTTCACCCAAGCACTGCAGAGACTGAGCCTACCAGTCTGTAAACAGTATCTTTCCAATATATAATGTACTGTATTTCAACTACAGTTCCTTACTGCATTCTGCCATATGTAACAGCCTAAATAGGACTGGCTGGAGCCAAAAGAATGGCTGCTAGCTGAACTCCGCCTGCTTTGAACCAGATAGGGGAACCCGTTCAACCCACAGACTAGGCAATGATACCAATACATAACCAATATTAAGACGACAAATCCTAACAACCACTAAAATAGGAACAAACTAGCTAATAGCTGACCAACGCATAAAAGAAGGTTCTTCCTTGAGTTAGTCAAAAGTTTCACAAATTTGTTGTTTATTTTCCTAAAAAGAGTTTTCATTCAAGTTTAAAAAATAATTCCAAGATTTGTTCCCCTACACTGTTTTAATCAGCTCTAGCTCTTTTAGCTTTTGCTGATAAGAAGGCACCAAGGGTTCGCTGAGTGTTAACGCTGCATTCTTGAACTCCGACTTGAAACCAACGGTGCACGCTCCTCAGAAGAGTAGGGATCAACATGGACAATGCTCAGAAGAAAACCTGGAGGTGGAGTATGCCATGTTATATTTTCAAAGCTATTATATGTGAATGTGACAATAATACTTTTTTGTTTGAAAAGGTGTAAAATCACAGCTCATCCAACTGCTAACCTAGTACAAGATCAGAACCTTACATATGTTTGCATTATGACATATAGAAATCCTGGATTTTACTGTGCTAAAATAGTGCAACGAGTGTCATGTAATTTCTATGTTTATTTGTGCACACACACTCCTCCCCTCAGCCCTTGGGGGATTTTCACACAGACAAACCCTGAAGAGAGGGAGCTATGCCAGAATTCTTGCTCCCCACTACTTCAAACCTAGGAGATTAAGTCACAGACAGAGGGTATGTCAACACTTACCATTTAAAGCATACAAAGTCCCTTTTTTGTGCTAAAACCACAGGAGCGTCTACACTTATTAAAAAGAAAACCACCTTCACGAGAGGCGTACAGCTCTTACTGCTGTTCTTTTCGCACTTTTTGCACTGAAAGTGAAGACACTTTGCACCAGCATAAACACTCTTTGGCCGCTGAAAGATATCCCACCGTTCCAAAAGCGACCACTCTGGCCCGCATCTCTGCTGCTCTGATGCTCGGACGTCCGCCCCTCCCCCTGTAAGCCCCGGGAAGTTTGATGCTCCCTTTCCCTTTGTTTGGAGATGTGGCGGGGAAAGCAGCCAGACAGCAGGAGGTTTTAAAAAAAATGCCAAGGAAGAAACCAGGAAGTAATGGGGCTGCTGAAACATGAAGCAGGGCAGCACGGGGCACTGAGCAGGGACCCAGAATGCCTTCCGCTCACCCCCCGCCCAAGATCTATCGAGAGAGCTGCACTGTGGGATAGCTGCCCTACAGCGCTGCTCTCATCAGCAATGGAAGTGCTAGTAGCCTAAACACTCTCTGACGCCTGAGGAATTGAGTGAGTACACAAACCAGCGCTTTACTTTTACCGGTTCCCTATCACCAGTGAAACTTACAGCACAAAAACTCTAAGTGTAGACATACCCTCAGAGACTTTAAGGCCAGAAGGGCCATCATGACCATCTAATCTTATCTCCTGCACATCCCCAGCCGCAGAACTTTGCCCAACCACTCCAGTAATGGACCCCTAACCTCTGGCTGAGTTACTGAAGTCTCCAAATCATGATTTAAAGATTTCAGGTTACTGTGAATCCACCATTTAATTTAAACCTGCAAGTGACCCATGCCCCATCCTGCAGAGGAAGGTGAAAACCCCCCAGGTCTCTGCCAATCCTGGGGGGAAATTCCTTCATGACCCCAAATGTGGTGATCCTTAGACCCTGAGCACGTGGGCAAGGCCTGCCAGGCAGGTACCTGGAAAATAATTATTTGTAGTAACTTAAACTAGTAACCCAACTGGTGTCCTGTCTCCAAAAGTTTGGGTTTTTGTCCCCAAATCAAGGGGGGAAATTCCTTCCTGACCCCAAAGATACAGTTGGACCCTAAGCACATCAGCATGACCCACCAGCCAGACACCTGGGAAAGACTTCTCTGTAGTAGCTCAGAGCCCTCCCCATCTAGTGTCCTATCACCGGCCATTGATGATATTTGCTACTAGCAGTTGCAGATTGGCTACATGCCATTGTAGGCAGTTTCATCATACCGTCCCCTCTATAAACTTATCAAGCTCAATCTTGAATCCAGTTAGGTTTTTTGCCCTCACCACTGCCCTTGGAAGGCTGTTCTAGAACTTCACTACGATGGTTAGAAACAGTATTCTAATTTCAAGTGTAATATTCTTGCTGGCCAGTTCATATCCACTGTCTCTATCTTCATCTTCCTCCCTCTCTCAGATCAGGCTGAGAGACGGAGGGTTCTGCCCTACCACGTTTGAAGTTTTATGCAGAGGGGGAGCTGTCCCGCTGATCTGGGCTTCCTTGGCACCTCTTTGGTCTGAGACTGCAGCAGAGACCTCAGATTAGTGTTCTTGCTCTGCGGATACACAGGCTCTGCTGAGCCGCACTTGCTGAGGACAGCACTGGGCCAGCAGGCAAGACTGTGTGGCCACACAGGCAAACACCTCAGGTAGAGCCCAGATCATGGGGGTAGAGTCAGCAAGGTCAGTAACACCTGGCTCCCGGAAGCCATCCACAGACACAGAGAAATGTATAGAGCTCAGTACAGTGGGGTGCTGTTTGCTCCAGAGGACTTTAGTCTATTTGAGCAGGAATGTCCAAGAGGTAGCATCTTTTTGACCTGAGATAGGAAGCTATATTCAAATGCAGTTAATGTAAGGTAATCATTAACATGGTTGCTGTACTTTGCTCATTCAGGTTGGGATGGCCAGTGCTAGCAGACTGTATGTAGAATTAGTATCTGGTTTTTTTAAAAATATGAATGGAACTGAGAGCCCTGTGGTTGAGACTCTGGCAATTTTGAAACCTTGAACCATTGAATTAATGCCCATGATTTTGGTGAGGTAAACTGCAACTGTTCCAAACTGTAAAAATAGCCCATTTCTTCTATAGGCGTTAGATCACCTTTTCCAAACTGCACAAATCCTTTATTAAACAGGCATGATGCGTGTTTGTATGAGATAGAAAATGTATCCCCAACCATGTGTAACTTTCATTTGTGACTTTCCCCTTGGAGAGTTATTTCTCTACCTCACTTTGTGGGAAGAAGTTCAGAACCTATATAAACCCACAGCACACCTTTCATTTCCGAATGATTTAGAACTTATAGCTGCAAATAACCTAAATAGGCAACTGGAAGTGGTAGGTGAGGTACCCGTCTTGTCTCATCATTCTTGTATGCCAAAATTCATATGCATACTCACATTTTGTAAATAAATATGTTTATAACATATATGTATGTATGTGTGTGTGTGTGTAGATTTTTTATGCTGTGACTGTGTGAGAAGCAAGGAAGAGGTTTCATTTTCCTCTACCACCGTTTCCACAAAAATTCAGAGAGTAGATTGGCTCCAGATCATACATAGTCTGGTTAATTCAGATTGCCTTTGCTCAGCAAGTATCGTGAGGCCCTCCTACTGTGCAGAAATGTTGTGTTATTTTGTTAATAACATTGATTGGGTGAGGGGCAAACTATCTGCTTCTGTGTAAAAAGAGTAAGGTTATGGGATGTAAGTGAAAACTTTGTTAGAGAAGGGCTGGCCCTAGGTGGAAAATGTTTTTTGCCGAGCAAAAAACCAAACCAAAACAGCTGAATGAGGTGATGATTTCCCACATGCTGATTTGGCGGCCCTAGAAGTTAACATCCAGGTCAACTGCCATGATTGCCCAGCCCTGCAGCCGGCCCTGTGTTAGAGCTTCACTTGGTATCCCTCACTGAGATGCTGGAGGTGTTGAGAGAACTCCGGGTCACAACATGTGAAGGCCAGGAAGTCCATTTCTGGTGCTCACCTGGAACATCTCTCTTAGAGAGGACAGACAGCCCCTTCTTTAACTTGCGATCATATCTAAAAATGACAATTCACTGTAGTCTGGGTTAAAAAAAAAGAGATTAAAAATGCCATTCATAAACTTGAGCTGTATGTTATACTAGATGTGATCTTATGATTTACATATGAAGACTGGAATACAAGGGACTGGTAATGAGATATGGAGGCTTTCACCCATATATTACCAGTTCGCATCTAGCTCAAGTTAATAGCAACCAGCAGTTGTGAGTATCTGATGACTGTGTGATAGGCTATGTAAAATGAGTTAGTGTTGTCAGTCTAGCTACTTAAAGACATATGTCCACATCACAGAAAAATATAATCACAGCTGGTGGTAACTGGGCCTCCATTTTGGCACTTGAGTTAAAGGGCCAAAGGACTAAATGGGCATGGATAATGAAGTAGTTGTCAGGGTTGAGACACATTGGTGGGGTAGCGTGGAGGAGTTTGCACTAATGCTGCCTGTGCTGTACTGTCCTGTGAATAAGTAATAATAGTACTAGTGAGCTCTTCTCCAGAGCTTTTCATCAGTAAATCCTGAAGCGCTTGACAGAGGATGTCAGTAGAGGATTTCGGTATCCAGGGCTCTGAACATATAGTACTTTTCATAAACACTTCAGTTGTTTAATGAAGACAAGGTGGTTGATGATGATGATAACAATAAAAATACATTATCTAGCACCTTTCATCTACACGATCTTTCAGTTGGTCTGTCTACCCCGCAGTGAAAGGCAACCAATGTTTAAAAATATATAGCAACACTAAATAATAGTCTGGTTCAAGAATTGCAGCATAAATCATAATTACCCCATTCTTTCTTTGTCCGATTGAAACCGCAGGGGGAATTTAGGTAGGTATGATGTAATTACCTGTGCTAGAATTTGGCCAGGATATCTGGATCAAGTGTCTTGATACTGTGACTCTTAATTTATTTCAGTTAATAAATTTGCAAATAAAACCATCTCTTAGTGGATGCCTAATAATTAAAACAATAGTTAAACAGTGATTTGGAAAATTGATGCAATGCTAGCAGAAGACCACCAAACTCTGTCCACATAAATAAAAGAAACGCAACCCGTCCTATATCCCATCAGTTAAGAAGCCTGAGTAAACATGGGCCAAGCAATGTGCCATGAAGTCAACAAATCTGGCTCTGATACGTCAGCCGGGTGAGTAAAGCCAGAGTCAAATTCCCTCCCTAAAAATGTCCTGCCACCAGGTTGCTGTTAGTTCAAGTACTCAAGCTAATTACAACTGTGATGGTATCACCAAGGAACAACACAGTCTTTTAGGTGGTGAGGAAATAAGCTATACAGTTTTATAGGCCAAAACTTACGTTTGAGTTATACTGGTAGCCATTGCAGATTATAGAAACCAAGTACAATTTACTCTTAGTGAAGAGCTCCACAAAGCAAATGGGCTGCTGAACTATTCTCAACTAGGTACAATTTCTACATTATCTTCAGCTATAGACTCGTACTGTCTGTAGCGTACATCATAGTAAGCTAGTCTGGAAGTGAAAAGTGCTACATAACTGCAATGAAGTCCACATCCAAATGGAAAGGTCTTATCTAATAGCCAATGTAGATGGAAAATGTTTGGGGAACACAGGTGCTACTAGATTTTCTTCTAAATAAAAATGTCAAAAGATCATTAATGGCCAGGTCTAACCATAAAGCTAAGGGTAGCCTAGAATTCCTCCTTACCTGTAAGGGGTTAAGAAGCTTAAACAACCTGGTTGGCACCTGACCAAAAGGACCAATGAGAAAAGAAGATACTTTCAAATCTTGGGGGAGGAGGGGGGGCAGGACACGGAAGGCTTTATTGTGTGCGTTCTCTTGGGAAGCAGAGAAGCATCAGGTCAGAAAACTCCTCCTATAAACCATCCTAAAAGTCTCTCATATTACAAAAATTGTAAGTAAAAGCCAGGCAAGGCGTGTTAGATTATCTTTTGTTCTGCTTGTGAATTTTTCCTTTGCTGGGGGGAGGGTTATTCCTGTTTTTTGTAACTTTGAAACTAAGCCTAGAGGAAGTTCTGCTGTGTTTTTGAATCTTTTGTTACCCTGTAAGTTATTTTCCATCCTGATTTTACAAAGGTGATTTTTACCTTTTTTTAAAAAAAATAAAATCCTCCTTTTAAGAACCTGACTGGTTTCTCTATTGTCCTAAGACCCAGGGGGTTGGGTCTGTGATCACTTTGTAACCAATTGGTTAGGATATTATTCTCTAGCCTCCCCAGGAAAGGGAGTGTAAGGGCTTGGGGGGGATATTTTGGGGGAATAGGAACTCCAATTGGTCCTTTCCCTGATTCTTTGTTAAATCACTTGGTGGTAGCAGCGTACCGTCCAAGGGCAAAGAATTTGTGCCTTGGGGAAGTTTTAACCTCAGTTGTTAGAAATAAGCTTAGGGGGTCTTTCATGCGGGTTCCCACATCTGTACCCTAGAGTTCAGAGTGGGGAGGGAACCCTGACAGCTACATAACTGCAATGAAGTCCACATCCAAACGGAAAGGTCTTAGCTAATAGCCAATGTAGATGGAAAACTTTTGGGGGACACAGGTGCTACTCGATTTTCTTCTAAATAAAAATGTCAAAAGTTCATTAATGGCCAGGTCTTGGGTTTACAACTTGTCCCCCAAATTTTTGTGTGAACTAATATTAGTCAATGGAACATTTTAGTGTGACATTTTTCAGTATAAAATAAGTGCTGTTTACCAATGAGCACAGGACTTCTACAAAGATATTGTGAAACAGGTGGACCTAAGTTCTTTACATGGTTTGAAACACCTGACCAAACACTTGGTACCTATTATATGCATCTCAAAGCCCTTTAAGAGCCAATGCTTCCAGCAGCTGCCATGGAAATAAAGAAGAATATTTGCAGGAAGCTTTACAAAATGTATTGTCTTTGGCCAACCTTGTGTGGTGTTTTTGGCTGGATGAGATGCAACTTGCTGTTAAGATATTATTCACATTTACTACTGCTCTTAAAGAGAACCTCCAGAGAGGGTAAGTTCATTTCTGAGCAACACTTTTGATGTCATGCAAGTACTGTATAATATATACAATATTACCAGCAATCTCTGAAGTATCATACTTCTTTGTTTTCTGTGGCTTAATTTTCTCATTTGCCTGTTTTGCAATTCCAGCTCAAGTGGTTCACGTGGTAGGAAAGGCAGCAGGTACATGCGAACGTATCATCATGCCTTGTTTCTTTTTAGACTACTCCCTGTGATTATTTCTCAGAACATTTCCTGTTAGGCCCATTTGTCCTTTTCATTCACATCTGTAAAAGTAAAATCACTGGAAAAAAAATAATCCTAAGGGCAATATAGTTTTGGCAGTGTGCTAGAAAAGAAAGAGCACAAGATGGAAATTACATGGAAAGAAGTAAAGAGCATTTAATTTCCAACTTCAACAGCTCAGTTAAGAAAGCTTTTCTTGGAAAGAAAAAGACGGGGTCATACATGATGACTGTTAATTTCCACTAACTGGGTAGGATTTTGCTTTCCAATAATATCTACCTATCTACTTACCTACCTACCTATTTCATTGGGAGTGCAAGTAGTTGGCACGTCTCAGAATCAAGCCCAAAAGGTCAAATTCACCCTATAGCAGAGCCCACACAAAGCCCCATGCACCACTTGAGCCATACTAAAGCCCTGGGTTAAAGGTTTAACACCAATCTCCACAGGCCCGGGGTCTATCAGGTTATGTCTACACTGCAATTAAAAGCCTGTGGCTGACCGTGCCAGCTGACTCAGACTAAAGAGCTCGGACTAAGGGGCTGTTTAACTGAAGTGTAGACATCTGAGTTTGGGCTGGAGCCCAGGCTTTAGGACCCTGGGTCCCAGAGCCCAGGCTGCAACTGGAGCCCAAATATCTACTCCATAATTAAACAGCTCCTTAGCAGTGTTGACATACCCTTAGTGAGCGGCAGGAAGCGTTTTGTACGTAGGGATGAGCGCACCTTGTGGTGTTTGATATTTTGTGAATCTGCAATATCCTTTGGGGGTTTGTGGTGTTCTCAAGACACTCTTACTTTAAATCCAGATGTGTGCTTTTCCAAGAAAGAGTCGATATTTTTTTTAAAGTTAAAGGGCAGCCTAGGCTCTGTTTAGCAATTGCACAGGCATGGGCGAGCTGCCTGTGTACAGTGTATTGTAGACTCTGGACTAGATCGTCATCTGCACCGGAGCTCCACTTGCCACAGCTGAGGAGAGCAGGGCAAAGTTGCCCCTCCATCTCACAAAGCAATCAAAGAAGGGGCCAAGGAGCCAGTCCTCTGGGGTGTATTAGGTATCTCTTCCTTCATTCGAATTTTCTCTCTCATATTGCTCCCTTTTTCAATCTCCTTACAGGGCACTCTCATTCTGTCCACTCTCTGCTCCACTTTTCACCCTGTTCTTTCTCGGTGCGCTGTTTCCTCTCTCTGCTCCTTTCAAAGGTCCTCTCCTAAACAGAGCATGGCCCACTTAATGTCCAAGGCTGAGATGAAAATTACAACTCAGAATGTCTGAGTAGGTTGGGAATTAGGCAAAATGAGTTTGCTCCTCCCGAATTGTGAGCGTCTCTGAAGTGAGCGTGGGATGTTACTTTATTACCCATACCCTTTAAATACAAAATTGACAAAAATTCTGGGAAGTGTTTCATTAGAAAACCAAAAAAACCCCCAAACTGAATTTTTTTTGGTCGGAAAGCAAAATCTTTTTTAGGTTTTTGGCAGGTTTTGGCTGATTTTATTTAATTTATTTATTTATTCTTTGGGTGCAGATTTTGGTTTTGTTTTGTTTTTAATTGAAAAATCAAAATTTTCTGCTATTACAATGAAAACCAAAAATATTTTCATTCACATTTTCTGGGTGGAAACCCCCATTTTTCCAGCCAGCTGTACTTGTGGGATCACAGACTGAGATGCATGGCTGCAATGGTATGAACAGGCTTCTATACTGATAACATTAGCAAGCATTTTACTAGCGCACAGATGATATACAATAGAACCTTGCTTATCTCTCCTTCCACATGGTATTAGAAGAGTTTTTTGTTTTTTTTTAATCACTACCCTCATATTTATGGGTAGAAACCCCAAGTCGTGGCTGTTCATAAGTTGACTGTATAGTTTTAAAAGAAAAAAAACATTTAAAAATGTTTCTCGACATAAGTTTTTTGTCAGCATATATTTCCTATCAGTCGGGAGTATATTGTCCCTTGGTTGTGTCAGCATAAATCCAATTAGCTTTCATGGGAACAGAATGGTTTATTCATCTGCCCATGGGCAATGCATAACTCCTATTCAACCCTTCATAGCTATGCTTCTGGTCCAGCTTCTGAGTTGCCACTACTTCTGTTCCTGTTCTGCCATTCCACAGGAATCACAATGGAACTTCATGACGTGCCTGGAACAATGATGGTGTGTTTTGCCTGACAGCAGCAAAATGAGGTGCATAGACATGCGTGTGGATAGAGAGCAGATGTCACTGAAAGACAATGCCCTTCTGTTGAGAGAACCATCTTTATGTGCTAAGGAACACGTGTGAAACATAAATAATCCTTTGTGAAAAGGGTTGATTTAGTTTTAAGAAATGTATGTCCTTTTGTAAAACTGTAATTTTTCCCTTTAAAGTAACCTACCGTATCTTGGTATTTATGCCATACTTGTCATCACTAATATCTGAGCACCCAGAGCCACAGTTAAATGTACTTAGTTAATTGAATGCATGTAGAAGGTGCCCACTGTGTGAATATGCACACAGTGACAGTACAGTAAATTAACAATATTACAGTATTAAATAAATAAGAACCACAGGAAAAGACCACCAACCAGCCGAAAAGGAAATGGCAAAGAGCAAGCCCTGTGTCATTAAGGCAAACCACCCACCAAACAAAAGACAGCAACTCTTTATTAAAACGAAAACCAGGAAAGACAAGGAGTTAAGATACCAAAAAGGAAATCAAAACAAAGGAGAGGGTCCAAAAAGAGTCAGGGGTAACCCTGATTCAATAACCAGGCCCGAGAAGCAACCCATGAAGTATCACATGTGGGAGAGAGTTCTCCAACACAGGTCCCTGGCCCAAGAAAGACAACCGAAAGCTGACTCATGATGCTGGCCAGAAGTACACAGCAGGCCAAGAAATTATTATTGAGGCATTTAGGGCTTGGATGATTTATGTATTACACTATCTCTTACCGCTTTCAATTTCGATTTCGATTTATGACTAGCCGATGGCTCCCTGGAATGCAGCTGTGCAGTCAGGAGCCTCTCTACACTTGCCTAACCCACATAAAGGTCCCCCAGAATTGGTGTCCCTGTGCTTGGAGGAGTGCAGGAGATGCGACTCAGTTGCTCACCCGAGCAGCAAGTCACTGGAAAGGGGGAGGGAACTAGCTGTAGCAAGTTGGTTGGCTCTGTGTGTTGGGGTGAGCTGGGGGAAAAAATTGTCCTGTACCCTTAAAGGGGTATCACAGATTGCCTCCCAGCAGTCCCTGGTTGCACAGAGAGTAGCACAATCTGCCTCTAGCTACATGCCCCCATCCTGTCCAATACAAGAACAGAAACCAGCACTGAAATGAACTTGTCTGCCTACTGAGAGAACACTTCTTTCACTGAAAATAATACTGAGTTTGTAACTCTGAGTGAAGGATTGTTTTATTGGCGAGGACAAAATTCAAACCTCCCTTAGTGACGTGGATTGCAATGTAAAAAATGACAACTGAACTGGTGCCGTTTCGAGAACATCAGAACTGTTTGTTTGCTAGAGCGGTCAAGCTTGTGAAAAACCTATGGCATGTGAATCCAGTGAGCTTTTCTTTTCTTTTTCCAGCTTAGCCACGTTTGCCTGGCTTGACTTGAGCCTGAGGTGAGCTCAGTTAACACTAACTGGCCTTTGGAGAGGTCATGATTCACAATCAGTGTACTCAGCTAGCACATATGGGTGTAGTAGAAATACATGTATAAAGTCGGGGCTGGCCCACAGCATTTTGGCACCTGAGGCGGAGAGCTCAAATGACGCCCCCATTCCCCCTTGCTTGGGCCAAAACTTTGAAACTCTGGGTCCTAGTGCCCCCCCCCCCCCCACGGTCTGGCACCTGAGGTGGCTGCCTCAGTTCACCTCTTGGTAAGGCCAGCCCTGTATAAAGCATACATTTTTTGTGTGTGTGCAGCAGGAGGAAGACCCTGACAGTCCCTACTCCATAGAGTTTATAAGCTACATAAATAAGACAGACAAAAAAAAAGTGGGGTGAAAAGAAATGTTATTATCCCCATGTTACAAGATGGTGTAGCAAAGCACAGACAGACCTGTACTTTGCTACTCCATCTTGTAACATGGGGATAATAGCATTTCTTTTCACCCCACTTTTTTGTATGTTCACCCTTTTTACAAGACCATGATAAATTTTGTACAAAGCATGCTTTGTGAAGTATCATTTGAAAACTCATAATCTGCTGAACATTATTGTCCCGGTAAAATATGTGTATCAACATTGTATGTAAAGTTATAAATTTTTCTACTGTATAACATTGCCATAACATGTTCCAGAGCTAGAAAGGCAGGCCTAAACCAGTTCTTGGAGACAAAGACATGCTCGCACCCCAAAATAGATATTAACAAAGTCAAGTGGGCTATCACTTAGTTAAGCAGCCATTTTCTGGCAGGGGAAAGGCGTGAACAAGAAATTTACATTTCATCACAAGGACAGTTCAAACCTCATGTCCACAAGAGACTGTTTGGCCACCATGACTCAGCAAAGATATTTCTAGCTCAAGAAATTGAATTAGAAAGAGGAGAAAAACACTTGACCTCACTCGTCTCCTTCTTCATCTCTGCTCATGACATCAGTGACATGTAAAGAACTGAATGGGGAGAGCAGAGACTTTTCAATTAGTACAGACTGCTCTAAGTTTATGGTGAGGAAAAACCTTTTGCTTTTAAGTTCACTTAGTTTGTTAAGCAGTTAGTGTGTGTTTTATCTTATTTCTTTTGCAACCAATCCTAACTTTTATGCCTCATTACCTGTAGCCACTTAAAAACTTTCTTTTCTTTCTGTAGTTAATAAACCTATCTTATTGTTTTATCTTAACTAGTGTGGATTAAAGTGTATAGGAAACTCAATTGGGGATAACAAGGCTGCTGCATATCATTTTCCATTAATGAAATGACAGACTTTATATGAGCTTGCATTGTTCAGCAGTGTTGGACAGCACAAGATACACATTTCTGGGGGAAAGTCTGGAACTAGAGAGCTTGCTGGTATTGCTCTGCAGTTTAATTCATGAGTGGCTAGCTAGTCCCATTTACAATGGAGTTCCAATGGGACAAATCCGGGAGGAGAATCACAACCCAATGTCAAGGTTAATTTTAGTGAAACAATCTTTTTGTAGTACTGCATTCCAGTCCACTAGTACAAATTGTCTTTTCCCCCTTTAAAGTTCAACGCATTCTGATGGCTACACCTACGCAAAACAAGGGTACAAATATTTTTCCACCAAGCGGAGAAACAAAAATGCCACACAGTGAACGCAAGTTAATCACCAAGCGCTAGAATTTTGCGGCCAGTTTTAGATCAATCCCAAGTTCGGTAGCAGTGCAGTTTCCATCCAAACCTCGCAAGAGAAACTACGATTTCATATAAACAACAATTGTGTAAGCATTACATCAAATGGAATTGGGGATGTTCAGGAACTCTGCAAATGAGACTAGTGAGGTGCCTAAATGTGGACTTTGGGTCAAGTTTCTCAGAAATTGGAGCCTAAATTTAGGCATCTGAGGTAAAAATTTTAATAACACCTAAGTGACTTACGAGCCTAAGTCCCACTGACAATTAGTTTGTTACTACTTAATTTCAGTGGGTAAAATTTTCAAAAGTGCCTAACTGAATGACAATTGGACTTAGGCTTTTTAGCCACTTAGGCTCTTAATTCGCTTAGGCTCTTCTACAAATTTTACCTTCACATCTATATTAAGGCACCTAAATAAATGGCCTGATTTTCACAAAAGCTCCCTATCATGAAGCCCTCATTGATTTTAATGGGAAAAGAAAATGTTTGATTACTGTATTACACCCAGGATAGTTGTTGTGAAGAAATTACTGTCCCACAGTTTCATTTACACGAAAGCCCCTTTACATCAGTCAGGCAGTGGGAATGGACCTTAAAGTGGGCATAAATGTAATTTACTCCCACTACAAAGTACTTAACACTGCCAGAGTGGTGTAAGAGAGCCAATAAGCAATGCTAAGGGCCTCTGTTGAAGACTATGATAACAAACTAAGCAAACTTTTTGGTTAATGACACACTCGTTTAGAACAATGAGAAAACAAATCCAAGGTTCTTTGTTCTTTCTTTAACAGGTCCCTTTATTGAATATATAGGGCAGAACTCAAAAATTCAAAAACAGCATTGTTTTAAACCGTATATATTTTGCCATTGAAAATTAACTTGGATATCACTGCAAAATTTTTAAAAGCACTTTGTGTTACAGACATCTGCAAATGAATATTAAAAGACCATCTAATATTATTGTTAGAACCAATATAATTATAGACACGGTATTACACCCACATGCAGAGAGATTACATAGTTATCTGTCAAACCACAACAAAGCCTAATGATGTGGAATCACAGTTCCATGTTTGCTAGCCAAGTTTATTATATTTTCCAGCTTTCAGCAAGAAGCCCTAATGAAAACAATATGCAATTAGTATTTAAGTTGTCACAAAATTACAGAGGAATCACATAGACTAAATGCATACTAAATTGATAGGAAATCCAATTCTATTTCCACTAGCACATCTCCATAAACTTTAATGTTTGGGAAAATATCATTAATTAGTTATATTTCAGCTAGTTCACATGTATACTTGCAGGAAGAGCTCCACTAAAGAAAATTCCTTCATGACTCCAGCTCTGAAAGGAAAATACATAATGTGCTACAGTGTCTAAGTGATAAAAGCTAGTACTGCTAAAAATGTACATTACCTGTGGCTTTTTGGTTTTTCTCTTTCTTTATAACTAAGCTCTCATTCCTTCCACCAGCAAATAGCTATGTGTGGATGATAATGTTTTGGAATGCTGATTTAACAATGAACATGTTCAGGGATCAAAGGAATGTGTGCAAACAAAAGCAGGATTGTCATTCGTGTTTCGCTCATAGTGCATTGTAATCATACCGCGCAAAAGGCCTTTAAAATACCATTTTCCCTTTTGTCACACATTTAGGTTTTTCATTTGAATTGCAATGTGAGGAGCTGTATGTGCATTAATATAGCTTTGACTAGTTAGGTGACAGGAGCAGGTGCTTTTTACTTCTACCTGAAATTGTAAAGGCCTTTCATACTCTCTGAAAAAAAGAAAGACTTCTGAAAATAGGAGTTACAGACAATTATAGCAATTCAGCATGCAGTATCTGTTAATTTCCTTGCATAGGTTAAAAGCAAAAATGCCTTGACAAAGCATTAATTAGAAATGAATAAAACAGAAAAATGTCTAATCAGAAAGGCTTCACTGAAGGATTAGTAAATGTAAGAAAACTTTGGCTTAATTTTTTATTTTCCACCCATTAAAGTATTACATCAGTCACATCGTATTATATGAATAGTTACTCTGGTTTCTTTGCAAAAAAACCAACAACCTCAAACCCCTGTACACTTGACTGACATCTTTTTGAAGAGCAAGGATAAAAAAACCAAGAGAATGCATTTAATCACTCTGATGTAGTCGTCTTAAGCTATGCCATTTTATGGTTACAGTTAAGCTCTTAAGCAGAATATATTTTACCAACTCCATAAAACCCTCCAAACAACTTTTCTTTTATGTTAATAGGAGCACAATATACTTTTGTGTTGGCATTTTAAAATATTAAATAATGAAACTTTCAAAAAATATTCACAGCTAACTACAGATCCTATAAACATTACTTTTTCAGTAACAAACACACCAAGTGCATCGTTGAACAGAGTTTAATTTAGTGAAACACTGACATAAAGATATCCTTTCTGTTACACATCTTACCGTCCTGTTCAATTAAATATTGTGTTCTCTTTCAAATGAAAACTCACTATTCCAAAAAGAGCAAAAAACAGGTTACATGTCAGTTGCTGATTATTAATAATTATCCTCCATGTTATTGTTTGCATGTGGCAACCCGTTGTTCATAATCAGCATTCATCTTTCATCTTTATTGGCTGGGCGTCCTGGCAGGTGCTGGGTGGGGTAAACACAGAGGGGTCAGTAATACCCAGCTGTAGATCAAAAAAGCGGGTGGAGGTTGTCACGCTGTAGTTCTTGGTGTAGGTTTCCTGCACTGGGTAACAGTCTTTGACTGTGTAAACGCCAACCCAGGACTCAACTATAATGAAGCACAAAATGTGACTATTTTATGGGACAAGCATGAATTATTTTAAAGTTGTTATTAAAGAGACAAAAGAACATTTGCATATTTTCCTGACTTCAGTGACAACTTTCCAGGAATTTTGGACACCTAGAACGTTGAAAATCCCAGCCTTAATGGAGAAATGAAAAGAAAAATGTTTGGCATGCTGTTTCAAGATAAAATGTTTAGTCATGAGCTGAATATTAATTTATGGAGCAGTTTTTGAAAACTCTGTATGCTGTATATATATCTTAAGCAAGTCATGAGCTGGACTGATATCTGCTACTCTAATGGACAGCATCAATCAATTTAGGATTGGGTTAATCCAATAGGAGTTAATCCCTAATTACCAGGAAATTGTTCTGATCAGAGAATCATGTCTGCAGACTTCCCTTTTTCGATCTAATATTGCCCTAATTCGTGCCAATACTGCCTCCCTAACCCCCCACTCTCTTCCATTTCTTTTCCTTCCTCAACTCACTCTCTCAGTTCTTTGGACCTTTCTGACATAATGCTTCCTTTGCCTTTATATTCACCTAAAACAAGTGTTGACCTATAAGTAGGGCGGTAAGTTTGTCAGGGTGGTAAAAATGTCATGGATGCTCTGACTTTTGTTTGTCTGAGATTTTTCTTTGTGCCCATCATTTTAATAAAGCAGTTATATTCCAGACCCTGGGTCATGACCCATCAGTGGGTTGTGGGAAGCACCTAGGTGGTCGCCAACCTGGTAGAGAGGCGAGGCCCCAGTGGAAGGGGTTGGAGAGCAAGCCCACCCCATACTCATCCCATGGTGACAGCTCCTGTCCTGCAAGACTGGCCCTGGCTCCCTCACATCATGATGGATTGGTGGCCAGGCCAAATTTGAGTGAGTTGCACTGTGACCTGCATGCCAGCTGGCAACACCCAGTGTGGGGAGCCAGGCCCAGTCCTATGGGACAGGAGCTGCTGCTGTGAAGTGAGTGTGGGATGGGCTTGCTCTCCAGCCCTCTCCTCCAGGGCCTTCCCTGTGTGGGATTAGGGCTGCTGTGCCGAGGCAGAGGGAACTGCTACAAGGTCAATGCCTCTTCCCGCCCCCCATTGCGGTGAGGGCAGTGAAGAAGGAGGCATTTATGTATATTGTATTTAAAGAGGTATAGTTGAAATTTCATATCCATGACTTTACAAACCGGTTTCCCCTAAACCTGTGACTTTTACTAAATTTACAAATGAGTTTTGATCAAAAAGTGCGTTGGCAAATCTGCAGCTCCACCTATAAATATCAATTTCTCATCCACGTAATCAAGAAAGTAGGTTTCTCTCACCTCTCCATCTGACTCTCTCATAGCTCCCACATGCCCCTCACTTGGAGGGACATCACTTATTTTAATCCTAAATTTACGTACGTTCCACACAAATTTACATCATCTCCTTTTTATTCTCAAAAATTATTTACCTCACAAATAAAGAACCATGAAATTGAAGTTTTAGAAGGAGTTATTTACACTAAAGGGAGGAACTCCACAGCATTTTGTGTTTCCTGCATGAAAAATGTTTTGGGTCCCACATTTCGAGTAAACATCAAACACTGCATCCCACAGGTATTCCGAGGTAGTTGAAGAGGTCTGAGTATCCTTGATGGTCACCATAACTTGAAAACATATCTCTTTCTGTAGTTAACACATTGCCAAATGTATTTCTTCCTTCTGCTACTGAAGGCTCTTTCTCCAGTCTCATACTACTGGGCCTCAGAGCCACCTTTGACACTATGCAATACTCAGTTTCCATAGCTATGTAGGATATCTGATTTCCTCTTACCTATGAAGTCGCTCATTCTCTGTTTTGGTGGGAATTCCTTCTCTACACCAAGACTCCTCCTCTGTGGAGACCCACAACCTTCTACCTTCATTCCTTTTAGTTATCTTAATTCCTAACTGTGAATTTTATACTGATGAACTTCAGCTGTACATATTTTGCCTTTTGTCACATCTTTAATGAAAATATATATGGCTTCTTTTAATCTTCTTCTAGTTAACTATCTCAAACACAGAAGTGTTCATCCTGGAAAAGAAGAAGCATTCCCAAACACAGCTCGAACTCCTCTACCTCTTTCCTTGACTCATTCCTCCCATCTCCCTGTAAATCCTTGGCACCATCCTAATCCCTAAAATTTTACTTCTCCCACAACTCTTTGTCTGCAAATCTGCCCATCATCTTCTCCACAGCATTGCCCATATAAGCCTTCCCCTTGCCTGCCCCCATTGTGGAAATCTTTACCCATACCTTCATTAGTGCAACTTCCACCTCCCTAAGCATCTCCCCTAGCTCACCATTCATTTGAAATCCTGTTCAAATCCTGCACTCCTTGGACCCTATTCTCCACTGCAAGGTACAAGTCAAGAGCACAAAATTTGTATCCTGAGACGGAGAATACATCATGGACTTAGTCCAGCCTAAGTCTCAGACCTCCTCTCTCTCTCTGGTCCTCCACCACTAGTTTTCCCTTTGTCAATTCATGTAATCTTGCCACTGCTGATGCAAGAATTTCTCTCTCTACAGCTTCCGCCATCCAGAAGGGCTTCATTGATTCACCAACCTTTTTTAAATCTCACCTCAGAGCATATATTTTCTCTCTTGTCTGCACCTCTTAACTTTTCTCTTCCCCTTTTTTAACTTGGTGACTGTATAGTTTTAGGGATGTGCTCAAACACCTTGATGACCTAGAGCCTACTTTTGCACATTATTTGGGACACAGTTTGTATGAAAGAGGCGATTCAAAGCTGAATTTTATTGTATTTTATTATACAGATTTTAAAAGGTGCCATAATTAAACACTGGCAGAGCAGATATTTTTCCTTTGGTGTAATAATTAAGGGATTTCTTCTGTGGAAGGCTCTTTTGGGATTATAAAGATTGATAAAAAATTGGTTACTGTCTAACAAATAATTTGAAAAAAAATGAGTTTCTAACAGTAAGACTAAAGATCAAGAATTTAGAGCATTTTAAAGTTGTTGATTCTATCTTGGCTTTTTAAAAAATGTTATACTTCTTGAATTTGGATGTGTATATTATTTCAGCATTGTATCCTTGCATAAGCTAGAATCTGCACTGAAATTTCAAAATTGACCAGTGCACCAATTCCCATGTGTCTCCTTGCTCAATCACAGGGAGGTTAACATACATTACAAATTAAATTATAAGACATGGAGAGGGAGAATACATCTGAACATAACCACTTGATACTTTTTAAGTTTTAAACCCTAGATGCTACCAAGTCCAGAGATCCTTCCAGTAAACCCTAGTGCATTTGATTAGTATTTCTTATTACAGAAACCCTGATTCCAGCCCCTAATGGATGGAAAATATACACCATCATGCTAGATGCAGTGACATCCGCATTTCAGTAACCCCTATTAGTGACATTTTTTTTCTTTCTTCCAGCCCTTTAGTGGCCTCTACCTTCTCTTATCCAAATGGTCATGCACATTTATTCTATCATTTTAAAATTCAGTCCACATTAACAAAACAATTTGAGTGGTGATACACACACAGAACGTCTAAATAAAGGCTGATAAAATGAAAAATAAATTCAACACACTTCTCATAAAATCGTAATACATTCGTGAACATATATAAATAAACGAACAGTCTACAGGATCCTTTTCAGACCTGCTCATTATGGTTTTTGTGAATTTCATATAAAAATGAATGCAAAATAAAATGCTATTGAAGTACAATATATTTCCATTGAAACCAGAATAACCTTACCATAATAACAACCTCCAGAATCCAAACCAAATTAGTTCTGAGGGAGGGAGGGATGTATGGATAGACAGACATGAACAGGACATTGTTTTCTTTCAATATTATGAAAGACACAAAAATAACTGTTGGTGTACAATATAGCAGGGCATATTCAAATGACTTCAAGAGTGCAAATTGATACTATCTGGATATCAAGTACCATAAATCTGCCAATGATACTGGATCTGAATAACAAGTTTCCTGGTGTGGGTGGTGACATGTCTCTAGTGGAATGTGTGAGGATGCATCCAGTCTAGTTAGAGTTCTAACAATCTTTTCCTTTGTTTTATTTTTAATTTTTTTTATTAAAGAAATATTTTCCCTTGGCTGAGTATTAAGGTTCATAACTAGCCGTATATTTTGTTGGTCATAACCATAAGTATTGCATTAACTGGATAATGCTGTAAATTCAATTTAAATTCAGGGGGGTTTAAGAACTATTTTTTATAGTTAAGGTCTGGGTGCGATGCTTCCCAGAGGTACCCAGGGTTGTGAGGTATCTTGCTACTACCTACTCTTAGCGCGAAGAAGCTTTGTCTATGCCTGCCATGGGACAGCTACCCAGTTCTTTCAGTCAGAGGCAACACAAGCACCCCCTTCTAGATCTACATAGGCCCTCCTGTCTCTCTACAGGTTAGCAACAGGCACACTCTAACCTACGACCACTTCAAGCCTCTCCCTGGAGTGTCCAGTCCCTGATACAGTGGACTCTGGTAGTATTCACAGATTTGCCATTTCCAAAGAAACAGTACATCCCAGATTACCATTTACACCTAAGATCACGGCTCTGCTTAAAGCACAGCACTTAGATATTGTGACAGGGTCTGGCCAGATGGCTACAAGAAAGTGATCCTATTGGGATCCGGTATGTGGGTGGGTGAAGCCCACCCACTGCTAAAGGATCCCCCCCGCCCAGCCTAAGAGGGAGATCCACAGGACCTGGACACCAAATAAATGCGGGGGGGCAACTAATGAAATAACAGGGACAGGAGTGTGGTCAAAGGGTCAAACGAAGGGAACCGGACGGGGACACCGAGCAGAGAACCCTGGACAGCACCCACTGCTCCTCAAAGGCATCAAGGGAGTCAGTGGATGCCACCCAGAGGAACTCTGCCCGGAGGCGTGAATGGACGGAGGATCAGAAGTAGGCCCCACAGTCACAGGAGACGCCATCGGCCAACCTCCTCACTCTGGTTTTATAGATGGCCATTTTAGCTAGGGCCAGGAGGAGGTTGACCAGGAGGTCCCGTGACTTAGTGGGGCCACAGACAGGGAGTGCATACATAAGGAGGTGAGGGGAAAAGTGCAATCAAAATCTTAACAAAACATTCATGAGGAGCCAGAATAGGGGCTGCAGCTTGGCGCACTCCAGGTACACATGCGCCAGGGTTTCCCTCATGCCGCAAAAAGGGCAGGAGTCCGGGATTGGGGTGAACTGCGCCAAGTACACGGCCGTGCTCATGGCCCCGTGAAGGAGCTGCCAATTGATGTCCCTGGCGGGCCTCGGGACCAAGGTGGAATAGAGGCTGGCCCACCGGGGCTCCTCACCCTCTAGAGGTGGCAGGGGTCCCGCCACTTTGTGTCAGGGCGGGACGCAAGGGTGAGGACGTGGAGGGTGTGGAGCACGAGCGTGTAGAGATGTCGTTTTGGCGCGGTCTGGAACCGGACCGGCTGCAACTCGCGCAGCCGGCTCACGGTGAAGGGGGAGGGGGGTTGGTCGGGTCCACGGGGCAGGGGCCCGATGAAAAGGTCCGGAGGGCCTGGGGTGCAGGGTGGGCGGGGCGCGCCCTCTCGCAGGACCCGGTCGAGGTAAACCCGAGCAGTGGGCAGCAAAGCGGCCCTCACCTCCTGAAGTACGCGCAGGGCAGTACGAGGTCTGGAGAGCCCCATGCCCTGAGCGAGCGTCAGGGGATCCAGCCAGTCTCCTCGGTCGTAGTCCAGGAGGTCTCCGACTCTGGTGACTTCCGCCAGGACCAACCTCTGGTGCACCGAGGGCGACTCTGCCACCTGCACACGGAGCTGGGGGTTGTGTAGCAAGGGCTCCGCGAGGAGATCTTCCCCCACAGAGGCCGCCACGGACTTGGTCGCTGTGAACAGTTTCCAGGTCCAGAGGAGGTCCTGGTAGAAGACCGGCAGCCCGGAGAGGTCTCGCGGAAGACCTCTCGGATGGAGATAAAGGAGCTGCCGGTCATATCGGAGCCCCCGGAGGCGGCGCAGGAAGGCGTGCACCAATGCGCTCCACGCCGGACTACCTGCACCATAAAGGAGCCTCTGCAGGGCCTGGAGGCGGAAGACATGGACCTGAGTGCGGAGACACTTCAGGCCCTGCCCTCCCTCCTCCAGGGGTAGATGGAGAACCCCTGCAGAGACCCAGTGCAGTCCTGACCAGAAGAACTCCAGAATCAACGTCCAAAGGTTGGCCAGGAAATCCGGGGCCGGGACCAGGGTGTTGAGCCAGTGCCAGAGCATGGACAGGACCAGTTGATTAAGCATCAGTGCCCTCCCTCGAAGGGAGAGACACCAGAGTAGTTCTGTCCATTTCTGGAGCCACTCTATCACCCTGCCCTGCTAGAATCAATTAAGGCAGGCTAATCAGGGCACCTGGGTTTAAAAAGGAGCTCACTTCAGTTTGTGGTGCGTGTGTCAGGAGCTGGGAGCAAGAGTCATTAGGAGCTGAGAGTGAGAAGGTGTACTACTGGAAGACTGAGTAGTACAAGCATTATCAGACACCAGGAGGAAGGTCCTACGGTGAGGATAAAGAAGGTGTTGGGAGGAGACCATGGGGAAGTAGCCCAGGGAGTTGTAGCTGTTCAGGAGGCACTCTAGATAGCTGCATTTCACAGGGCCCTGGGCTGGAATCCAGAGTAGAGGGCGGGCTCGGGTTCCCCCCAAACCTCCCAACTCCTGATCAGACACAGGAGGAGTTGACCTGGACTGTGGGTTCATGAAAACAGCCAAACTGGGGGCTGCCGTGAATCTCTGAGGCGAGCAAATCCGCCAATAGGCACAAGACCCAAGGTAGAGGAGGAACTTTGTCACAATATGTTTATAGAGAAACCAAGTACAAGTTTATTTGTTATAAGTATAACAAAGCACAGTGATTCAAGTAATAGCAAGTAGAAGTATCGGAAACAAATGGTCACATATCAAATAAAATCGTAACATGTTTTAGAACCCGGACTTAATTAACTAGATACTTTCATGTCTTGTAGAGCAATGCTCACCCAAGGTCCTTCCAGTGTTTTTCAGCCAGGTTGGCTGTGACCCAATTTTCATGAGGCAAAACATGGTGTCAATTTGCCTTCTCAGCAAAGGATCCAGGGTGTTTGCATCCATAGACATATCAGAACAATCCACTGTCCTTATTCATAAACAGGATGCCTATATACTCCTTTCTTGTAGACTTTGCAATCTCTTAATCAACAACTGGCTCAGTATGCAAATAGGTCTACAGTGTGAGGCACACAATACACAGTACCCAAACGGCCATACAGGGAGATAGGCATCTGCT
This sequence comes from Caretta caretta, assembly GCF_965140235.1. NCBI lineage: Eukaryota > Metazoa > Chordata > Testudines > Cheloniidae > Caretta > Caretta caretta. The sequence continues at coordinate 179,506,061 of NC_134207.1, forward strand.
ACCCTGTGCCCGAAAGGAACCCGCCCAAGGTATGTCACCTCCTGGTAATCTGCCTTAACACCAGGGCCTTAAGAACACAATTTCCAGTTCAGATACGTAACTCCTCAAATATTATCCATGCACACATTTTGACATGATTAGGATTACCATTGGGCTACTGGCTCTCAGCAGAGACCTCACATGCTACCCTTCAGTGATTATTGTGCATATATCTGACCCAAGGGAGCCCTATAAAACCCTATGGAGCCCCAATGCCCTCTGTCAGTTGGCTCCAAGAAGTCCTTGGGTCACACTGGGTAATCTCCAAGCCACACAGGTCACGTGCAGTTACTCCTTAAACTGTGAAAGAGTCTCTCTATATTATAGATTTTCTTATGAATAATTCTGGGCTCAGATTACTGGACTCTAATGGGGAAATGGTGTGATTTCATCCCAAACTTTGTCTGAGACATGCAAACAACTCCATTATATGCTCCTGTAGATATTTAACCCTTCTTAGATAATGAGGACATTTTCTTTAATACAATACAATGAATATGATATACAGTATGTGCTGGATATTTATTACATGTTATTTCTTCCTGCAAATTTTGTGGTAATATGAAAGCCAATACTAACAGTCAGCTGGAAAATTATATCTTGGGTAAAGGAGATGCAGACATTTTTTAACAAAACCAAACCAAACACTTACATTTCCTGGCTGGTTTTCTGTCAGACCATTCCTGTACCATAATTTCATCTCCAGGCCCCCCGATGTAGTACTGATCTTCATAAGTGGAGTTGTTAGGAATATCATAAGGATCCCATGGCTCAGTCAAAGCAATCTTTGAGCACAGCTTTGTGACTTGTTCAATCTGAAACATCACTGCATCTTTATAGAGAAATATATATTCAAAGAATCTGAAACATTTAAAAAAAGAAAACAGTTAACGTTCATGATGTTTTTACAGCTAGTAGCACTCCCTGTAGTTAACATTGCCTGAGACTTCTCTTTATAACACCCTGTTTTTAGTCGCTTATAACTTTGTCAAATTTTAACCATTTTGGCTGAAATTTTCCATATTGGGTATCTGCCTCAGTATGAGGGTTTTATTTTTTTTAAAAAAAAGTTTCAGCTGAAGTCCTTCAGCCATTTCTAAGAATGAGATGAGGGGAAAATATGTTTTGCCCTGGTTACATTTTTTAAACAACATTTTAGTTTAGAAGCCCTAGCACCTGCCAGTTTTGTGGAGCAAGGGCTTGACATTTGGCAGGAGGATGGCCTTTGTGTCAGGGTTATATCATTTGTGTCCCTGTGAAAGTCTGTCCAAATTTGGGCAAGGTATAAGCCTTTGAAAAATTTCAGTTTTCATACACTCAACTTGTTTGAGTTTAGTGGTTAAATTCTCTGAAGATTCTGTCCTCAGTGAGCATGCTTAGTCCCCTCACAGGTCTTACCATGTGAACTGAGGCACAGGGAATTGAGGCTCAGGGCAATTAAAGCCAAAATTTTCAAAACGTCCTCTAATTTTGGATGCCCAATTTGAGACACATAGTGAACAGTTTTCCAGAGTATTTAGCATGTGTACAGCATATTATATGTTCAAAGCACAGCTCCAGTCAGATTTTTCAGTCCAGTTGCAGTTGTAAGCGCTCAGCACTTCTGCAAATCTGGTGTCAAGTGTAGAAACTGAGCACAAAGTTAATGGCCATCTGTGAACATTTTAATGTAAGTATTTGGCTTAAATGATTAAACCAGATCACAACTCTGAAGTATAAGAAAAGACAGAATCCAATTCTTCAGGGTGGCATTCAACTTCCTTAACCAGAAAACAATTTCTTCTTTTCCTGAAATCACCTGCCTCATTCACAACCCTTGCAACAAGTGAGGCACGGCTCCTACAAACAAAAGCCTTACTCACTATACAACCTTGATTCATTCTCAGAGTACCATCTATCCCCTGCACTGATGTAGGGGTCCTGTGGAAAAAATAGGTGTGATTATGTAATTAAAGACTCTATCATAATGCATATGGGGAACCTTAATTGTGGCATTTCCTAATTTTTGAGTGCTTGACTTTTCAACCCTGAACATTCTTGTAATGTAATTTTTTTAATGTAATATTACATAAGACCAGGTGGAAGTAAATGCAATTCAAAATGTTATTAATTCACCATATAAAATATATATAGGTAGGAATCACTTCACCCACTGCTCAGGTGAAGTTATTTAAAGGTTAAAACATGAAAAACATTTAACAGTGGTTAAAAGCCATTTAGCAACACTCACAGCAGCTCAAGAGAGAAAGTGAAGAATAGTGTATCCAAATACAGGGGGAAATGTAGGTAAGTGAAATGTAATTAGACAAACTGGAAGTTGATTAAGACATCCTGATTCTTTCAAAAATTGCCACAGAATCATTACTGGCCTAAAGTAAATTTACATTCTCTTTGTTGAAAGAAAAGTTCACACCATTGTGATAGGGGTCAGGAGAACTATCTGGTATCTGGTCAGTAAAATGCTGAATTTGTGAACACTTAAGCATGTGCATAACTTCTGTTCCACTGAATACAGTGGAGCTACTCATGTAAGTACAATTATGCATATGCTTAAGTGTTTTCAGGATCAGGTTTTAAGGGTTTAAATCCAGCTCAGCTTCCTCTTCTGCTTGCATAAGTTCAGCAGTGGCGTCTTGAGATTCAGAGAGAAAGAGAATGCCTTTGGGAAAGTGAGCTGCACGCATGCAGCTGAGTCTCATGGCATAGCAATAACTTTTGACCTTGAACTATCATCTGGAAAATTTGCAAATTAACCAAAGATAAAAATGCTGATTTATCTTTTAAAATGATGTGACATACACATTACATCCTGTCTGGTTTTAAAGGATTTCACTTCTCTTTCTTCCTTCAAATCCCTCCTCAAAACCTATTTTCTTTGGAAATTCTTCCTACTTTATTTCCCCTAACAATCATCTCTTCACACCTTCCTTTCCCTGAACTGTTATCCAGTGTTTTGCCTTCTCTGTCTTGTCTCTCATATATTATAAGGTATTTGGGGGAAGGGAATGTGTTTTACCCTGTATTTTGTAAATCAAATTATATATTATTTATATTACATAAGAGATATATTCTGCCACCCTTAGTCAAGTGGAGAGTACCTTAGGCTTCAATCCTCCATATGCTTATGCATGTACTCAACCTTAAGCACATGAGTAGTCAGTCTAACTTCAGTGGGACGACCTGCATGTTTAAAGTTAGGCGTGTGTATAGAGCTATGTTCAGAATTGGAGCCAAACCCTGTAGATACATTTAGTTGACTTTGCTTTCTCAAACATAAATACCTAGCAATGTGTATATTAATAAAACAAAATAAAAAACCCTAAAAACACAAGATACTTCACTGTACACACTTCTCACCCTGGGGAGAGGATGAGAAAAACTCATTACAGAGGTTAGTAATGTCGCTTAATGCACAACTGGAGGGCACTCTGATACTAAAGTGATGAGCACAGAATAAGACTCTAAATAGAACAAAATAGACTACTATGCCCACAATGAAATCATTGGTGTGCAGAGGTGTGTGTGATAATCTTTGATAATAAAGCAAGTAAACAAGTTTATACTGTAAATAAATATACTCTCCCTAGGTCTTACAAAAAATTCAGACATACCTATTATTCTAATTTTTACAGTGAGGATTGCTTCTGTGTATGTCTATATGCCTCCACACAGTGAACATAAGGTACTCTGCAGTTTTGCCAGACTTTTATTTCATTACACATTATTGAAGGTGAACTGCTAAACTGTTATTTTACAAAAAGAACTATTTACTAGTCAAAAACAACAACAAAATGTGCATAGACTTAAAAAGGACAACCTGGCATATTTTAAAACAAAAAAATTGAAAACCATTTCCTCTTTTACTTTCCTACCAAGTCCTAAATGTACTCCCTGTAGTTGTTTTAGGTGCTTGAGATGTCACTGGCTTCCTAAGGGGAAGCATGGATTCCTGAAAGTAGGTTTTTGCAGGAGAACAGATTTTTCAAATACTTTGTTTTTTAAAAAGTAAATGTAGTTGGAATCTTTATCTACAATTACTATTATTCTGTTAATAATTTCATTTCTTAAACAGTTTTTTAAAACAACCCCCAAAATCCTTTATACCTCGCCTTCAAATATAATTTATAAAGGAGCTACTTGGTCCAGTTTCTATCTTTCTGGTTTAGATTATTTCCCTTCCTCTCCCCTACTTTATGCTGTGTACTTAAAGGGACTCTGTTAAAAGCCTTTACAGTCCTTTTTTATATGACTTAAAATTAATAAAATCCTGTACATTAAGGCATGTATATAGTGTTTACTTCTCCTTTTGTGAGCATAATACTCCCTCTCACTTCAGTCAGGCCTTATATTAGCTAATAATGTTTACAAAGCATTTGGAAGGTGAAAGGCAGAATGTTATATATTAGTATTATTATTATTGCTGATGTGTTATTCAGATGTGAACGATGTCATTTTAAATTGTTGCAAATGAACTTCAAAGTTAATTTTTTTCACCTCCACTAAAATAACTGGAAGTGTGGATAATCTACCTCTGTCTTGATGGTATTGTTTAGATTTGTCTAGCTGCATTTTCAAAAAGATCATTGGTGCAATTGGTTTAAAAACATTGTGAAAGCCTTCTTCACAACTAGAAGTGATAGAAATTTCACTTTTTAAAAAACAAGTGTTTCTATTCTGATAAATATAACAAAACCTACAGGTAGCTCTACATCCTTAATTCTTTGGCTTTCTTATGCCCTGTTTGATAATGTATACCACAACTTTCATAGAAATATTGCTTCTTTTTCCAAATCAGTTTTCTAAACAAAATATTGATCAGTGTATTTCACAAGCCTAGTTCATTAAATGATGATAGCAACAGCTAATCTCTTCATTTTAATTTTAAATAAGAACATTGTAGAGGAGACAAAAAGCTGCTGAGTAGACATTCAGACAGATGATAAATACTTTTTTTCAGGTCAGGAAGACTTCATCTGCTTTTGGAAATCTCTGGCCAACTCATTTCCTAACTGTGAAGCATTCATTTTTTTTTTTTTTTGGTATACTTCTGGGAACTCCATTCCTCTTTCCCATGATGTTTCAGTAATTTCAGACTTATGTTTTTTTTCTGGTATATCTGACTTCAACAACAGTAATTACCATATTTGATCTCACATGTTTGGCAAAGATGCAGAATTATAATATATTGTACAAATACGGTATTGTATATATACACATGTGGCAGTACATGTAATCTAATGTTGTGTCAATGCAGTACTTTTTAGACTGACCAAAAATGTTCTCAGATTTTACAGGATTTTCTTTTCCAAGGAGCCTGAGCCTTCTGTATCAGGTATCTAATTAACAAGTTATAAACAGAACTTTGACAATACGAGTTTTGAACTGGAAGACATAGGCAGCTTAATCCAGTTAGTTATGAAGTTCAGGTAAAAAGAAAATTTTAAATATAAGAAAAGAATCAAAACCTGAAAAGTCAAAGCTAAATCAACTAAGAGGATTACATATTTCTGTGATTTTACTGAAAAAAAATCATTAAAAAGTTATACAACCTTTTATTCTCTTGATTTTTGTAACATAAATTCGATTAATTACTTTGCCAAAAATGACAGGAAACTACGTTTTTCAGTAAGAAAAGATTTACATCGTTTTCTTTGCTGTTTCTTGTGGGCCAACTGATGTTCCATAATATAGAGCCTAATCTAGCAAGCTTTAATAATCCATTCTAATTTAAGATGTGATTCAGGAAAACACTTGAAACATGTTTAAATTCATTCCTATTTAGGATAGCACTTAAAGCACATGCTTAACTTTAAACACAAGCTTAGAGCCCACTGTCTTGTGTTTCAATGGGATTTAAGCATGTGCTTATGTTCTGTCCTAAATGGGGATGCATTTGAGCAAATCTTTAAGTACTTCCCTGAATTGGGGCCTTTAGTAGTCCCCTTAAAGACAATGGGGTTATTCATAAGAAATGAGATGGAAAATAGTAACAAAAATATTACAATACCTTCATATAAATCAATAGTGTGGCCTCATCTGCAACACTGTGTGTAGTACTGGCCACCCTATCTTTGAGTTTGTACAGCACCTCGCACAACTGGGGCTCCTAGGGCATACAGTGTACAAACAGAAATAATAAAAGGATATTGCAGAACTAGAGAGGGTTCAAAAAGTTGGGGAAAAAAGTCTTCTATTGAGAGGCTGAAAAGACTGGGTGTGAAGGAGCAGAGAGACCTCAGCCGGGCACAGCAGGGGTTAAAGAACACCTGTGGGTTCAGCTAGCCCCACCCCGTTATACCTGCAGCCAATGCCAAGCCTGGAGGGGGGAGAAAAGAAGGGAGCCTGGCTCAGTCAGGGGCTGACTGGCAAAGAAGCAGGAGCTCTCTGTATGCCTGCCTGAAGGCACAGACCAGCAACCTGCCTGCCAACACAGCCACTGGAGGCAAATAAGTCTTCCCCGGCCAAGGGGAACCTGCAGACAAGCCCCAATTGCGGGAAAACTGGACTAGAGGGGCCATGCCCCAAACTAAAAGGACTTAAATAGGGAGCAGCCCAGGAAAACAGGCCATGAAGCCCTCCTCACAGCTGGGAGGAAGGTCCATCTCCCCTGCTTAGGGGTGAGCGACACGGGACCCTGGGTCAGGACCTGAGGGAGAAGAGTTCAGGTGCCCCTTCAGCCCTCCCTAACCAATGATCTAGCCAGTAGGCTTCATGGCCACTGAAGCCCCTATCACAAACGGTGGAGAGTGTGGGCCTCACCCTAGTCCCTGCTGAAGGAAATTTAAAAAAAAAAAAAAAAAAAAAAAGAGAGAGAGAGAGACAGTCCCGGGGACAAACACTTGAATGGAGATGGAGCAGCTGCTGAAATGGATGGCAGAGGAAAACACCCAGCATCAACAGCAACAACAACTACTGCAGCAGATGGCCACATAGCAGCAGCAGCAGCTAAATCGCAAATTGGCAGCCCAACAACAGCAGCAGCAACAGCTGGTCCAACAGGTGTCATCCATTTTGCAATCTGCTGCTCCAGCAGAGCTGCCTGCCCCTGCCCCTATCAGGCTTGCCAAAATGGGGCCTGATGATGATCCTGAGGCTTTCTTCAAGACTTTTGAGTGAGTGGCCACAGTAGCCTGGTGGCCCAGAGACCAATGGGCTGCCGTGCTGGCCCCGTACTTAACCAGGGTAACACAGACTGCATCATGTGCTTTAGATCCTACTGCTGTCCAGGACTATGCCCAAGTTAAAGCAGCGATCCTTGACACCCTAGATATCGCAGAGGAAACCTTTTGGCAATGCTTCCAGGGGGACTGGTACCCACTGGGGGCCCGACCCCGCCTAGTCACCCAGAAGCTGCGCGACTCATGCTGGAGATGGCTCAAACCAGAAGCCAAGACAGGACACAGGTTGCTGAGTGGGTCCTGCTTGAGCTGTTTGTCCAGATCCTGCCCCCTGGAGGAAGAGAGTGGGTGTTGCGGCATCACCCTGACACCACAACGGATGCCATCCAACTCATGGAGAACTACCTAGCCGGCCAGTCCCCCATAACAGCACCCCCTTTGCATTCGGCTGCAAATAAGAGCCCCATGTCCCTAAAAGACTCATGGACCCCAGGATCGTGAGGAACGCCAGCACCCTTCCTTCCTCTCAGAGCTCTGGAGGGCTCAAGGATCTAGAGGTGCCAGAGCTCTCCAATCCAGAGGTCCAGAGTTATTTACCCGCACCCCAGCTTGGGAGACCACAGGTCCACCAGAGGCCTTGCCAGGGCCCTTGTTTGGCCCAGAACTCGGGGAGACCCGTCATGACCCGACCACGTAGGTACCCAAGTAGGAAACCCCATGTGCCACCCAAGTGTTTCACATGTGGCTGTTCTGGGCACTGGTCCAAAGAATGTCCGTACATGAAATGTAGCTTTGGGAAGATCTGGACTCCGTGAGCACGAGCACATGCTGGGGACCCAGCAAAACTGACCATCACACTGTGGGTACATGGGAGAGAAATGATGGGACTAGTAGATTCAGGGTGTGCCCAGACCCTGGTACAAAGTACAGAGGTGCCTAATCCCAGCCCAACTCAGGGCACCATTATGTTACAGTGCGTGCATGGGGATGTGAGGGCCTACCACTGCACAGAAGTGACTTTAACAGTGGGGAGACGCGAAGAGCCCCTGATGGTCGGGCTGGCCCCAACACTGGCCTACCCAATTATTTTGGGCAGGGACTGGAACTATTTTGGGGAATTGTTAGTGGAACTGCTGGGACCCCCGTTCAACGGTCAAGGGCCCCTACCTCTGGCCACCGGCCGGCCTGAAGCTGCGACCCTTGTGAGGTAGGGGAGATTGCTGACCCTGCTGAAGTGATGTCCCAGTCCTCAGCGTCAACCCAGGCCAACCAGGCCCCCTCCTAGCCAGGAGGGAAGCTCCCCCTATTATCCAGATCAGAGATCCTGACTTGCCTCTCTGACTTTGTGGAGGAGCATCGGGCTGACGATACCCTGAGTCGGGCATACACCCAGGTGGCGGCAGTGAACAGGGAGACTGTCAAACCCCACCAAGTGGGATGGTTCCCACACTTTGAGTTTCAAGGTGACAGTCTGTACCACATACATAAATATCAACCAACTGAAGAGATTCAACATAGCTCTTGGTGCCCCGACCTTACTGTAAGGAAATTATGCAACTCGCCCATGCCATACCCGTGGCTGGGCACCTTGGAAGGGAAAAAACGTTAGCCCAGATTTTAGCCCAGTTCCTTTGGCCAGGGGTCTACAGAGATGTGGCAGATTTCTGTGCCTCATGCCCACAGCGCCAGCTCCCTGCACCTTGGCCAGCTGAGGGAGCCCCTTTCATCCTTCTTTCACTTGTAAGTGTACCCTTTGAGCAAATTGGAGTAGATATAGTCAGCCCGCTGGAGAAGAGTGCTGCCAGATACCAGTTCATTCTTGTTGTGGTGGACTATGTGAGCTGGTACATCGAAGCAGTGCTGCTACGCTCCATGAATGTCAAGGGGATGGCTATGGAACTTATGAACACCTTCGCCCGAGTCAGGGTGCCCCGGGAAACCCTGACAGATCAAAGGACAAACTTTGTCTCAGACGATCAAGTAGCTTTGCCAGTTACTTAAAACCAAGACCCTACGAAATGGATGGCCTGGTGGAGTGCTTTAACCAAACCCTAAAAACAATGCTCTGAAGGTTCATCCTGACAGATGTCCGACATTGGGACCAGCTGCTCCTGCCTCTCTTGTTCGCGGTCTGGGAAATACCTCAGTCTTCCACTGGCTTCTCACCGTTCGAGCTTTTGTATGGGATGCAACACCAGGGATTTTAGACCTTGTTTGAGAAATGTGGGAGGAGCAACAGTCATGGTGCAGTATGTTTTAAACCTGTGGGAGAGACTTCAGGCTCTAGGCTTGTCTGCCAGGCAGAACCTCCTACATGCCGAAGATACCCAAGAGACAGCCTACAATAAACAGGCGCGTCTCTGAGAGTTTCAGCCCGGTGACTGGGTGCTGCTATTGTTGCCCAGTTCGGAGTTGAAGCTCCTGGCCCACTGGCAAGGACCGTATGAGGTGATCCGGTGTGTGGGGTAGGTGAACCAGACAAACGTAAGGTACGACAAATCTACCATGTGAACCTGTTAAAACCATGGAAAGCCCCAGAAGGCTTGCTAATAACACCGTACCCACCAGAACCTGAACTAGGCCCAACAGGCAATGAAGGCTTCAACTCCAGGGATCATTAACATTGGGGACAATCCTACCCCAGAGCAGAAGGGTCAGGTGCAGAAACTGATCACCGCTTTCTCTTCCATTTTCTCGACCCGACTGGGGCGTACTCACCTAATAACTCATCATATTCAGACAGAACCGGGTATTAAGGTAGGAGAAAACCCCCAGCCCCTTCCCCAGAAGCTTAGAGAGGCCATGAAAGACCAACTCAGGTCGATGTTAGCATTGGGGGTGATTGAGGAGTTGTTTAGCGACTAGAAAAGCCCCGTGGTACTGGTCCCTAAGCCCAGTGGAAGCACCCGCTTTTGCATAGACTTCCGAAAGATCAATGCAGTATCGAAGTTCAATGCCTACCCAATGCCACAGGTTGATAAACTGCTTGATCAGCTGGGAAAGGCGGAATAGATTTAACCACTTTAGACTTAACAAAGGCTATTGGCAGATCCCACTCACACCCGAATCCAGGGAAAAGACAGCTTTCTCCACCCCCTTCGGGCTTTTTCAGTTCCAGACCATGCCCTTCAGTTTGCATGGGGCCCCAGCCACATTTCAGCGGCTAAGGGACAGAATTCTTCACCCCCATAGTGGGTATGCAGCTGCGTACCTCGATGACGTGGTGATTTATAGTCGCGACCGGCAACACCATTTGGAACATGTGACATCAGTCCTGCAGTCCCTCCAGGAGGCCGGCCTCACAGAGAACCCCACCAAATGTCACCTTGGGAAGAAAGAGACCACCTACCCTGGGTACACATTGGGAAGGGCTTAATCTGACCCTTAGTTGACAAAGTCCAGGCCCTCCAGCTGTGCCCCCCGCTGTCCTCAAAGAAACATATATGCTGATTCCTGGGACTAGCCGGGTACTACTGCCACTTTATCCCAGGGTTTGCCTCCATTGTGGCCCCCCTTTCCGATCTCCTCAAGAACAAGAGTCCTAAAAGGATCCTGTGGACCAGAGCCTGTGAGGAGGTGTTTCAAACTCTGAAGGCCCGGCTCCCTCAGGAACCCGTCTTGTACAGCCCTGACTTCGCCAAGGAGTTCTTGTTACAAACAGACGCCTCAGACGTGGGCCTAGGAGCAGTTCTATCGCAGGTAGTAGGGGGTGTCCAACACCCCATTCTATATATTAGCAGGAAGCTGTTCCCGCAAGAGAAGACCTATTCGGTAATCCAGAAAGAAGCCCTCACGGTAAGGTAGACCCCATGGACTCGCTCCGTTGTTATCTTCCGGGTGCGCACTTCACCCTCATTACCGAACTTGCCCCCCTCTGCTGGCTCCATGCCATGAAGGACACAAATCCCCGAATCATGAGGTGGTACCTTTCCCGCCAGCCCTTCTCCTTCCGCATCCAGCACCAGGCCGGGAGAGACAGAGCCCATTTGAATTCAGACTTCTTTCCACTGGATGGTGGAGAGCAGTTGGAGGGGGGGCAGACCCCAGAGGAGGTCATGGGTGTGGGGGGGATGTGTGAAGGTTCATAGAGAGTGCAGCTGGGCACAGCAGGGGTTAAAGAACACCTGTGGGTTAATCTAGCTCCACCCCATTATACCTGCAGCCAATGCCAAGCCTGGAGGGGGGAGAAAAGAAGGGAGCCCCCCTCAGCCAGGGGCTGACTGGCAAAGAGGCAGGAGCTCTCTGTATGCCTGCCTGAAGGCACAGACCAGCAACCTTCCTGCCAATGCAAGTAACTGGAGGCAAGTAAGTCTTCCCCTGCCAAGGGGAATCTGCAGAGAAGCCCCAGTTGTGGGAAAACTGGACTAGCGGGGCCACGCCCCAAACTAAAAGGACTTAAATAGGGAGCAGCCCAGGAAAACAGGCCCTGAAGCCTTCCTCACAGCTCAGAGGGAGGTCCATCTACCCTGCTTAGGGGTGAGTGACACAGTACCCTGGGCCAGGACCTGAGGAAGGAGAGGTCAGGTCCTCCTTCAGCCCTCCTTAACCAGCCACTAGGTTGCTCAGCCACTGAAGGCCCTATCACACTGGGATAAATATAAACTATCTTAGAAAGGAGATGGATAAGAAGGGCATGATGATAAAAGTACAGAAAATAATGAAGGATATGGAGAAGAGAAATTGGGAACTTCTCTTCTCCTTGTCTTATAATACAAGAACAAGAGGACATTCAATGAAATGGAAAGGTGGATAATTCAAAACTGACAAAAGGAAATATGGTACTTTTTCACACAACAGGTGATTAAACTGAGGACTTAGTTGAACTTGATAAGATTCAAAAAGGGATTGGAAGACAGGCCATTTTGAGTCAGACATCACAGTAGGGAAGTTACATTCACTTTAGCTTTCTAACATCTTTATTCAAAGCTTTGAGTATAGTTTATTTTTAAATAAGCTCTGTGCATGATGAAGATTCACTTCACTGAAAATAAAAACAACCTGAAGTTCTGGCTCTTTCGTCAGGTTTCCTTCCCAACCTAAAAATAACTCTCCTTTGCCTCATCTAGAATTCTTTGTGCAGGTCTCTCTCTCTGTCTTTCCTTGCTACAGAACAAAGATAATATTGTGTATATCAAAGGAAGCTCAGTTTATACACCAGTGGATGGGCTCAAACCCACATAGTTTGATGAGTTAAAATCCTGGGTTGAATAAACATTGATTAGTATGACGGGTTGGGTCACAGAAACCCCCTTGGGACTGCCACTTAATGTGCTGAGACTATCTCTGAGCCCATTTTCCCTGGCAGCTTGGGACTTCAGTACCCTGTTTTGTTAAGCCAGACATGCTAGCCTGCTACAAACACAGACCCAGGTCTGAACCACGTCCCCCAAAAGCTGCAGGCTTAACGGAAAACAGATTAAGAAGTGCTCCTGTCTCCAACACCAAGGTCCCAATGGGGTCCAAACCCAAATAAATCCGTTTAACTCTGTATAAAGCTTAAACAGGGTAAACTCAAATTGTTCGCCCTCTATAGCACCGATAGAGACATATGCACAGCTGTGTACTCCCCCAGGAATTAATTACTTGCTCTGGGTCAATTAATAAACAAAAAGTGATTTTATTAAACATAAAAAGTAGGATTTAAGTGGTTCCAAGTAATAACAGACAGATCGAAGTAAGTTATCAAGCAAAATAAAACAAAACATGCAAGTCTAAGCCTAATACAGTAGGAAACTAAATGCAGGTAAATCTCACCCTCAGAGATGTTCCAATAAGCTTCTTTGATAGACTAGATTCCTTCCTAGTTTGGGTCCAGCAATCACTCACACCCCTGTAGTTACTGTCTTTTGTTCCAGTTTCTTTCAGGCATCTCTTTGGGGTGGAGAGACTATCTTTTAAGCCAGCTGAAGATGAAATGGTGGGGTTTACAGGGCCTTATATAGTCTCCTTTGTGGGTGGAAACCCTTTTGTTCTCCTTTGTAAAATCCCCTTAACAAGATGAAGTTTGCAGTCACCTGGGCAAGTCACATGTCTATGAATGATTCAGCTTTTGACAGGCCGATGCTATTGTTTACATGTTAGTTTGAAGGTTCCCAGGAAAGCTCAGATGTGGATTGGTGTCTCCTGAAGTCCACTGTCAGTTAAGTGTTTCTTGATTGGGAACTTACTGAGAATAGTCCTTTCTCAAGAAGCTGACCAAATGCTTCACTGAGGATACGTAGAATCAAACAAATACATAGCCAATATTCAGAACTTCAAATACAAAAATGATACACACATACAGACAGTATAATCATAACCAGCAAACTACAATCTTCCCATAGAAACCCCACTTGGCCTCCTCTGTATAAGAATTGGTGCAACCATAGGACCCTGGTTGCAACAATGATCTATATGGTCACAGTTTATGTCAATAACATCACAATTAGATGTGCAAAACAAAGAGTATCATGGGAGATAAGAGGCGGCATGTGAGAGAGACAGGCAGCGACACAGGGAGAAAGAATTAAGCATTCATAGTTATGTTCATAAGGGAAATGGCACTTTGGACAATCACTGCAGTAAGCAAGTGTGGTACAATATATAACAAGTGTTTAAAAAAAAACATAGGTTCATAATTATGGATCAGTTTGTGACACTTAAATTGAGCAATTCCAAATCCATCGCAACCCTATACTACCTTAAAGGTAGTGAAGAGACAACAGGTTCATCAGATCACCCAAGTGGTGTCAGTCTCACTCAAGAAACCATTTTTAGACATGAATAACCCCGCCAGTTGTTGTCCTGTCTCAATTCTCCTAATTTTAAGGAAGGCTATTGAGAAAGTAGTTATAGGCCAACTCCAGCTGCCCCTGGATTCCGTCAGTGTCTTAGATCCTTCTCAAGTCTTGGTTCAAATGGTACAAAAATGAGACTGCGTTGATATCAGTGGTTAATAATCTCCTTCTGGAAATGGACAAGGTTTAGATGTCAGTGTTATTGTTATCAGCTGTATCTGCAGCTTTTGATACCAAGGTACTGCCATCTGCAGAATCTTGCCAGAGTGGACCAAATGGCTTTTCTGAGAGCTTCCAGAGAGTAGCGCGGGGCAACTGCTCATTCTCTTTGAGGGTCCTCACATGGCAGTTCAGTAAGAGTCATTTTGTAACTCTTATTCCATGGACATATGAAGCCACTAAGGGAGATTCTGAAATATGGGGGATTGCAGTGTCTCCTGTACACTGAGGATACTCAGCTGTATGTGTCTTTTTCAATTAACCCAAATTACACCATCTCATTATTCCCCAGTGCCTGAACGAGTTAAAGGCCTGGACAAAAGCAGCCTGGCTAGAGCTCTGTACAGATAAAATGGAGGTGATGCTTCTTGGCACTGGGAGACATGTGGCTGCTTTTCACCAAAATGGTTCCAAGTCTTTGGTTTCTATTGAATCCATTGTACCTTTCATTAATTACAACTGGTCAGAAACCTGCAACTATTCCTCTGATCAGTAGGTCTTTCCACTGTCACCCACACATTTGTCACCTCCATAACTGTTACTTTATGCACTGGCTCTATCCTTGCTGCTGTACTGGAGATAAATATAAGGACAGATCCTGATCCCTAATCTTACCATTTAAAAGATACACAGATAAAACAAGATGCACTGGGAGAGCCAAATTAGAGTGCAGGATTAGAGAGTTTATTTTATTTTGTTTCATTGATCTCACTCTCATCTCCTATAATGTAATATTGTGTGGAAGAGGCATTCAACAGAGGCTAGTGTTATGGGGCGCTACAGAAGTGAGGCTTAGCGAGGCTTTGGAAGGGAGTCCTTTGAAGTATACTGCCTGGAACCTCCCTCAGCGTGTGGAGAATACAGCTGGCGACCTCTGGAATGGGCCACTATGAATACATAACTCTGTACTCAAGTCTTCCCATTGGCTTCGTGATCATTTCTGAGGTCAGTTTAAGGTGTGCATCCTAACCTTTAAAGCCCTGAATAGTCTGTAACCCAGCCATCTTAAAGGAGGCTTCCTCTCACTCTTTCCCTCTGTGACATTTAGATCAGCTGGAAGGCTCTTTCCTGTTTATTCTTGAGGTTAAACACTGCACAATCAGCTGCAGGGCCTTTTCCGCAAAGGGCTCTTGCCTAGAGAATTTGCTTTCTTTGCAGGTCTGCCAAAACATGAGTCTAGTGAGTGCACAATGTAAGGTGACAACATTTGGTTAGGTATCTTTCAGAGCATTTGTGCTTTTTTATTTCTGTTTGATTTTATTTCCATCAAAAGCAGTTTTTAAATTTCACCTTTATTACATTAAAATTTGTAATGACAATAGGTATCTAGCTGCTACTGTGATAATTGTTAATAAATTAATGAATAATAATCCTTGTTGTTGAAACTAATTTTGACTGTAAAGATGTAAATATTTAAGTAAATAAGAATTTTTAAATATGTTTTTAAAACGTCTAGTGTTTGCTCTAAGGTAAATTGCTAAAAGTATATTTGCTACAGAATTATTTCATACATTACCCGTTAATATACTGCAGAAATTGACCATCATTGTTAAACAACTGTTCCTAAAGACATGACTTTCAGCTAAAACAGATTGGCTAAAGACATTTCTATTTTTAAGTTATAGCCATTTTAAATGTATTAAAACAGGTGTGACTAAACGCCTGACTGACATTTATTTTTTATTCAAGGACAGGTCTAAGAAATAGTAGCAAGGAAGACAAGACCTGTAAATAACAGTGGTATAAAAATACAGCACGGGCACTGCTGAAAGTTTTCCATTACTCAGGAAAAGGTCACTAGACCTACTTAATATGTTTAGACTACCCCATGCTGATTAAAACATGACAGAAATAGGTTTACCATTTGGCATTTGACATGAATACAAAACCAAAGTCTCTGGCAAACAGGTAAGACTGTCTAACTTTCCTGACATGAAAGTGTCTGTGGCAGGTATCAGCTGGAAAAAAGAGCTGCTGTTCACTTTGAACATTTTTCATCAGCAAGAACTGAGAACTTTTCTTATATGTGCAATAGTGATTTACTTTTTTCCTTCCAAGAAACATTTTCTCCACCATCACAACAAATATTCTTACCAAAGTAACTTATCTTTTGAGGTGGACAAATTATTATTATTATGATTATTGATAACCATCCAAAGTGTGCATATTGTAATTTTCTTGTATTTCCAATTTCAGGCACATTTAATAAGAAGTAATGGCCAAGATTTTCATAAGTGACTAGTGATTTTGACTACCTCATTTTTGGGGTGTCTGATTTTCAGAGAATGAGTATTCAGCATTTTCTGAAAATGAGCATGGATGCGCAGCATTTTCTGAGAATCAAGCCTGTTTAAGTTGTCTCAAGTTGAACACCCAAAAATTAAGATAAAAATCATCCAAAATCATTAAATTTGAAAATCTTGATCAATGGGCTGCTTGCTTGTCTCTATTGTTTGCTTAAATCAGGGGCCTCAAACACGCAGCTTGTGGGCCGCACGCGGCCTGTGGAGTTATTTCCTGAGGCCTGTCATAGCTCCCTTAACCCCCCGCCTCTGCTCCTCCCCCCCCCCCCGAGTGGGCCGCATCCCTGCTCCTCCGCCTACCTCCCAGCGCTTCCTGCCACCAAACAGCTGTTTGGCAGCGCTTAGGACTTTCCAGGATGGAGGAACGGGGACACGGCACGCTCAGGGGAGAAGGTGGAGAAGAGGCAGGGCCAGGCCGGGGATTTGGGGAAGGGGTTGGAATAGGGGCAGGGAGGGGGCGGAGTTGGGGCAGGAACTTTGGGGAAGGGGTTGGAACAGGAGGAGCAGGGATGGGGCCTCATGGAAGGGGTGGAGTGGGGTTAGGGCTGGGGGTAGAGGCGGGTGGCTTTTGTATCTTTGTATGTAAAGGTGTAAATGATGCAGCCCTCGGGCCAATGTACTAGTCCTCATGTGGCCCTCATGGTGATTTGAGTTTGAGATCCCTGGCTTAAATTATTATCCTAATATACCAGAAGATCAGCCTTCCTACTGAGGGGGTCTCATGCCTCCAGCTTACATTTTCAGGACTTCCAAAGCTTAGGCATTTCTGGCACATCCGTACCTCTTTACGGACACATTCTTCAGGTTGTATATCCAACCCTTTGGGGTTCTTTTCTCAAAGGCTACCTTCTTGCATCTGTGACTGGGTAGATGACTCTTCAGAAAGAGCTACATCAACATTAACCACTTATTCACCAATACAGTTGAGACCTGTCCCTCCAACCTCCCACATGGCTATCAAGAGCCTTTTCACAC
Source organism: Caretta caretta (assembly GCF_965140235.1). Lineage (NCBI taxonomy): Eukaryota > Metazoa > Chordata > Testudines > Cheloniidae > Caretta > Caretta caretta. The sequence goes on from NC_134207.1 coordinate 179,523,491, forward strand.
TTCATCATCTACATTAGGTTCCCAAACACCTGCTACTATTTACAGATCCCTTTCCAGCACCCTCTCTATGAAAAATATGTACACCAATATACTTATCTCATTTTCCATCACAGTGTGAGTATGAGACCCAGCCATCCCAGTACAACCAGATAATCGCTATCACTCCAGCTACTGTACAAATACCAGCATAGACGACAATGAACTGTAACATATTTTCCAAAACAAATTTAGGGCCTGATCTAAAGCCCAGTGAAGTCAGTTGAATTAAATAGACTCTTAAATCAGGTCCTTATTACTTGTTACACATGGAGTACAAAGAGTAGTTGAAACAAAAATCTAAAAAAGGCATTTGAAATACTTAGCACAGATGCCAATATCCATCAAGTGGATAATGCAGATTATATGGGTGCATGCTGGAGTATGGAATGAGGGCAGAGAGAACGTTGTTTGTAAAATCTTAATTTCCAAAAGTTTATTTTTCACAAATTTACGGTAACTGAATTTTCTGGTTTTAATGTTCTAGAATTTATTTTAGGCAAAATAACTAATAGACTATATCTTTACATCCTTGATTATAACCACCTGAATTATCTGGTGCATATTCCCTGCCATAAAGAACTGTGCTGGTTTTGGGGACCTCCCTTTTTATACTCACCAATCTTCAAAGTTAATTGGATAACTTCTTAGGGCAGTGGTTTTCAACCTGTATTTAAGATTTCCAAAGGGGTCCACACCTCCATTCAAAACTTTTTAGGAGTCCTCAAATGAAAAAAGGTTGAAAACCACTGTCTTAGAGATGTGAAAGACTTTTTTGCTCCATGTAGCATTTTATTGTAATTCCGTATCTCAGAGATGCCATGGTCTAGAGAAACTCCATATTTTTTGTATGAGGTTGACCCTGAAGAGGAGTGAGGTAGTAGAAGTTCTTCAGGGAGTGACAGGGGCTACTGAGAGTTTCTCAGAGATGGGCTTATAAGGCGTTGGTGAATCAAAGAGTAAGGATCTGAGGGGAATTCATTGCATATGAGGGGTGAAGATCCTGCTGCGGCTCATCTCTTCTGGCAGGAAGTGTTTGTGGGTAAATATGGCAGAGGCCAGGAGTAGGATCTTAAAACAGAAGGCCAGACAGTCCTCTACACTACATGACTGCACCAAATGGAGATTTTCCCTATGCTGGGAAAAATTCCTGGGTAGCTAGTTAAGCCCTTCTTTGTGCTGCTGGAGTGGCACATATGGGAAACTGTTGCCCTAAGCTCCAAGAGCTTCTTATGGCTGTCATACTTCAGGTGAGAGTTACATCTGCAATTCATTATGCATGGGTGCACTGCTTCACCTGTGTAGGTCTGTATACATAGAGAACCCCACTAAAGTCAATGGGACTTCATGTGGGAACAGCGCTGCACCTATGCAAAGTAAACTCCAGGATTCTATGTTGTAAGACACTACCAGCTGCTTCATCAGAGTTTTAGATTCAGCAAACTATAGTTATTAACCTGATAAACAGAAACAGATGGACATCTATGTGTAAACTTGACCAAATTTTGTTTTTAGTTACATTGATGTTTGGCCTATCCCGCACTCATTATACTGGAATGAATTATAATAATAACATAAAAATTACAATTATACTGATGTGCATATATTGATATTTTAAAGATAATTATGGCTAATGTAGCTAAATATGTATGTTTGTTGTTTGCTCTGCTATGTTTGCAGTTTCAGTAGATAGAGTCCTGGCTGTCATAGATTTATGCATATATTCTTTATATTCTGTGTTTACGAACACTCGATTCTAATAGGCATCATATAAAATGGTAATGATGATCTGCTATTTTTTAAACAAAAATTCTAGTAACATTTCTGAACATAAAAACAGAGAGAGAACTCTGTTTATATTGAACTTCCCATGGAAAGCCAAAATTACACTTGAATAAGTTTTGGGGGGAATTAATATGAAGATCAGGTTGATGTTAACAGAAGGTAGTATTTAAAACCAATGGGTAATTAAGCATGGGCAAGCTGGCCTAATCTGACCCCTGAGCAAAAGACTACAAATTTAACTCAGGTCACCTGTTTTTAAAAAAAAATCCCAAAAACATTTTTTACATTTATAGTCCCTATTGCTATGGCATATAGGTATCTCAGTTACAACGTATATTCTGCAATGTCATAATCCAAATTTTATGTAGTTTTGAAGGATTTTTTTTATTTCATTCAAAACACAAATAGGCACTTAAAGTAAATTCAAACAAACAGTGCTTTAAATCCATAACAGTATTCATAGAAATAGAGAAGGAGGTCACCACTTCTAACAACAGTCAGATATATATAAGTACTGTATAATATAATTTTATCTCCTAATGTATGGTTTGTATCTAAGTGGTGCTTCCAAGTTTGCTGTTTTGTTTCATTTCAGAAACCTATATGCTGTCACACTTTGTGCTTGCAGTCATAAGGTTTCACATCCATGAGTATTATATATTACAAATCATCACAGCTTAAATATAGTGTAACAAACAAAAACAAATCTATAGATAAACAAAGAAAGAGTAAAGAAACAAATATATGAGTAAACATTAATTAATAAAATACATATTGAAAAATTATATTTTATAGAGAGAGTTAAGATTCAAACCATGTTTGTGCATATTCACACGTGGTTGTAGTCACAAACAGCTCAAGCACAGAGTGAAGAAAAACGAAGTATCTCATCTGCACAGCCCTGATGATAAGATGGTAGTCTCATACAACATCAACAACTGGATGAATGAACCTAGTCACCTGATGCACTGGGGGACTCTATTAGCCAACATTAGTCCCATCTTCCCTTCATTTCTTTTATGTCTCTGTAGCAGGGTGGTAACCCCGCTCCTGCCAGAAGGGGATAAAGCAGCCCCAGAGAGGGCTGCAGTGAGGAAAGCTGGGCTAATTGGGAAAGCAGCCACAGCTGTAGCCAGTGCAATCAGGGCCAAGCTGACCCTTATAAGAGGGTGGTGGGTCAGAAGGACTCAGACTCTCTCTCTGGCTCTAGACAGGGAAGGATCTGGCTACCTAGGAACCTGAGAAGGGTACCTAGGATGGAGCAGTGCTGGGGAAGGGCAGAGGGAGCTGGGAGCTACAGTCTAGCAAAACCCCAGGCTGCAGGCTGAGTTAAGGGCCCACAAAGGGTACTGGGGCTGCAGAAGGGCAGCCCTGAAATAGGCAGAGGCAGCAGGTCCAAACCCCCCCTTGCCAATGATGAGTGGCCTTTAAAGACTGCAGTCAGCCCCAGTGAGTGGGGGCTAGATGGTGACTGGCAGTAGCCACTGAGGCGAGGTGGGGATAGGGGGTTGGGAGTTCCCCAGATTGTGGGTTGCTGCGATGGGCAGAACCCCTGGTAAAAGGCACCGGGGTCTGGGAGGGACACAAGGTGCCAGGGGCAGGTGAGATATCAGCCAGCAGAGGGTGCTCTGGGGCTGGAAAGAGCTAATTCCCTGGACAACCAGCAGGCGGCACCACGCCGGTGAGTCGCCACCCCGCCACAGTCTCCCATCCTAATTTTCCTCCTCATTGCTACAAAAAAGTGTAAGAGACACCAGAAACATCTTGACTCTTCTACCACCTAGTCAGTTATATAGTCAAGGTTCCTTTTCCCTCTTTTGTAAGGCATGTAGAATAAACATAACAGACTGATTGTGTGTGTGGGCGGGGGGAGGGTGGGTTATGCGTATGTGCCACAGTGTAAGAAACAATGAATGTGTATCTACAGCAGTAGGTATAGGATAATGAATCTGGATTAAGTTAAATTATAACAACAATGCCTGATCCTTTATGGAAACAGGTTTTCCAAATATACAATCCCTTTAGAAAGAGTCATACCCATGCAGAATGAGTAAACTTTCCAGTGCTGTCTGCCTAAAAGTGTGACAGAAACACAAGTTTCCTGGCAAGAAAAGCATTCAAATATCATAGAAACCACAGATGCTAATGGTATAAGGAAGTAATGAAACTGAGTACAACAAAATGTCTTTCCTTGCACTTCTAAACAAATGAAACTGTTCTCCACCTGAGCATTCAAAAGTTTTAGCACAGTCATGTAAATCATTACACTTTTACACTCTTCAGGTGAAATCTAGCTTCTCCCCCTCAAAAACATAAGTTTTATATGACACAGGTAGGTATATATTTCCTAGTGAGAGAGGGTGAAATCTACCACTTTGCAGAAGCCTGGCACAAAGTCTATGCACCACCTTGCCCCTTATTTTGAGGACTAATGTGGGACTGAAGAGGTGGACAGAATTCATGCTAGCCATCTACACAGGAGTGAATTCCATTCAAAATGTTTTAAAGAACTGAGAAAAGCAAAGGGTGCTACATTTTTGTGCATTCGTATATTCAGATCTCCCTGATTCTAGATGAAGTATCAACCTCATCTTGAACTGCAAGGAGATGACAGAAGGAAGCTGATAGATTTTGCTATGCTAAATATGAAAGTTCAAGAACTGACAGAGAAACAGATGGACAAGATTAATGCCTGAAACCTGAGTGGACAGTCTTGTAACCGGTGGTTTTCATAACTATCTTATATTGTTTTCTTTCTGTAATTAGTCACAGGTTTAGAACAAGAACGCAGCAAAAAAAATAAGCATAATTATTTTGTTCTGTTCCTGTTGGGAACTGGTGCCATTTAATGATGTGGCATTTTATGATGAAAACCTCAAGGATAATTACATTAGTTCTCTGAACAACTTCCATAAGAAAACATCATTTAAATTATAGTTGCCACTTTTGGATATTAGCTGCAGACTTTTAAAAACATTTCATCTTGAATAAACCCCACAACAGCGTGCTTTTAACAGATATGCAAGGATCTGTGATAACACTAAATTAGTTACATAGGACCAGATTATGATACCCTTACTTATTCTGAATCATTAGTGCCCGAAGCTGTATGCACGGTACCCACAGTGTATAGCATAGGCCAGGGGACCAACTGGGGCGGGGGCAGGATTGCCCAGGGTGAGGATCAGTTTTCTCTAGGCCCCGCCCCCCCATTTGAGAAGGCCACTAAAGCAAGTGAGGTTGTAATGTGGCGTATGAGTTCACCACACCACTCAGGTTTGGCCCATTGGCTCCTTGACAGACGGGTGCTGGGCCAAAGCTGAGTGGTGCGGCGACCCTGTGGAATGCGTTGCAACACCACTTCATGAAATTTGGCCCAGCAGCTCCTCCCTCATGACATTTTAATTTAAAGTGAGAGTGGTTCAGTTGTGCATAAGATGTGATAAATTTCTGGAGATGCCTCTGTTCTGAATACCCCCTTTAAATTGACTTCAGAGGGACTATTTATGGAGTAATTTATTATACCACTTGAGTAAGTACAAAAGAATTTGGCCCACTGTAAGGTAAATAAATCAATGGAGAGTGGAACCTTTTTACAGAGCAGTAATTTTTCTAACAGATCAACTTTACTATAAGAAAAAGTTCACTGTAACCATTATTAAAATGTTTACATTACACTTCACTGAAGTAATATTGGACTTTATATTATTTCACCATAAGTTTCACAGTATCAGAGTTTAGTAAAACTGGCTTTCACTGTATATAATACATAGAGAAAATATAATACTCAGTTTAAGATGCAAAGCTACATTTTCTCTCAAGGAGAAAATAACTTCATTTTAAAGAACAATACTGCACTTCCACTGCTACAGTATTTTATTTTTAAAGAAAATTTTAAAGGTAGTTCTGACATATAGTATTTGGCCCTTTGAAGATAAATGTAATGTTGCCATCTTAATTACATCAAACCTCAAGTTGAACTAGAAACTAGTATAAGATCATGAATATAAAGATTTCTTTCACAGTGTTTGTATAACTGCTCAGTCATGTCATCACCACTGCCTATATCCTGTCTGCAAACACAGAACAAATTAAGAATATATATATACACTCACACACACACACACACATACACATATGTCCTAACTCCTTTAGTCAGGATGCCAAAAAGTCCCCTAATGCAAATAATAACAATTTCTCTTGTGAAAACATTTGTCCTGTGCATCTGATTCAAAGACACCCAGACATAATGTACTCCTAGTTCAGATATGGTTTTGCTTTACTTTTATTAATAGTAGTATTACGGTAGTGTATAAAGGCACCAGTCAAAACTGGGACCCAGCGTGCTAGACACTGCACACACATATAGCAGAAACAGTCCCTTTCCCAAAGAGCTTACAATCTAAATAGAAGAGACATCACAGTGGGAGGAATAAAGTATTATCCCCACTTTATGAGGTTCAGAAATATGAAGGATTTAATCCAGTTCCCATTAAATGCAATAGCAACCTGGTCCATAAAGAACTATGAATTAACAGTGATTGTCACTAAGAAGACATCTTTTTTTTTAACAACCCCTCAGCAATATTTAGAATCTACCAAAGATCCCCTGAGAACCTCAGAGTTACGAACACCTCGGAAATGGCAGATGAAGCTATAGGCAAAATTATTGAAGTGCCTAAGTGACTGAGAAGACTAGGTCCTATTTTCAAAAGTGACTTGGGCACTTAAAAGCCTAATAGTTACTTAGGACCTAAGTTCCTGTTAGTTTTGAAAATGGGACTTAGGCTGCTGAGTCACTTAGGCAATTTTGAAAATTTTATCCATAGTCATATTTTATTTCCTAAATGTTGAGTAGCAAAAACCACTCTCAAAAGCAAGTCTGAGAAACAAATTTGCAGTCATTCAGTGATGTGAGCTCAATGACTTAGACTGTTAAGTCATCATAATGGCCACAGAAACAAAAAGAATTACATTATTTTAATAGGTCAGATTCCACTGTTTTTCTCTTTACAACTGCACAGCCTTAAACAATTAAGAATTGGCTCAAGATAAATCAGAGACACCTGCCCACACTCTTGCTTATTTTGAAAAGTGATCATCTCATCTCTGGACAGATGCTGTTATATTTGCACCTGACCATATGGTTCTTCTTATCAGTCTGGGAGAAGGATTGACACAAGTATGCAGACAGGCTACAGGAGTGCAAGATGCACTTGCCTAATCATAGCACTGTGCCTCCTGTACAGCATCAGCAGCTTTTGTTCTCAAGTCAAAGAGTTAAGCAGATTCATAATTTGTGTCTGTCCTTTGAAAATAGCACAGAGACTAGAGAAATAATCAATAATCATTTTTGTTATTAAATAAATATTATCATCTTTTTAATAGTTCAGATTTTTTACTCTCCATTATTATTGCCATTATAAGTGCCAAAAGGAATTGACCATATTAGGGTCCCATTATGCTAGGCACTATACGAACATACCGTAATTGTAGTTCCTGTCCCAAAGAGTTTATTGTTCATGATATACTTATAGAAGGTTGAATATGAAATATCTTCCTCTCTTCATGGTGCTGACCATTCGGTGAATTTAATATTTTTCTTGTATTTCTTATAGAGTAGAAGCTAACACCAATGTGGATTCCTTTTTGTGTATATCTCTGTATGTGCATGTAAAAGCTGTGACGGACCAAGAGTGAAATTTTATGAGTCCTGCAGCTATTGTTCTCCTTTCAATTGAATCCAAAAGGTATCTAAAAGACCTACGCGCTCAGGCTAAATTGAAGCTTGCAAAATATAGCATGAAGGTAAAATAGCACCTGAGCTTCTCTTCCAATGTCTCACTGACTCGCCCTATTACCTTTGAAAGAGATCACATTCAAATGAAACAAATGCCTCAGATCCCAATGTGTAAAATAGGGATAATGATACTTACCACATTTATATAGTGCTTTTCATCCATGGATCTCAAAGCACTTTACAAGAACTAGGTATTACTGTTACTATATACTATTGGCACACTTAAGTTCCTTCCAGCATTAGACAATAAAGATTTAAGAGATATTCCCTATTTTTAAAAAGGGGAATACCACAATAAATGGTAATATCTCTAGAACCAGGATGAACTTTTTAAGCATGCTCAGTGAACATGATATGATAGCACTACTGGAGTGAACTATGGAATAATATAATAAAACATGAGATGGCACAATCTAGTGGATGAAAATTATTGTTTTCTTTATTATTTGTATTATGGTAGCACCCAGAGGTTCCAGCCAGAATCGGGGCTCCATTGTGCTGGGTGATGCACAAATGTAAAATAAGACAGTCCCTACCCCAAGAATTTTATAATTTACAATAATCTGAAGAACACAATGCAGTGGAGAATGGCAGAAGACATGAGTGAGTGAAACAGGAATACCGGGCTGCCTTTATTAGCTAAAACTGGGATTTTCAAAGAAGTTAGGCACTGAGCTCCCATTTAATTAAATATCCTTTGTCAATCTCAGCCTAAGTGCACAATTTGCAGAGTTCAGTGTTTGTTTGTTCTTAAATAAGGTAAGTGAAGAAAAGAGATTAATGAAACACTAAGAATGTCTACACTGCAATTAGACACGTGTGACTGGCCCATGCCAGCTGACTTGGGCTCACGGGGCTCAGGCTGCAGTGGCTGTTTAACGGCAGTGTGCACTTACGCGCTTGGGCGGAAGCCCAGGCAGTAGGACCAGAGGTGGTGCTAGCCCATTGGGGGCCCTAAGCAGGAATATTTTTGCTCCTCCCAACACACAACACATACTAATAATAGGGGGCCCCCATAAGTTGCTCGAGGCCCTAAGCAATTACTTAGTCTGCTTATGCCTAGTGCCAGCTCTGTCTAGGACCCTGCAAGGTGGGAAAATTCCAGAGCTCAGGCTGCAGCCCAAGCCCGGAAGTCTACACTGCAATTAAACAGCTCCCCAGACCGAGCCCCGCAAGCCTGAGTCAGGTTCAGCTGACACGAGCCAGCTGTGGGTTTTTAATTGCAGTGTACACATACCCTAAGAGGCCACCTACCTCACTATTATCTTTAAGCAGTTCACTGTGGGCATCATGGCTGAAGTGGGTATGAAAATACCACGATTTGTTAGTTTCATTTTCAAACGTATACCTTAGTGGTGGGCAACCTGCAGCCCATCAGGGTAATCTGCTGGAGGGCCGCGAGACAGTTTGTTTACACTGACTGTCCACAGGCACAGCCGCCCGCAGCTCCCAGTGGCTGTGGTTTGCCATTCCTGGCCAATAGAAGCTGCGGGAAGCAGCAACCAGCATAGCCCCTTCCCGCAGCTCCCATTGGCCAGGAACAGCGAACCGCGGCCACTGGGAGCTGCGGGCAGCCATGCCTACAGATGGTCAATGTAAACAAACTGTCTTGCGGCTTGCCCATGTATTATCCTGATGGGACGCAGGTTGCGCACCATTGATATACCTACATGGAAAGCCCTAATAAGTATAGTCCTTACTATGGTTACCATCCTGCAAGCAGGCAGATCCTTGCACTCCTTTGGGTCCCATTGAAATCATGCAACTTCAGTGGGGCTGGGCATTGGCACAAGAGTCCCACAGCATGGAACAGTTTGCAGGATTAAGGCCCATATTTGTAGGATTTAGAAAACATTTTGTTATTTACAATTTAATTAAATCTTTGGTCAGCACTGATTACTGTATCTTAGTTACATTTGATATGAGTAAAGTTTGTATATTGCTGCTCATGAGAAGTGTTACTAACAGTTCTCTAGAGGGTTGCATAGCAGTTTTGTTTGTTTTTGTAGTCAGTGCCTTGGCCTAATTATCTTTCTCTTGCCAATAACAAAACAGAGGTTAGGAGACAGAACTATTTTTTTCAAAAATCTGGAAAATTCCTTTTGATTTTAACTTCTGATGCCTTCAGGATATGACTCACTATGTCCAAAGTAAAATGAAGTTATGATCACACCTTGAGGCCTGATCCAACACCTATTGAAATCCATGGAAATCTTTCCATTGACTTCAGTGGGAATTGGATCAGGCCCTTAGTGGACACTATTGGCACACGTGATAAAATCGCCCTACAATTTTGTATGACAGGAAATCTGCCCACCAGGAATAGTGAAGGTCAGAGGATTGTCTGCAATAAATGAATGGTACTCCTGGGGGAATTCTGCATTACTACATGTGTGCAGAATTCACGTCCCCTGCAGATTTCTTTGCTTCCCCGCAGAAAAATTACTTCTGATGGGGAACCAAAGGGAAGCCACAAGAGCGGTCACATGCCCCTCCCTGGCAGCACAGGCATGTCAGTTTGGGTGCCTGGAGCAGCTGGTAGAAATGTAAATCACCGCCAGGGGGAGATGGGCGGCTGTGCATGTGAGAGAGAGGGACACTGTCCCGCTTGCTCATTATTGCGGCTCATTTGGCATGGAGGGGCTGGGCTTCGGGGTGTTTCTGAGGAGCTAGAAGTGGGACAGGCTCTGTCCCCAAATGCAGATCGTAATGTATACTCCTGGGGGAATTCTGAATGCAGAATTTGCAGAAATTAATGTATGTGCAGAATTTATTTTCCCCCACAAAAACGGGCTGCAGGGCCCTGTGGCTGGGCTCTGGGAAAGAGGAGGTGTGAGTATCTTGGCCGGGGGTCCCTGTGGCTGGGTTCTGAAAGGGAAGGGATTCAGGTGTATTGGCTGGGGGGGCATGGCTGGGCCCTAGAGAGGGCTTGTGGGTGTCTGGTTCCCCAGCTGGGCTCAGGAGGTGGGGAGGGGGCAGAGAAACAGGAACTGGATTGTCACCGGGGTTTCTTTAACTTTCTACTCCTGGGGGAATTTGTGTGCGTGTTTGTATTGTTAAAGACATACTTGCTGACAGGTATTTTTAAATAAATTACCAAAATAATTGAAACTGGCGTGATTATGTAGTGTTATTTTGACAAATAAAATTTGCAGAATTTGCAGAATTTAAAATTATTGTGAGCAGAATTTTTAATTTTTTGGTGCAGAATGCCCCCAGGAATAGAATGGGTAGCACTAATGAAGGGAGGCTTCGACTGCACCTGTCTGCCCTGTGCCCAGCTCTATCAGCCCAGACGTAGTTGAATCCAGTCCAAATATGTAAAATATTCAAAAAATATTTAAAAAAAACAGAATCTTCAAATAATACAGCAATATGTTTGTGCAAACATGGGAATATCTGTTGTACAGTTTGCATATCAGAACACAATACAACATCAGATTTTCTAATGCACTTTTCTACACTTGTTTCTTTTTTGAAAAACAACCTAGAACTGATATATGATGAAGAAACTTGTACCTCATAGATCTCCTGAGATCAATTTAAGACATGTATGACAAGGAACAGATCCCAGGAATGAATTACCACCTTTCATGTTTGACCTATCTTATATTTAATACGGTTAAAACTGTTCCTTTCCAAAATATCACTAAAAGAAAACCCCACAATTTAGAAAGGGGAAAGAAAATTTAGATTTAAAACAGGATACAGAATAAGAATGTTGTGACAACCATTCTGACACAGAAAAAGAATTCAGGAGCATGCAGTTTAGAAAGATTTTTAAAATGATTATATGATGCTGGAAAGAATGGAAATTATTAACAAAAAGAGCAAAAATATTATTTTTGTTACATTTTAGTGCACTAAGAACTGTATTAATTGTTAAAGTATCTGTCAATGCATGCAAACAAACAGTACAGTTTGTAAATGTCAAAATTTTTGAAATCATTGGTCTGAAGTTTGGGAGGCCACAGGATGGGGATCAGGTCTCCTGAGGGAAAATCCTAAACCCGGTGAAGTCAATGGGAGTTTTGCTATTGACTTCAATGGAGGCAGGATTTCACCCATATTTCTAGCTCTGCCATTGGTTTTCTGTGTGATCTAGTGTAAGTCACTTAACCTCTGTGATTCATTTTACCCGTCTGTAAAATGAGGTACGGTGAGAATTAATAAGTATTTGAGATATTTGGATGAAGAATGTGACAGAGTACTGGGCAACAGCAGCTGAGCCAGCACACTTATCCAGGATATTAGCTGGTGGCCTGGACAGTAGAGGATGGTGATACAATGCTGCAATGGCTGGTAAAACAATAGGCAGAGATGCCAAAGATGCTGCAAAGCTTCCAGCAGTTCCACCATCTGGAGAGGTAAGCTTTACGCGCTGAGCAACAGATGAGCCTGCAGGATCTTAATAAGAGAACAAGCCAACAAACAGCAGCAGCTTTTACTGCAGATGGTGAGTTTTGTAGCAGTGAGCAGCAACTGGGCACCAGCCCTGGGGCTCCGTAAGATGGGCCCTGCGGACAACCCTGATGCATTCCTGGGTACCTTCAAGAGAGTGGCTATGTGTGCAGGCTGGTACAGGGAAACCTGGGCCCTACAGCTAGCCCCTTATTTGACTGGGTAAGCTCAAGTGGCCTCTATGGCCCTGAATGATGAGCAGGCCAGGGATTATGAGGGGGTCAGGTAGCCGTCATAGATCAAGTCAGCTTCTTCACTGAGAAATAATGCCACAAAATCAGAGGCGAGAGGTGAAGTGTGTGTGTGTGTGTGTGTGTGTGCGCGCGCGCGCGTAGCCCCAGGCATTCATTCAAAACTCGATGGATTTGGCTACCCGTTGGCTCAGGCCAGACACCCAAATGATGGGAGAGATAATGGATGCTCTGGTGCTGGCACAACTCCTTCAGGGCCTCTCCAAGAATATACTGGAATGGGTTAGATGGCTTCAACTGATCTCTTTTGATGCAGCTGTAAAACTGATGGAGAAGTTTGAGGAGGTGGACCTATGAAGGAAAGAGGGTCAACCCTATAAAGGACTGGAACTAGGGAGGAAATTCAGGGAAACCACAGCTACCAAGGGTGTGGAGATGAAGAAGGAAGAGCCCAGAACTAAGAGCTTCAGCCGGCGTTTGACATGACGTGTTTCCAGTGCAGGCACCAGGGACACATAAAAAGGTGCTGCCCTGTGGCAGAGGTAAACCTGGAAGACCAGGGAAGGTTTAATTGGAAGTGAGTTGGGGGAGTGGACAGACTGCCCCATGCTGTTGTGTTGGGCACCAACTGGAACCCGTTCCCATTAGGAAAAGAAGGTGGTGTTAGGGGGCCACAGGCCGAGAAACAGAAAACCCGAGAGGGAAGAAACAGAGCCCAAATGGAAGGGAAAAAACCCTAGATAACAGAGCCTAACTCAGGTGAAAGGGGAGAAAAGGAGAGTCCTCGCAAAAATTGATGGGGAGGGGATAGGAATTAAGGAAGCAGAAATAGTGGAGAAAGACAACCCAAGTTCCAACCCAAGCTCCTGTAGCCCACCACACCACAGCACCAAGGAAAAGCTGCGCAGGTACAGTTCAGAGGTCTGGGAGAGTCCGAGGCCCTGAATAATCAGGGGGATGAGGGAAGTGCTCTCAATCCACCGCCAGACACAGAGGGAGAAAGCACTCCCCTAGGGTGCCCATGATGTGGCGAATTGTGGACTGAAATGGAAGTGTGGGGGGTGTCCTCCCCACACCAAGTTTGATTTCAATGGGTGGGAAATGAGTGGGTACCACAAAGATGACCTAGATGATCAGCCTAAGGACCAAGAGACACCCACACAGGGTGGCACCTCCAGTAAGTGCAGAAGACAACAGGAAAAGAAAAATCTGACTGTCAGGTAAGACAGGAAGGTGTGTGATGGAGTGCTGGGCAACAACAGCTGAGCCAGTGCTCTGATCACTGCAACTCCAGTGGGTGGCCCCTGAGCACACGTGACTATGGGAACAGTGCCCAATTGATAGACTGGAATGGACTGGGGAGAGTTAAAAGGCTAATTAACTCATTAGCCCAGAGGATACAAGAGGCACAGGAAGGAAGTGTGAAGAGAGGAAGAGAGTGAGTGGGAGAGAGAGAGGTTGCCTTGTAGAGTCAGAACCATGAACAATCTCTCCCCTCTGGAGCTGAGAACTCCATGGTACTGTTGGTATGTAGCTGCATCATCCTTAAGTGGTGGAATAGAACACTGTAAATATATTGCATGATATGTTTTACTCGAACAAATGTCTCTGGGCTGTTTGAGGGCTAGGAAGTAGGTAGGAGCGAGTCTGCTCTGCCACAAAGAGCAATACAGAACCCTCTCTCTTCCTTCCCAGTGTTTGATGCAGGATGAGAGCAAAACTGATTACACTTAGTTTGGAAGAGTAAATTGTAAGTTCATTGGGGCAAAGATTTCATCTTCCTTTATACATGTTCAGCACCTCGTAAATTCCAGGCACTACCACAATACAAATAAGAAAGAACAAAAACAAATGCCAGTTGGAAGTACCAAGGGAATGAACAGATTTGGTACCTTCATTTTTCCTCATGTGTCTTGACGTAGTGACTGAAATCTTGTTTCGATACCTAGAATTATATTCCATTGAATCAGTGAAAAGGCATTCTCAATTGAAGGCCTCATCTCAGGAATGAGTTTTCCCTAGAGGTCTTCCTGAGTCTGAGTTGGCAAATGGGAAAATAATGAAAGGCCTATCGCCACTCATTGAAAAGCACCTAACTCCAGAGCAAGCTGGATTCCATCCAGGCAAGTCACACACCAGGCAAGTGCTGAACATCACCCAATACACTAAAGATGGTTTTGAAAATGAAGTGGTAGCAGGCACCATGTTTGTTGACCTATCAGCATCACTTAAAGTGTCTTACTAAAACATATGTGATGAAATATCACCACCTCCTACGACTGCTACAATTTCTATTAGAGAATTAATGTTTTTATGTCAAACTATGTGGAAGCAGAGCCAATGATGGCAACAGAAAAAAAGCCTATAACAGGGGAGTGTATTCTCATCATACTGTTTAACATCTATACCAATGATCAACTAATCCATCTTGACACAAGAAGTTTTATCTCTGCCAACAACCTATGTGTCGCTGCCCAAGCCAAAGGTCTTGGCCAGACAGAAACTGCATTAACACTGCACTGTCTGGTCTCTCAGTCAATTACAAGAACCAATTGCGTGCCCAACCCAGCCAAAATGCTAGTGCGGTGGTTCTCTAAGTGGGGTCTGCGAACCCCTAGGAGTCCATGAGAGTCCTCCAGGGGATCCGTGAGTCATGTCCAGCTCCAGAGGGTCCACAAGTCCAGTAAGATTCACAAGCTGCCACTGATAAATATAGTAAAGTATATTTATTGAGCATGGACATCAGTCAAGTCCCTGATGGCTCTTTTCCTGTTGCTTGTTACATAAGTATCTGTCACCATGATATGACAGCTCAGTTCACTTAAAAGGCTCTTTCTGGTTTTGCCTTTAACCTCCATATCACCTCCCTCTCCTAAGAAAAAAAATGTAATGGGGGAAGCCCTCTGTCACCATCCACCAGAAATCACCTCATCTCACTGTGCTTACCACCCATCACTGATCAGATCAGTTAAAAACATGATGCCAAATCCTGCTCTCAACTAGGCCAGTGTAAAATCAGAGAAATTTCACTGACTTAAACTAAGTTACTTTTGATTTATACTGGGGTAAGTGATCTGAATCTGATGAAAATGAAAAGGGCAGAATCTGCTGGACCTGTGGGAGTCCAGTTTTGGGGAATGGGTCTAAAGTGAGCTACACAATCTGCCAAATTACAGTGGCTGAAATAAATGATTTATCTGTGACATTCTTTGGGCAGGCTCACAGCACAATGCTAAAGCTGTGGCCTGGGATGCATAAATGATATAATAAGCATGGGGAAGCAGACTGATAAACAAACCCTGGGGAAAATAGGAGGAGGAAGAAATGCATCCCCTGGTTGCAAACTGAGTAAGGTACTGATGGTGGGATGGATGGAATGGAAGCTCTCTCTCTCTCTCTCTGGGCGTTTATACCACCTTGTCGGTGTGTGGAGGAGGGAGCAAGGGGAAGGGGGCTACAGCCCTTGAACAGGGGACTCTCTGGGACTGTGCTCCCCAGTAGTATTTGTGTAGCCATTTGGGGCGTGTTCCAGTGCCCACTGAAGTCAGTGGAAATACTCCCATTGACTTCAACGTGCCCTGACTCGGGCCCAGGGTGCACCTGAAAGCTTTACCGAACCACACCCTGCTCCAGCACCCTCAGGTCCTCTCTCTCCCGCCAACGCCAGCACTGCCCGGCCGGAGGGGGGCGGCGGCGGGGGGGGCTTGTTTAGAGCAGGTTTGCAGAGGCAGCAGGTCCCTGACGGCCGAGAGGCAGCGTGTGGGATTTCCCGCCCCAAGCCGCCCCTTCCCCAGAAGTGACTGGCTGACAGGCTGCTCTCCCCTCCCCCGTAGGGAGGGGCCACCCCCGTGGAGCTCGCAGCACCTACTTCTTGCAGGGGATGAGCCCCTTTCTCTCCTCCAGGAGCCGGAGGCGCTGGCCGGGGCCGTCGTAAGACACCGCCGCCCTGGTGTTCCTGCCGCTGCTGTGGTCGTACGCCACCGTGCGCCCTTCCCACTGCAGCGGCGCCTGGCACGGGGTGGGCGGCTGCCCCCGCCCAGCGCGGCCCTGCGGGGCGGCCGCCCCCGGAGGCCAGCCCGGCAGGCAGAGGAGGCCGCCCAGCAGCAGCAGCAGCCGCCGCCGCAGCCGGGGTTGCCCCAGGCAACCGCCGCCGCGCGCCATCCTCGGTGCCTCCTCTGGTCCGCGCGAGCCCGGTGGGGTGAAGGGGGGAGGGGAGAAAGCCCGGGGCTGCTGAGGCGCTGGAGCGGCCGCCGCTCGCTCGCTGGCCCCTTCTGCGTGGCTATGTCCGGGGAAGGCGAAGGCGGGTCTGGCTGACTGCGGCAGCGGCAGGCGCGGAGCCAGGGCCCAGCAAATTCTGCAGCTGGGAGAGAGACGGGAGCGGGTGCGATGCTGAGCTAGGGCGGCTGCCGTTTGATCTCTCTCTCTCTCTCTCTCCGGCCAGCAGGGGACTGCGGAGGCAGAGTGCCGCCTGCAGCCCGCCGGGCACCAATTATTTAAACAACGGCCACGGTGGGAAAAGCTACACGGGTTTCCTGCCGCGGGCATTGCGCATGAGATAGATAGCCCCAATTCTGTAGCTGGATTTTAATGCCCGTGCTGTAGGAGGGGAGCCATCATCTGATGCCAGTGTCGGAGCTGGGGGGCAGCACATGATACCAATGCTACAGCCGGGAGCTCTGCTCCTGATGTAATACTCTGGCTAGGAATACTGGCTATTAAGCCTGTATTTGATATCTGTTCCATATACCTCTTTATGTTCAGCCCTGGACGTTTTCTCCTTGAAGGCTTAATTAAGATAAAAAGGAAGCAAACTATATATGTTAATGTCGTTGCTCAGTTTACTTATAATGATCACATATTTCTTATTCAGCAAAAAAAGAGGAAAAAAAGGACAATATGTGCTTTAAAATACATTCATGCTCGTGCTCCATATATAAACCAGAATAGGAAAGTAGACACTTTTCAGCAAGGAGCAAAGTGGCCACTTGTTCGGGAAGCTGATGGTTTGCTTGCTTTCCATTTGGACCCTATATTTTGTGCTCTGTCTTTGACAGGAGCTTCTGTGATGTGGAATTTGATTGTGAGCAAATCTGATCACTTTTTCCTCTGTGTTCTGTGCGTGTGTACGGTCAAGGGTTCCTATGCCGCGGTGAAAGCACATATTTGAGCATACAATTTTGCTGCTCCCCAAATTCCTACTACTCTCAAAGCAGAGCTACTAAGCGAAGGACTGGAAGCTGCAACCAGTTTTATCATATCGACATATATTCGTGTCCATTTGTTGTGTGTTTGGGGCTCATGGAGGAAGGGAGTTGAAGAATGATCTGCTTAGAGAGACCTGTCTAAAATGTTGCTTTTGAGGGAAAACATTTCACTTTCCCTGGCATCTGCTCTCCAATGGCTAATAGGATCACCCCTTTTCCCCCAAACATACCCGTTCTTCCCCCATTTGCCTTGGAGAGCCCTTGGCCTAAGTTTGCTGTCTCCTCCTGAGCAGTTTCCTAGAAAAGAGGGGGAGAGACTAACATAGGCAACATAAAGCACACACAGGGAACTAGAAGGGAGGGCGCTGCTGCTGCTACAAACAGGAAAGCACATCAACCTGAGTTTACTGCAAATGCATCCTACAAAAGAATCTTAATGAGGGGATGGGAAATTGCTACCCTAGGAGGGCCACAGTCTGCCTTCAGTTACATCCCCGCTATGCCAGTGACTGCAATATGCCATTGTTCTCACTGGAGTTGCACAGTTGAACTGAGGGCAGAATTTGGTCCCTGGTAATCAAGGATGAAATTCAACTCTTTTAATAAATTGTAAATCCGGAGCAATTCCAGTGAACACTCTGGGGTTACTCCTGAATTACACCGATGTAAAAGTAGAATGTAGTCAAATGAAAGCCTCGGCGTTCAGACTACTGAAAGGGACAAAACGACTCGAATGTGAACGGTCTGCACTGTTTTCTAAAACTCTGGCGGCTGCTGGTTTGTGACACAAAGTGCTTTTGAAAAACTTTAAATAATAGATCTTCCCCTCGCACCGATTCCTTTGCTGATCCGATTTATGGGGAGATTGTACGAAGGCGAAGTGGGTGGCTAATGGGATTTCTAACAGCAGGTGCAACACGACTATTGGAGCTGTTCACTGAGGTTCACTCGAGGCTCGGATTGGCTGCAGCTGCTGCCCCATCCAAGATCGTTTCCAGAAAAAGTAATTGACCAGTTTGTATATTTCTTTTTTTGTTTGTTTGTTTGTTTTTTGATGTTGTTGTAAAGTCTAAGTTTCACATGCTGTATCTACCTCTGGAGCCATTGCAGTAACTGCGTAACCACCTACAGGCGACAGAAATAATAACAGCGTTTTTTAAAAAGCTGCAAAAGTTTCTGTGCTTTGTCAGTGAAAATGTAGGAAAAGGGCATAAAGTTCAGAACTGCTTAAAAGAGTACCGTCCTTGCTCCTATTGAACTTCCCCTCCTTGTCTCTTAATTCTGCCAGTGAATTTGCAGACCGAGGTAGATGAGGGAGGCGGTTTTTTTTCTCTCTCTCGTCTTGAGAGAATTTATTGCACAGATCAACACTGAATGGCTTGCTGAAATTTATCTTGAGGCGCAATGAGAAATTTAGTGATGTCGCCCTGGGATTAAACCGAGTGGAGGTGATGTCACCCTGTCTGAAAAGAAAAACAAACATACACACACCCCAAACGAATGATGCTGCCAAGAAGAAAGACCAACCCCCACGTCACTTGTGGCACTGGTATAAATATGGCCCTGCAATTTCCATGGCTGTCTGTAAAGCTCAGATCGTTTGAACTTTGGAACAAGAGAGAAGCTCTGTGTCTTTTTAGCACTGAGGCACAAGGAGCTATAGAAGTTCATCTTTGCCTGTGGTTTTTATGTGCCAAAGTGATAGGGAAGAACTTGGATAGACCAGCATCTCTTTAGCCCTTTCCACTGAAAGCTGAATGAGCGACAGGATCAGCCTGTGAGACTGATTACCCAAGACTTCGGGAGAGGAAGCCGAGAGTCTCCGGAGCGCCAGACTTTAGTCCCGCAGCTAAAGGCTGGGAAAATGCTAGCAACCTTGGCGGCGCTCTTTCTGTGGCTCCGGGTCAGCACAGGGGTGCATGGTGCTCCCTGCGAGGCTGTGCGCATCCCCATGTGCAAGACCATGCCCTGGAACATCACCAGGATGCCCAATCACCTGCACCACAGTACCCAGGAGAATGCCATCCTGGCCATCGAGCAGTATCAGGAGCTGGTGGACATCAGCTGCAGCCAGGTGCTCAGCTTCTTCCTGTGCGCCATGTATGCCCCTATCTGCACCCTGGAGTTCCTCCACGACCCCATCAAGCCCTGCAAATCTGTGTGCCAAAGAGCCCGCGATGGATGCGAGCCCATCATGAAGAGGTACAACCACAGCTGGCCCGAAAGCCTGGCTTGCGATGACCTGCCTGTGTATGACCGAGGGGTCTGCATATCTCCTGAAGCCATAGTCACCGATGTCCCTGAAGGTGAGGAGGGACCCCCCCCCAGGGGGCGTGTGTGTGTGCGTGGTGGGAGGGGGACGGATACACAAAGGCAGGGCTCATGGAGTAAAGAACCTTGATTATAAGGTGGCAATTTTGAATTCAGATTTGTGCCCTTCTTCACCAAGTCTCTGGAAAGCAGAAAGCTTTAGTTAAGTGGGTCCCAAAAGCACAGAGCTCCAGAAGCTCCAGCACTGTGTAGGCAATCTGTCTCTCAAATATAACACAGAGACAGGTTTTGGCGAGGATTGCAACTACTCTCTCGGGTAGTTAAAATATTTGTCTTTTTTTTTTTTAAAAAAAAAGGCTTCTCGGCAACAAACAAACAAACCCAAACAAGAAGAGATTGAATTTCCTATGGGCAGGCAGCTTTTCTGAGAACACTGAAAAGCCAATCAGGGCAGAAGGACTCCAATATCCTCTCCAAATCTCACTGGTGTTACTAGTCAAAACGAGAGAGGATTTAGAGTTAGGCATACGTAAACATTTAATAGTGATGTTTAAGCATGCCTTTCAACTGTGAGTGTCAAATTGGCAGTGCACTACACAAAATTAGGCTTTTGGCCATGAAGCGAACTAGCAATCATACAATTATATATTGCAGATCTTGTTCCCTTCTTTAAAACCATTTACAGTGCTGTTAAAAAAAAACAAGTGTCAGACCTGATGCAGACATATTTTCAAAAATATAGTGAATCTGTTGTTTTTAGGACAGATTAACTATTTTAAATGCTCCACAAGATGTGTGTGCTGGGGAAGTGATTCCGGAGATATCAGAGATGATTTTTTTCCCCGTATCTTCTTGTGTTCATTTCTTTTCGGTAGCAGAAACCACGTTCTTCGCAAATCTTATTTTGTATGTTTTTTAAATAGATGTGAAGTGGATGGATTTTACTCAAGATGTAATGGTCCAAGAAAAACCTCATGAGTCTAACTGCAAGAATCTAAACCATGGTGCGTCTTCGTAAGGGTCGCCCTTTATTTCTCTCGAAAATAATTCTGTAATTGACATTAATTTGTAATTTTTCCTTATGATCTTGGGTTTTTTTCTTTGAAGCTCGATGCAAGTGCCGGAAGATAAAGCCTACCCTGACAACGTACCTGACCAAAAACTACAGCTACAGTAAGTCAACCAGTGAAATAATCTCATTTTCAACTCTTGGCAAAATTTCTCTATAATCGCACTATCTTCCAGTTCCCTTCCCCTGCTTCTTTTGGTATTATCAAATTATTATAGCTCCTTTGCTTGTAATCCATGACAAGCCACAGCGTAGGTTTTAAGGTTAAATCAATACATGAATCGTAAAGAAGCAGTTTTATCTGGCACTTTAAACGATGTTGCTCCCGAAACCTTGTTTTCCCGAAAAACAAGAAGAAACAAATATCTAAAGTTAACGTGGTCATTAAAATCACAAACTTGTTGTAGTGTTTTTAGAATACAGACCGGTCTAACACAACTTAGTGGGACATATTGTTTAGCAAAAATGGAGAGGGTCATGTGAGCCGTTTCTAAATTTTCCTGACGTTGTTTAACGCGACTCAGTCTAGTGACAAGTCACAAAATAGCTGGAGATCCTATGACTTGCCATTTTTATTTTGCTATTTCAGCTGGAACAAATTGGAATCTTGATTGATCAAGTAAGCACTACTGTGCAGTTCTCACTCGATGAAATGAGTGCATGTGAAAACACTGAAATTGGAGAGACATGAAAAGCCTGAAAAGCAACTTTTTTGTTTTATTTAATCACAAATTAAGTCATAGAATACTTACTATATTTTGTATACTAGCCATTAGAGTGCAATGGCCAGATCCTTAACTTATGTGAATTTTCATAGCTCTATTGAGGTCTATGGAGCTGTGACAACATACGCCAGCTGAGATCTAGCCCATGGGTTTTATTGTACATTGTATGGCATTTTGACAAGTGCCCAGCCACAAAAAGGATTTCTGACCAGAGGAACTCAAAATATTTATTTATAATTTAGTTCTTCTTTCAATAACAAGTCTGTAAAATTAAGAGTGAATGCAAAGTGAGCTGTGAGTTTAATATGTAATATTATGGTTTATTGCAGTTTACAGTGACTGTTTCTGGGAGGATATTATTTTAATTTTCTTATTTTAAGCAATGGATAGGAAGTTTAAAAAAACTTATATTCAATATCAAATTAAAACAAAAATGTTTGGGTATGTGCTTAAGTCTTTGTTGTTAAATAATCCTTTAATTCAAATTCAGTTTGCTATTAGCAAGACAGTTGTGATATTAACCTTACAAAGCAAACTGCAAACACATTTCTTTTAAATTGTTGCATTCTGATGCACTTATATGAAACATTAATATTTTCTAATATCTAATTTCCTAATCTCTCTCTCTCTACAACACACACTATCATTTGGTGGAACACTGAGATTCTGCATTGTGTAATATATACATACATCTGTACTCTGTGTGTGCATATAAATATATATGGTAACTTAAAATGTCTGTATTCTGAAATAGAATTTTTTAAATCATGTTTGGCCCAATCCTGTTTCCATTGACTTCAACAGGAGTGTTGCTGAAGAAAGATGCCGCTACTGGTCCTACATTTAAAAGAGCTGAAAACACTGCATTCCATTGACGACATTTGTATTCAAGATTTTAGCTTTGAGATGCAGGGCCTTGTTCTGCCCATAGTGAAATCAATAGGAGAGTTACCATTTGAAGTGGGATGGGGAGATAAAGTGGGAGAAAAGTTGAAGTACAAATCCAGTTTTTGCTAGAAATCCCCTTTAAATAGTATATACAGTTAACCAGTAATTTGTAATGAAAGAGGTGCTGGGGCTCAAGCAATTTTTTTTTAATATTCATAACTGATGCAGCAAGCCCAGAGGTGCTGGGGCTGTGAACTGCCAAGCCTAGAGGTGCCGGGACTGAGCACTGGCAAGTCCTGGCACAAATTAAGCACTGCAACTAACACATTCTTCCAGTTGATTAGGGGGTACTGTTTAGTTGTAAATACAAAAGAATCACTGATGGTTATCTGGGTTTAGCTATGATATTATAGCTTATTTTGTAAACAGTTCCCAACAACAATTATATTTTATAGTACGTCTATATGAAGTCTTCCAGCTTTTTAATTGTAAAGCAAATTTCCAACTAAAAATTCATGTAAAGATTATGGGTAGACATTTTCAAAAGCATTTAAGTTACATAGGACCCCAAATCCCATAATGTTTCAGTAACTTTTGAAAATGGGACATAGACTGTTAACTCACTTAAATGCTTTTGAAAATGTCACCAATATCCCTAAAACACTATGTGGATGCTACAGATTTTGATATAGTTACTGTTAACACAGATAGCACAGATTGTTATAGCTACTGTTCTCAATAGATATTATTCCTCCTTTATGTGAAACCTTGCTATATTTCTAGAATTTGCAAGTTACTAATGTTATTTATTGGAGATGGAATAAAAAATGTTAAAAAAGAAAGTGGAGACACTGCTCAGGTACAGGATGCGCCGCTGATCAGGTGTGTCCTTTGAGACTAATGAGTGGTCCGTTCTTAAATCCACGTAGGTGTATAGTTTTCTTCAGGATGTTTAGCATTCCAGAGTCCAAATACAATCTTAATTTCTCCTTTATATAGTCAGGTAACAAGAGTCAATGGATATTGTATTTGGGTCTCTATTCTGGGTAAAATCCACAGTTGAGATACCACTTTTAAAACAGTTTCTCAAAGACTTTTATTTGAAGGAAGACTATAAACTATATACATTGTGAAAACCTTAGCCTATTAATTTTTCAGCTTTTCATTTAAAATCAATGTTTTTTTTTACAGTATGTTTGACGTAATTAATTTACACCTGGAAAATGTATCCAGTTTTTAGATGTAATCTAGACATCAGTAGTTTAAATGGTTTATTATTTAAAATAGTGTGGATTTCATGGTAATTCTTTATGACAAATATTTATTTGTCATTTGTCATTTATATTTATGACAAATACCATTTCATGGTAAATCTTTATGACAAATATTTTTAGCTAATCATAAATAACAACATGTAAGGAGTGAAAAAACAACTTTTACTCATATTAATAGTTCTTATTAATTTACATTATAATTTTCTTTGCCTATATATTTTCCTACTTGCAGTTATTCATGCTAAAGTAAAGGGTGTAGAGAGAGGTAGCTGCAATGAAATAACTACAGTGGTTGAAGTGAAAGAGATACTTAAATCTTCAGTGCCCATTCCTCGGTCTCAAGTGCCTCTTCTTACTAATTCATCCTGCCAGTGTCCACATCTTCTCCCAAATCAAGATGTTCTCATTATGTGTTATGAATGGCATTCAAGGTAAGCAATTACAATACAGTGCAGAAATGTACTGTAGTCAAGTTTAATAGAAAGCAGGCAAGCAAGCAAGCAAGCAAGAAAAGGCCATTTTCTCTGTTCAGAAGCACATGTGAACCTAGTGCTGAGTTTAATTCCCCTGATTAGTATCCCATATACAGTTCAGGGGAAAATATATAAATATTCTATTACTTTTACAAGACCATGGCTTCAGGTAACAACATTAACATTTCAAAATTCACTTACACATTTCATAAGCAACCTGAACTCTGACCTACAACACATAGTTACAAACTTTGATGTGTACATGGAAACGAGACTCAGATGTGTAGCATGGTAAAATGTGGCCACCGCAACTTTATTTGAAATTATTACCCCTCTGGGCTAACCACCCCAAACTACCCAGCAGGAATCAGTTAGAGAAAACCAGTGAAAGATCACCATCTGCTTTTTTATGACTGTGGAAAACGAAACTAATCACCAAATATGTTGTGAATGATTTGGAAAGGTTATTGAGGTTTTTATTTTCATATGCTCTGCTAAAATGGATTTGAAAAAACTGTTATATGTTTCCTGTTGAACTCAGTTGTATATAAACAGAAGGTTTTGAGTTACAGTGGCTTTTTACAATGTCAGAAGTCACAACTGATAAAATCCTGTCTCCCTTGAAGTTGATGGCAAACACCTATTGATTTCAATGGGACCAGGATTTCACCCAATAACTAGTTTTGAGCTGAAGTGACATCAGCACTGAAGGAAATATCACGTGGTTTCATTCATAATGATTTCCCCTTCAGATTAATGCTACTATTTTTTTCTATAATCAATACTAGAGGAGGGAAGGAGTGGTCTATAATATTGGCCAGATTCTCCACTGCGTTGTTATCTGTTTAGTCATTTAAATCTGTGCAAAGGGGATGTAAAATGCTACCAACTCTGCATGGTACCATTTTATACTCACTTTGCACTGTGTACATGACTACCTGGGGTGCAAGACAGTGGAGAATCAGGCCCTATATTAGGTAGTGCAGATGCCCAATTAGCAGTTAAATGTCATATGGAATCAGGCATATTTATATCAATGTTTTGCTTTCTTCAGCTGATTAATGCGGGCATCTTAATTGATATCTGCAAAGTCTGGAAAATTATTGCAGGATTGCATTGCCTCGACTATTCAATAGGTTTAAGGTCTGGTATCTCATGATCAATGAGGGTCTGAAATGTGTGCTTTATAGCATGGAGGTTTGGAAATCCCAGTCTCCCAGTGAGACAACAACACATGATTCTAGATTGTGAGATATCAGACCTTAAAACTGTGATGATATGATTTTTAGATTAAATTATTTTAAGCTTTTGTTAGAGGCTTCCGACATTCTGTAGTTACAATTTTATTTTTCTCATTCTGCGGCCTGTACTATAGCTCTCTTGTACTATGGCCAGCTAACTTTACAGGGGGAAAAAATGCAAATACTAGTAGCTGAAAGCCTGTGCTGTCACATGGGTGTGGCATTTGGGTCAAGTAGTCCACCATCTGTGTGCAGTCTCCCTCATACACCCAATGAAATTGTTGCATGCAAATTAGTGGCTGGTGATTGGTTGAGTTACGTCTGCTATCACAATACTCTAGGACTCTTGGCATGGCATAAATACATGCCTTACTATGGCTGTACACTGCATGGCTGTAATTCATAAAGTCAGTGTGGCTGAGAGCTTAAACACTGATGGGTAACAGACAGCAAATCCCAGTGATGATTGAACCTGGAGATCAGGGCTTAAATTCAGCTGGAGCTGTCCAGAGTGGAACTCCGGTTAATGTTTTCAACCCCCCCTGGAGTGTTTATTGCATGTTGGGCTGGGGTTTGTGCGGGCTCCTGGAAATACTTTGTAAGAATTTAAGCCCTGCTGGAGATATTCTGAAAAAGAGCTGTCAACCATGCTTATAGCTGTTTCCATTACTTCACATTGACTCAACAGACATTCTAGGCTTCAGAGTGACATGCAGTTATGCAAGACAAACAAAATGTAAGATTGGACAGTGTGGTATAAAGTTTTTATACCTGCATAACTCATTTGTGGTTAGGGACATGGGAGTATTAATATTGTTCTACTGGATCAAACCAGTGGCCCATCTAGTCTATTATTCTATGTCTGATAGTGGCCTCTACCAGCTGCTTCAGAGGTTTATGTTTCTCATGAGTAATACAATTGTCATAAATAAGTGCCAATGAAATCTTTATACCACAGTGTATAATCATGTGTACTCTTTCTCCTGTGACATTTCCCAGCTGGAGTTACAGCAGAAGCCCCTCTATGTCACTGTGCGATAGGGCCACTGGAGCCCCATAAGTTCAGATCCCCGGCCTGCTCACTCTACCCCGGCCTTTCCTCTACCCCAACCCACCATGGCCCTTGGCTGCAGCCTGTGTTGGACCAGCATAGAGACCCTCTCTGTCTGACAGTGGGGGGTATGGAGGCATACAGTTTCTGCCCAGCAATTATTCCAGTGAGAGACTGAAACGATTGGGCCTTGTGCTGTCCTTCACGATATAGATATAGTTAGACAGAGAGAGAGATTAATTAAATGGAGTGTCATGGGACATGCTACCCAACCCATCATTCTTCTTTATACCTGGTGAAGCTGGGGTATCTTTCACCTACAGCACTATGGCAGGTAAGGACACAGATTCTGAAGTGTTTCATAGGCACCAGCACAATGCCTATGTTGTATGGGTTGCAAACATGTCAGGGAAATGTTGATATTTTTTAAAACAGTGTTTTCATTAGAATTTAAAAATTAATAATGGAAACATTTCTGTTGGTCTTAGGTTTGCAAAAGTTTATTTGTGGAAAACTTAAATTTGGGATCATTTTGACCTGACTGGTTCCCTTTGGAAAATATTTTTTGTCTAAGGTAAATCAACTGGAATGATGACTAAGCATATAAAATCAGGGATCATATCTTTTAGATACCTTGTATATAGGAAACTAGCTATAGCTCACATTTTTATCTTTTAAAAATTTTAGGTTGATGCTTCTTGATGGATGTTTAGTTGAAAAATGGAAAGATCAGCTAGATAAAAGATATAAGGTAAATATAACCAATGAAAGTAATTCTTACATTCTTAATAAAAAGTCAGCCATCAAAATCTATGTGAGCACCTAAATAAATGACCTGAATTTCAGAGATATTGAGCAGTGGCAGCTGTTACTGTCTTCAGTGATGGTGTTTAGCACCACTGTAAGTCGGACTTCTATTTAGAGGACTAAATGTACATTGAAGTGTGTAAGTTTGAATATTTTGGCCTTAAATTTTGGAGAGGGTTTCTCATAATGAGACATTTATATGTTTATAATTTTCTTAGAAGAAAACAATTTTTACAACAAACATCTATGAACATTTAATCCATAAACATTTAACAAAAATCTAAAATATTTTGAATATGTAAATGTTTTATGTTAGTGTTCTTTTCTTAAACACTGATTTGTTACAACAATGAACTTGTGAATTATTTTCCTAGAGTTGCTAATGCATTAACCTATGAATGATAACCTATCGTTGTTAACGTTTCAGAGTAGCAGCCGTGTTAGTCTGTATTCGCAAAAAGAAAAGGAGTACTTGTGACACCTTAGAGACTAACCAATTTATTTGAGCATAAGCTTTCGTGAGCTACAGCTCACTTCATCGGATGCATGTAGCTCATGAAAGCTTATGCTCAAATAAATTGGTTAGTTTCTAAGGTGCCACAAGTACTCCTTTTCTTTTTTCTATCATTGTTAAGTATACAGTGCTCATTACAAAGTGAATATGAGAGTAAGGCCAAATCCTATTGCACAGAATAAAGCCAATGTAAACAGGCTTTGATCCATTTAGAAACATTGCAGGGACTGAGGCATGGAATCCTATGCACTAAGGTCCCACCCAAAGTCTACTGAACTTATTGGGAGTCACCCCATTGATTTCAATGGGCTGCAGACTGGACCTTAACTGGCCTGGATGCCTGTGCAGCTACATTGTACCTCCTTCTGCATGGGGAGGAGGAGTAGACATAGCACACTTCTCCCTGACTTTACAAGGTCACTGACCACCACCACCAACAACCCCCGGCCTGCTCACAAATCTTCCTGTAAGTCCCAGGGCAGAGATCCACCATGGACAGGGTGTTATGGAGTCCTGATTCAGCTGTGCTCAGCATGGAGCCTGAGCATATTAGCAATTGGAGGCAGGGTTTGTTTGCCTCTTAGTTCTGAAAAAAAGTTTGCAAAGAATTAAATAATGGGCTGAGATCATACTATTTTTATTTTTATTTTTATTTTTTTTTTTGCTTTTAATTATTGGCTGGCTGGAGAATGCCAGGGAGGAGAGAAAGAAGGCTAATTTTTCCCTAAAGAAGCTTTTAAGCTACTAATCAACTCTTTGCTGCAGCTGTGTGTCTGCTACATTTTATTATTCTTTTTATCCAGTCCTTTGACTATAAACTACCTATGAAATGGGGAAACACACTTTTAAAAAGAGTTAAAAAAAAGAAATGGGGGAAAAAGTAAAACTAGATTATAATAGCAATAAGGCAGCACAGGCTGTGATTTATGGAACCATTACCATGTGACTTGGGCATTTGAAAACACTCAGCCTTTAACCTCATGCCTCCTCTCTGGCTCATGGTGTGATTTAATGGCCTTCAGATAGCACCTTTGTCATGTCTGACTACATAATTAGACATCTCAAAACCTGCTTAAACAATAATTTATAGACCGCTACAGGTTTTATGGATATCTTACAAGTTGTGGTGCTTATTCACTGTATTTTGTTCAGTGATTAGTATGTTTTTGTCCACAGTACAGGAAATAATCACCTTTTAAACCTGTTGCTTTTAAATATAAGCCTAAGTACTAACTGGTATTTTTGATTTTGTTTAATGGGCTGTGTGCGGTTGTTGTTGAATCACACAAGACTCTCTGCCACTCTGCAACACTTCACAGGGCTGATGCTTTATATTTTGTCACCCTAGGCAAAACCGCACAAACTTTGTCCTTCACAGGTGTCACATTGTACCCCTAAAAATTCAGTGGCTTAGGTGGCCATCTAGCTGTCCTATTCCTAACATCAGCCCTGTTATTTCTAGTCTAGTGAAAAGATTAATCCATAAATTAAATATAGCTTTCCTATATGGGGATATGTTTACATATATATATATATATATATATATACACATTTAAAGGATAGACTGCTCTCTACTTAGGCGAAACACTAGGCCAAGTAGGCGTGTTCTGTAAGTCATTTAGTAGTGGTCCTGCAAAGGTTATGCACATACAGACCCTTATGCTCACTGACTTCACTGAAGTCCCAAGAAGTTGTTAGGTTTTGCATATGTAGATCCCTTTGCAGGATAAGGGCCATAGTATGCAGCTATCTATTGCACCAGTTTCATTGACAATATCACTGAATCAATGGGAATTTTGACTGCACCAGGAATACAGGTCCAGGCTGTTACTGTAGACATCGGTGACATACTGACAGTAAGTAGAGTAAAATATTAAGCTACTGAGAGCTACATTAGAGTTCACAGTTTACGTTAGCTTTTATGAATTAACTCAGAATGCGGTAACATTTCTTTCTAAGTGTTTTGTTTTGAAATTATTTCCCTAGAGGTGGGAACAGAGACTGCAAGAACAAAAGGTGCGAACAGCCCATGATAAAAATCAAAACGTTGGACGCACTGGTCGCAGTGGTGCACCAAAACTGAACACTAAGAACACCAGCCCAGTGCTGAGGACCCCCAAAAAGACCACTAAAATAAGAAATGACCAGAAAGAAGCAACCCCCCAAAAAGTATGAGTTATGAATTTCCCTAAGGGAAGACTTTCTTGCATGATGAGGGTCACAAGCTGGCTTGAGTGGCATGTGTATTACTACAGAACTCATCAACTGCGGTATTCTGCATAGACATTTTTTGTAGCACTTTACTTTTAAATGTTTGCTTTTTATTTTAAGCCACTGCAAACCATAGATTGTAGGTTTGCACTGATGTGTGGAAATATTAAAGCTGATTGATGGCGCTTATCATATTCAGAGCAGTCGAACGCATAGTTTACTAATAAGCATTGGGATGTGCATTATCCAATTTTTTTATGTGTGTGCCATAAATACGCTTTCACTATTGGTGTTTGAACTGTGTGTGTTTGTGTAGCAAAAACACATCAAACGGAAACATTTAATTTTTTTATTGTACTTCAGACTGGCTTCTGTTGTTATAACTTTAAATATATTTAAACATTTAGATAAAAAAAATCAATGTTTTTAAAAGGAACAAATTAAAGTGAAACAAAAGAATAGAGTGCTTAACAGTAACATTTACATGTTTGCCATTTGCTGAAATATGGCTTTGTTATGAAAAGTGATTTAAAACAACTGGAAGGAAAATATTATTCTGTTACTGTAAACATGCCCTTCAGTTACTCTGTAGTGCAGATGTTCAAATATTCAAGAGAGGGACTAGAGTATCTCAGGAGTAAAGTGGGCAATTAGCCATTTTACCACTGGGGACCTGATTTTAAATTTTGCTTAGATCACACAAGCAAATGAGATTGCTATTCCCTGTTCATAAACTCCTCTACACTACCACACAGTTTGGCACAACTGGAAGGCACTCGTATTGAACAAGGTCCAGGACAACGTTGATGCAGCTACTCATGTGCTCGAGGATAAGCATGTGCTTAAATGCTTTGCTGGGTCAGGGCTTAAAATTGCAAAGGTGTGAGGTAACTTAAATATGAGGTACATTGGCACAACTCTGTGGTGCAGTTTACACTGCTCCTGACTGCACCTTACCTGGCTCAAGCCATTGCTACTGTTTTTTGCTGACACCTATTTAATGCCATTGCCTAATGAACATTTGGCTGTGAAAGTTTCAATACCCCTGAGCTTTAATTAAGCAGTTAGAGCTCACAACAAATGTCACAGAGAACCCCCAGAAATCTTGCAGCAAAACCAAAAAATACTAGACTTAAAACCCCTGATATTTTCTATTTTTTAAGGGGCAAGATACCATTCTTAAAAACAAGCAAGCACCCAACTTTCCTGCCTTCTTTATCCATCTTAAATAAGAAGAAAAAAAGACAACCCCAAGTTTTAAAAAATCCTTTGCATGTCTGCCGATTTATTGTGTCAACACATTAGCATGCTGATCTAAGTTACTGTAGGAATCCTAGGTTTCAGAGTAGCAGCCGTGTTAGTCTGTATTCGCAAAAAGAAAAGGAGTACTTGTGGCACCTTAGAGACTAACCAATTTATTTGAGCATAAGCTTTCGTGAGCTACAGCTCAAATAAATTTGTTAGTCTCTAAGGTGCCACAAGTACTCCTTTTCTTTTTATAGGAATCCTAATGAAGGTTGCATGTATTTTATATGAGGGCATAATTTGTCACCCTGACTCGGTAACAAAATGATCTAGCACAAGCAACAAAAGATGCTCAAATAAATCCAAATAGCACCCAGCAAAAATATTACTTTCCTTAGCCATGCTCGTACCTGTGCAGCATAATCATCTTGCTCGCTGGCGTGCAAGCTAATGAAATTTTCACGTGTGCAATTTCTAGCTGTGAGCCCCCTAAGTGGCAATGGATGTGTGCTTTGTGTACTTACACAACTAGAAGAACAAAGTGACGAAAAGCTCTGGCCAAAATGTCCAAATGTGGGCATCCTAAGATAGGCACCTCCAGCCATTGTCTTTGTGCAGATGCAGAAATTCAACCTTGCAGATATGGGTCTGAGATCTATGTTTAGGTACCTAAGTGGCCTAATTTTCAGAAGTGCTGAGCACCCATAGTTCCCATTGATTACAATGGGAATTGGGGATGATCACCTTTTCTGAAACTCAGGCCATATAATTAGGTGGCTAAATAAAAATTATGGATGAAACCCTGTTTTCATTGAAGTCAACAGTAAAACTCACATTGGCTTCTTGGAGCCAGGATATCACTTGAGATGCCTCAATTAGACACCCAAGTTTGAAAATATTGACCTAAACAACCATAAGCAAAAAAAATCAGTATTTTTAAAAAGCTTCTAAAATAGTATGCTTTTAGAGCAGGAATCGGCAACCTTTGGCATTCGGCCCATCAGGGTAAGCCCCCTGGTGGGCCAGGCCAGTTTATTTACTTTCTTCGTCCGCAGGTTCGGCCGATTGCAGCTCCCACTGGCCACGGTTTGCCACTCCAGACCAATGGGGGCTGCGGGAATGAGCAGCCAGCACATCCCTTGGCCCTTCCCACAGCCCCCATTGGCCTGGGACAGCAAACCGCAGCCATTGGGAACCGCGATCAGCTGAACCTGCAAACACAGCAAGTAAAGAAACTGGTCCGGCCCGCCAGGGGACTTACCCTGGCAGGCCGCGTGCCAAAGATTGCCAATTCCTGTTTTAGAGCATTGTGGAAGTTCTAATGCTTTGTTTTCATATCAATCTCAAGTTAACCCCTAAAAAAAAGCTGAGGAATACATGTAACTGTAATGATTAAAAAAGGATCAACATTCCTAACATTGCATTGTTAAACCAGCAAATACTGTAGCCGTGATACTTCACTTTAACAAGCTTTGTTGTGAGCATACAATATTGTGAGCACAAGTGTGTTTGTTGAATGAAACACCGCTATTTAGAAATTATAGCAGCATTACATATTATTTTACATCTGTTAAAATCAAACTTTTATCAAGAGCTTTTTTGATATTAAAGAAAAAGTGTAAAAATTATTTGCTACATACAATTTGCGCCATTCCTTC
Organism: Caretta caretta; assembly: GCF_965140235.1. Classification (NCBI taxonomy): domain Eukaryota; kingdom Metazoa; phylum Chordata; order Testudines; family Cheloniidae; genus Caretta; species Caretta caretta. Next base: position 179,556,395 of record NC_134207.1, read on the forward strand.
ATATAATGAGATCATTCAACATTCCACTGTATGGGAATAAATGTTGATGCACCAATACTAGTGGTTTTGTATGTTTGCTTTTACATGTTCCCTAGTGTATGTTATATGCATGTTTTATGCTGACTGCACTTTCACTTTCCTAGTCCTTACAATTGGAAATACCTACGGTTAAAAATGCTTGGGAATGAAGGCCAGTACTGCAGATAGCATGGGGCAATACTGTATAAGGAGCAATCCTATCCACACAAGGGAGATGGACTGGATGAGCTAACGTTCTATTTTCCATCTCTAGTTTTTATGATACCATTATATAATACTATATACATATGTAGTACTAATATAAGTCTTTACCTTTACAAATTACCTTACAAATATTGGCTCACAAATCCACACAATGCCTGTGTGAGGCTTCTAAGTGAATATTTTAACATTTGAGTGCTATTTTGTTGCTAAAATATGGATTTAGGCACTTAACTTTAGCTACTCAAGTTTGAAAATTTGGTTAGAAGTCACATATCGGAGGCCACAGCAACTCATTGTCACAGCCAGGGTTAGAACTAAGGGGTTCCTGACTCCCAGTCACTAAGATATATGTACAGTTATTGGAACAGCAAGGCAGAGTGGCACAATGAGAATGTGCTGGACTCAATCTATATGTTGATGGACAGAAGTCATCCTCTCTGTCTTTTTTTAGTGTTGGGCCCAATAGGAGTTGTGGAGGCAAACAATTTAATTAGGTTGAAGAGAGAACTGGACAAATTTATGAGTGTGATTATATTTCGGATTTGTTTGTGATGGGTAGGGGGCAGGGGTACTCTGGGGCTCACTTCCAATGTATGTCTTACGTTCCTAAAAGCTTATGTTTAAGGTTTCAGCTGGCCAATTACAGGGGTCAGGAAAGGATTTTCCCCCCTCCTAATGTATTCTGGATGTGGTTTTTTTAGGGCTTGTCTTCACTACCCGGGTAAGTTGACCTAAGTAACTCTACTCCAGCTACGTGAATAATGTAGCTGGAGTCAACATAACTTAGGTCGACTTACCATGGTATCTTCATTGCGCTGTGTCGACAGGAGATGCTCTCCGGTCGTCTACCTTACTCTACTCAGAGTGCGGGAGTACCGGGCTTGACCGGAGAGTGCTCTACAATCAATTAATTTAGCAGGTCTTCACTAGACCCACTAAATCACCCCGTCCTGCATTGATTGCAGCAGACTTGATCTCCCTGTACTGAAGACAAACCCTTAATCTCCTTCCTCTAAAGCACTGGGAATGGCCATGGCTGGAGATGGGACATTGGATGGGGTGGACCAGAGTTCTAAGGGGTACCGAGCATTCTCCCTCTTAGGTGCTTGGCTGGCTGGTTCTTGCTCACATACTCAAGGTCTAACTGATCACCATATGTGCAGTCAGGAAAGACTTTTTTTTTTTTTGCTGGTCAGATTGGCAGTGACCTTGTGGGGGTTTCATCTTCCTCTGCAATGCATTGGTGGGGTCACATGCCAGGATTATCTGGGTATATCTCACTTAATCATTTATCTGCCATTGTGGGGGCCTCGGCCACTGGTGTACCTTTGCTCCTCCTATTTGCTGTCTGTGGCACATAATAGCCTAGTCTCCTGTTGACTGTAATACTTGGGTGTAATTTTGGCTGTTGGATTTAGTATGCAGGTGCTGGGTGGTTTTGGTGGCCTGTGATCTACAGAAGGTCAGACTAGATGACCAGGTGGTCCTATCTGGCCCTAAACTTTGACTCTAAGAAGGTAGCAGGCCAAACTGAAGGGCCCCAGCTATCTTTTGTGGTTATATGGTCACCTGCCTACTATAGGGTCTGTTTTTGAGGGGGTGGAGGTAGTAAATTGGGAGTTGAGGACAGGGAAACTTACAATTCTCAGAGTCAAAGCTCGGGAGTTTTAAATGTAATTGAGATAGAAGCTTTTTAAAATTATTTCTAGTTTCACAAGGAAGCCCTGACCAGACTATTTGGTGTGCATTGCTAGTCCCATCTCCTTGTGTAGCTTTTCTTCCAGTAAAGTTATAGCACCACCTTGCCCATACCCCTAAAATGGGTATCAGTTGGGTATAATCCTTTAATACATAACTTTGACAAATTGAGAGGAGAGCGTTTGGCTGCTTCACTAATGTAGTTAATGTGCCCAGATCCTAGATGCTTTAGCTCCGGCTCTTTTGTCACCACACAAGCATGTATCTAGTTTAGTAAGAGATAGAAACTTAAGGATCACAACTTTCTTATTAAGCACATAAAATATTTCAATGAAGTCCCCTATAAAATAAACTAAATGCCCCAGTCACTGTATTAACTCAGATCTTTGTTGTTACTTCATTTGCTTATTTTTGTTATTCTGATCAAATCATTGCATTTAACTAAAAAGCATTCACTGAACTAAAATAAAATTATAAATCTAAAATAACCCAAAATTGCTTTTAAATTATTTCACCCAACATTCTAACCCGAATTCAGATAATGAGACCTGAAAAAATATTTACTCTAAGTACACATAAATGACACTAAATCTGCTATGGTTGTGCTTAGCAGTTGACTGTAATTGCAAATAAATCCTAAAATGTTTCCTCTACCAGATTTTCAGGAAAGTTGCCTCATCTTCAGTTAATTTTCATGGCTAAATATGAATAGGAACATAAAAATGGCCATACTGGGTCAGACCAAAGGTCCATCTAGCTCAGTATCTTGTCTTCCAACAGGGGCCAATGCCAGGTGCCCCAGAGGGAATGAGCAGAACAGGTAATCATCAAGTGATCCATCCCCTGTCACCCATTCCCAGCTTCTGGCAAAAAGAGGCTAGGGACAACATCTCTGTCCACCCTGGCTAATAGCCATTGGGAGAACCTATCCTCCATGAATGTATCTAGTTCTTTTTTGAACCCTGTTGTAGTCTTGGGCTTCACAACATCCTCTGCCAAGGAGTTCCACAGGTTGACTATGCATTGTGTGAAAAAATACTTCCTTTTGTTTGTTTTAAAACTGCTGCCTATTAATTTCATTTGGTGACCCCTAGTTCTTGTGTTATGAGGAGTAAATAACACTTCCTTATTTACTTTCTCCACACTAGTCATGATTTTATGGACCTCTATCATATTCCCCAGAGTCGTCTTTTTTCCAAGCTGAAAAGTCCCAGTTTTACTAATGCCTCATCATATGGCAGATGCTCCATACCCCTAATAATTTTTGTTGCCCTTTTCTGAACCTTTTCCAATTCCAATTTTAGAGATGGGGCAACCTCATCTGCACGCAATATTCAAGATGTGGGCCATATGATATTTTCTTTGAATTATTATCTATCCCTTTCTTAATGATTCCCACATTCTGTTTGCTTTTTTGACTGCCACTGCACATTGAGTGAATGTTTGCAGAGAACTATCCACAATGGCTCCAAGACCACCAGCTCCTCCCCAGCACTACACATAAGTCTATCTAGATGCTTGAGACATCCGCAACTTTCGTACTAGGCTGGTAAGTCACCATGCGGTTCTCCTGGTTATTGCAAACCCAGCTGTATATGTTTCTTATAATCGAATTGCCCATTACTAATACCTGTCTCTTCCTAATAACCGGGATTCCCTCCCCCAGAGAGGTATCCTCAGTGCGAGAGGATTCCACATCATCATCTGGAAGGAGGCTCCCAATTATGGGTTCATTTTCCTCTGCTCCAGTTGGATGTTCTCCTTCCCTGAGACTTTCATCCTCCTCAACAGCACAGAGGCTGTCAGACTGGGCGTGGGACTGTTCTACTATGTCCCGGAAAGTCTCATCTATGTACCTCTCTGTCTCCCTTAGCTCCTCCAGTTCAGCCACTCTGGTCTCCAAAGCCTGTACATGTCTGAGGGCCAGAAGCTCTTTGCACCGAATGCACACATACACCACCTGCCCATAGGGCAGCTAATCATACATGCTGCATTGGGTGCAATAAACTGGATAGTCCCCACTCTGTTGCTGAACTTCTGCCTGCATTCTCTTTTTACTCCTGAAGTTAGTTCCTTTGTTGAGGTTCTGTTTTTATCAGGGGGTGTTTTTGGCTTAAGTTTAAAGACATTTAAGGAATGTTATGTGTATTTAGCCCCCCACTTTCCCACTTCCCCTGTAAACACCCTCGCATTAGCCGCTCCTGTTTGCTAGCTCCTCTGGTCGCTTAGGAGTGAACTTTTTAAAGCCCTGGTCTTCCTGAGTAGCCCCACCCCCTGGTTAAGGGTTGATGGGTGCTAAAGGGCTTAGGGATCAAAGCCTCGTTAAGAAGCTCTCAGCCTTGCCTAGCACACTGCTAGGCTCAGCACCCACAAGGTCAGCACACGGTCCCCCAAACAAACAGACCACATGGTATATTTCAGTCCAGCAGCAAGCACATCACAACAAACACAAACACACAGACAACAAACTTACCTCATGGGTCACGTAATCGCTCCTCCCTCACCTGGAGAAGTCCCGCGCAAATCTCCCGTTAGCCACTCCTGTTTGCTAGCTCCCTCCTGTTTGCTATCTAGAATCAAATCTAACTCAACACAGAACAGAAATTGCCTTTCCATTGACCTTAAAATCTGTATCGCACAAGGAGCCACAGCCTGGGATTTCCATAAAAAACACCCCAAAAAAACAAACAAACAAACATAAAAAAATACAGACTAACAATGTAGAATCAGCAATTTGAGGTTGTTGCAAAAAAAGCAAATGCAATTTTCGGTCACATTAACAGAGGCATAGCATGCAAGTCACGGGAGGTGATAGTACTGCTCTCCTTGGTGCTGATTAGGCCTCGGCTGGAGCACTGTGTCCAATTTTGGTCACCAATGTATAGGAAGGTGTGGAGAAATTGGAAAAGATCCAGAGGCGAATGAGAAAGATAATGACAAAGAGAAATGGAATGCAAGCCATACGAGCAAAGGCTGAAGGAACTGGGTATGTTTAATTTGGAAAAGAAAAGATTGAGGGGGGACGGACACAATAGCTGTCTTTAAATACTTGAAAGGCTGTCATAAATAAGATGTACAAAGTTGTTCTCTCTTGACACAGAGGGCAGGACAAGAGGCAGTGGGTTCAAACTGCAGCATAGCAGATTTAGATTAAATCTCAGAAAAAACTTCCTAACTGTAAGAACAGTAGGACAATGGAACAAACTGTCTAGGGAGTTGTGGAAGCTCCTTCGTTGGAGGCTTTCAAAAGGAGGCTGGATAGCCATCTGTCTTGGATGGTTTAGACACAACAAATCCTAGACTAGATGACCCTTGCCTTCTAACCTATAACTCTATTATTCCAGATGTGCATCATAAATGTACATCACACCTGAATGTTTAACTGTGCTCTGAAAAGGACACAACAATATGGGTGCTAAAATGTTGACAGTGTTTGGGTTTCAGAGGAACAGCCGTGTTAGTCTGTATTCGCAAAAAGAAAAGGAGTACTTGTGGCACCTTAGAGACTAACCAATTTATTTGAGCATGAGCTTTCGTGAGCTACAGCTCACTTCATCAGGGTTGTAACCCTTAGAATGTATTTTGATGTTCTCATGTAGGTTAGTACCTACAAAAGACACCCAACCTCTATGTATGAAAAACACTCTGCCAGCAGGATAAAGAGTATTTTTTATGGCTTTGAACACAACTTTTCACCAAATCTCCTTCAGACTTTTGAAGTCTTAACTGTGAAAAGAAGGTAAGTTCAAGAAGGTAATTAAAAAGGGTAATTAAGCAGTAATAGATCACACATTCTCACATTTTACTTGCATGATATATGGGCAATATACACAAATAAGTGTCACAGATCTAATGATAACATTTCAGCATCAAAACCTAAAACTGATCATTTTAATGAAGCTCACATGATGCTGTTCAAAAGAGATAAGGGACATTAATAAAAAAGTGCAATCCATCTACGGCTAAAGTTCAAAATCTAACATACAAGAGTAACCATATTTTTGTTCAGAGGAGATTGGCTATATCTGAATTATGAGGCCTGGGGTGAAGTAATGATCTATAAAAAAACCAAGGTTAAGCAAATAATAGCACAGTAAATAAAATTATATCACACTTAACCAGGCAGATCTATAATACAGCTAGAGCTGAAACAGGTGCAATAAATATACTACAGCATTCAAAGCCTTTGTGTGGTACCTATCAAACATTCATTAGTTTGTTGGCAGTCTTCCAATAGCTGTTTTCTCACACATACTTGATAAGACATGTATCTAGTTCATAGCATCAAAAAATTTTGCATTGTCATAAAATAATGCTGTCTGAAGTCATAACCACTTCATACTTTATTACAGTGTAATCAAGGCAAACCCCATTTGTTGAAAAACATAATGAGCTCCATTCACCCACGGTGGTGGTGAAGTGTGTGTGTGTGTGTGTGTGTGCGTGCGCAAATTGCACTCCCTGCAATCCAAAAGGAGAGGGCAGACAATGTTTGTATCAACACATTCTCTCAGCGTTCTGTAGAGCAGTGCTACTCAAAGTGGTGGTCCGCGGACCGGTACTGGTCCGCGAGCCATCCACTGCCGGTCTGCGCGCACATTGGAAAAAAAAATTGCCGGTCCCCCACATCAGATACCTGAGAAGCACTGCTGTAGAACACCTGTGACGTGATCAGGGCTCTAGAAAAGGCCTTAAACAATTGCACTCCATCGATGCATCCCTCGCTGCCCTGATCATGGCGCTTTCTCAGAATTGTCTTCCTTCCACCTTAGTATGATGTAATATGCTCTGCATCCATCCAGCTCCACAGGTCCCAGATAATGTGTGGTTTTAAAGAACATAATTTGTATTGTATCCAAAAGCAAAAGAAAACCCAGAGAACATACAACAGCTCTGTATTGTGCTCTTGGGTACCCAATTTACTATGCAGGATGACATTTAAATATGCACTAACTAAAGCTTCCAAGTGGTCTTCCAAGGTTCCCGGCCAATGGGAGCTGCGAAGCCAGTGCTCTGGGCGGAGGCAGTGTGTAGAACTGCCTGGCCACACCTCCGCCTAGCACCTGAGTGAGGGGCATGTTGCCACTTCTGGGGAGCTTTTCAGGTAAGTGCTGCCCAGAGTCCACCTCACCCTGTCCCGTGCCCCAACCCCCCGCCCCCTCCCAAACCCAACCTCTGTAGCTGGGAGGTGCATGAGGATGCAAGACTGCCCCAGCAGTGGCCGGTACGCCTGGCACAGGAGCTGCCTGAGCTGCCCCTGAGCCAGGCACACCGGCTGCTGCAGAAGTCACAGAGGCATGGAAAGTCGCAGAATCCATGACTTCTGTAACAAACTCACATCCTTAGCAATGAGATATGAAATTCAGCTTCTCATATATGTCTTACCTCCTCCAGGTCTGACAAAGCCTTAAAGCATTTTTTATAAATTTATTTACAAGATGTCCTATACTTCTAAACTTCTTAATAAAATCTTCTAATGGAGACATTTGTTTTATTTTTTTTCTTATACTGCTGTTGAATGCAAGATCTGACTAAAGATATTAGCCACTAGACCAGGAGTGGGTAAACTTTTTGGCCTGAGAGCCACATCGGGGTTGCAAAACTGTATGGAGGACCAGGTAGGGAAGGCTGTGCCTCCCCAAACAGCCTGGTCCCTGCCCCCTATCCGCCCCTTCCCACTTCCCGCCCCCTGACTGCCCCCCTCAGAACCGCTGACCCATCCAACCCCCCTGCTCCTTGTCCCCTGATCACCCCCTCCCGGGACCCCCCGAAACCCCACCCACTATCCAACCCATCCTGCTCCCTGTCCCCTGACAGCCCTGACCCCTATACACCTCCCACCCCCCGACAGGCCCCCTGGGACTCCCACACCTATCCAACCCCCCTATTCCCTGTCCCCTGACTGCCCTGGCCAGAATCCCCGACCCATCCAACCCCCTCTGCTCCTTGTCCCCTGACTGTCCACTCCTGGGACCCCCCGGCCCCTAACTGCCCTCTAGGAACCCACCCCTTATCCAACCTCCCCCACTCCCTGACTGCCTGGACCCCTATCCACACCCCCGCCCCCTGACAGGCCCCCTGGGACTCCCACACCTATCCAACTGCCCCTGCTCCCTGACTACCCACCAGAACCCCCTGCTCCTTATCCAACCCCCCCACTCCCCGCCCCTTTACCATGTCGGTCAGAGGAGCAGGAGCTCCCAGCCATGTGGCCTGGCCAGAGCCAGCCACGCCGCTGCGCTGCCGGCAGGAGTGGCGGGCCAGAGCACTGGCAGCGCAGAGGGCTGAGGCTGCGGTGGAGGGGGCACAGTAGGGGAGGGGCCAGGGGCTCGCCTCCCTGGCCAGGAGCTCAAGGGCCGGGCAGGACGGTCCCGTGGGCCAGATAAGTCAGATATGGCCCACAGTTTGCCCACCTCTGCACTAGACTAATGGCCTTTTCTCATAGAGATCAAATGAGGCTCACGAAAAGGAGACTTACACTAAACTACACTAGAAAAATTGTTTGTCATTCATCAAGCTCAAATGACAGATCACAATCGCAAGATAATTTCTCTATTAATGGACACAAAACATGCATTCAGTGAGTGAAATCACCTTTGGTAAAGATCAAACTGAAAATTTCTAGACTCAAATGTGTACATTTAAGAAAGTTACAAGCATGTTGACTGTGATCAGCTGTTGTCCATGTCCACTGAAGGCAGGTACGACGCATGTACTTGTCCTCATCTCCCTACAGGAGGCCCCATAATCCTACTATATCCTGCCCCAGGAAACAGTGAAGTAATCGGAAAGGAGCAGTGAAAGTGTGTCCTTCTGACTTGCCTAGAGAGATCTCATGGAACCAACCCATCAGAGCCCAGCAGGCTCAGAAAAAAGAAACTGCAGGGCCTTAGCAGGTCAATTCCTGGCTGGGACCAAGGGCAAGGAATGGTGGTCCTCTCTGGTGACAGGGGCTTGAGGGGTAGCCAGAGTTTATTTTTCTGTCTGCATTTGCTTAAGCTGGGTTTGCAGGGAGAGAGGATCTAAGAGCCTTAACCCTTAACTAGAGTGAAGTTAAAAGGAGTCAGGTAGGAAGAGGCCCAGGGAAGAAGAGCAACAAACTGAAATTGAGCCATGCATACTATTTGCAGAACTGGGACAGGCGGGTCTAGGCTCACCCAAGACTAACGGCCTGCCCCCTCAACCACTAAGCCCAGGCTGCAGTTAAGTACTAGGGACAAGAGAGAAAACAGGAACAGGAATGAGGTCAAAGGTTGAAAACCAGGAAACCAGAAGGGGACACTGAGCAGAGAAACCTAGACTGCACCCTCCACTCCTCAATGGTGTCTTAAGGACTCAGTGGACACTGCCCAGAGGAACTCTGCCCAGAAATGTGATTGAACAAGGGAATGGAAATAGGCCTCACAGTTGCAGAGTACCTCCCCTACCCATCCAGCTTCCTCCTCCTGGAGTGATGGATGGCCAGGAGAAGGTGGACAAGGAGGTCCCAGGTCTTTGTGGGGCCACACATAGGAAGAGCAAGAGTTAGGAGTTTTGGGGAACCTCAGTAAAAATTTCTGGAGGAGCCAGAAGAAAGGCTGCAGCTTGATGCACTTCCTGTAGATGTGCACCAGGGTTTCTCTCTTGCTGCAAAAGGTACAGTTTTCAGGGAGTTAATGAACCGCACCAGCTACATGCCCTTGCTCATGGCTCCAAGGAGGAGCTGTCAACTAATAACCCCAGCAGGCTGTGGAATGAGAATTGAGTACAGATTGGCCCAACCTCAGCCTCTGCAGGTTGGAACAAGTTCCACCACTTGGTGTTGGGATGGGTCAAAAGCATGAAAAAATGGATTGTATAAAGCATGAGCGTGTACAGATGTTTTCAGGGTGTGATGTGGAGGCACCCCAACTGGATGTCGTTCAGCCAGCTCAGGTGGTATGTGGGAGGGTGGCCAGGGAGGCTCACAGAGCAGAAGCCTGATGTTGAGTTCCAGAGGGCCAGAGATGAGAAGTGGGAAGTGAGCACCCTCCTGCAGGACCTGTACAAGGAAAGTGAGAGAAGCAGGAGGCAAGGAGCACATGACAGGGGATGCAGATGGTGGAGCGCTGTTATACCAATAAATTAAAAACCAGCAGGATCTTATTAAAGGAAAAAAGGCAAAATACCACATTTATTGTGAATACAGAAAGAAACATAGTAAGCTGTTAGTTATAGATATGACATTCCATTCAATCTCATATTTATTCACACATTCATTCATTCATATACACACACACACACACACACGTTCTGCAAGGTTGTTATCATAGTTACCAGCCTTAGAGTTGCTCATGCCAAGCCACTGGTCAGGTGGCCTGGACATGAGGAGGGAGCAGGGCCTTGTCAGATGCTCATCTGATGCTCCTGGAAGTTGGTTTGCAGAATCAGACCCCAAAGTTCACTTTTTAGAGTCTATTTTTATAGGAATTTCTTCCTATGCCAGTCTATGGGAATTGCTTCATCATGCTGTTGCTGAATCCATCAGCAGATAGCACATTCCTGACGGCTCCAAGATGTTATCTTGTTCTTTGGTTCTCCCATTCTTGAGGCTGTTGGGTGGATTCCAGTCTGCCCTCCGGTGGGGTCCTCTGGTTATTTCCACTTGACGCCTTCTTCAGCCAATGGACACTGGATTCTTAGGCTGGCACCTCCCTGATCATTCAGTTATTATCCACACCAAGCATCCATCCACATACATCCTCTATCTCTATTTTAATCACAATTGTTAATACAGCAAAAGGGTGGGGAGTCTCTGGGTGCTGTTTCTGTTGTTAGAGTATTGCTTTGAGTCTCTCTCTCTGTGAATTGCTTTGAGAACAGACTCTGTCTTAGAATGTACTAACACAATTAGCAGCTTGAAAGTTTCACACATAGAGGGAGAGAAACAGTACCAAAAACCAAGAGACCTCTTAATTAGTAATACCCTGGAATTTAAACTATGGGGAATCAAACTCATTTGTGATTTTAATACAGAACTTCTTTAATATGATCCAATAGCGCCATGAATTGACCAAGCCCTGTGGGGTCCAAGAGGTATCGGAGTCTGGTGCCAACAGCCAGGGTCATCCTTGAGTGCACCAAGGGGGACTCACTACCTTCACAAGAAGATGGGGGTTGTGTAGCCAGGGTTCTTGAGGAGGTTCTCCCCCTCAGAGGCCACTACAGACCTGGTTGCTGAAATGAGCTTCCAGGTCCTGAGGAGGTCCTGGTAAAGATCGGCAGCTCAGAGAGGTCTCAGGAGAGACCTCTCGCATGGAGAAAAAAGAGCTGCCTGTTATATCAGAGCCCTTAGAGGCAGTGGAGGAAGGTGAACGCCAGCATGCTCCATGCTGGACTACATGCAGTGTAAAGGAGTTTCTGCAGGGTCTGAAGGTGGAAGATATGGACCTGGCTGCAGATGCAGACCAGGCCTTGTCCACCCTCCCCCATGGGAAGGATTAGTACACCTGCAAAGACCCAGTGCAGTCCCAGCAAGAAAAAACTCTAGGATCTTCTTCTGGAGGCTGGCCAGATTCTTGGGGGTGAGGTCAATGTGTTGAACTGGTGCCAGAGCATGGACGGGACCAGCTGGTTGATCATCAACACCCTCCCCTGAAGGGAAATCAAGCAGTGCATAGCTGCTGTTTATAATGGGCCCAGGTTCCCCTACCAGCCACAGGTAAACTGGTGTAAAATGCAAGATGGGACCAGACCTTATTTTGGAGCCCAAACAAAGAGCCAAATTGAAAGGACCCAGAGCTGAGGCTGAAGACCCTAGCAAGGGCAAATAGAATGTTAGTTACTGGACTCTATAATACCAAGCCACTGAAGACCCACCAAGGTTGACAGGCAGCCTGTCGTGGGCGCTTGGGGCAAGAAAAGGACTGCAGTACCACAGCCAGTCACTAGCAGGTATTCAGGAGGTAAGTGACCCCATTACAGTAGGACAAGAAGTAATGGGCTTAATCTGCAGAAAGGGAGATTTAGGTTAGCTATTAGGAAAAACTTTCTGACTATAAAAAGTAGTTAAGTTCTGGAATAGGTTTCCAAGGGAGGTGAATTTTTGCAGGTTTTTAAGAACAAGTTTGACAAACATCTGTCAGGGATGGTCTAGGTTTACTTTGTCCTGCTTCAGCATAGGGGGCTGGACTTGATGACTTCTCAAGGTCCCTTCCAGCCCTATATGAGTTAATTAAGGGGTGAGCTATAATGAAGACTATTTTGTGAACATAACTATCGTGCTCATTACCAGCATGAATGATCTAGTACACGTTAGTAAATTAATTGGTACATTCTACAGGAGTGTTACTAATTGGTAACAAAATATTTCATTAGGGAGAAAAGTTTATTTTATCACTGCTTTTTATATATAACATAAAACACAGGTGGACAGATAGATGTATAACCATTTAGCGACTTACGTTTTAACTGTTACAGATAGATTTTAGTTGTGGCTTAGACTATTCAGATCAATCTCTCCAAATACATATTCAATGCTCTTCAGTGCATGCTCCTTATTAGATGAGCCGTGAACTGCATTACGCAAAATATCTTGTGCAAATTGAGCTCTAAGTGAATCAGGAGAAGACTCTTTTGCCTCGTCTGGATCTGCTGGACCCATTAATTGCCTCCACTCCTCCACAGCATTTTCTTTAGTTAGGATCATTATCATTGATGGACCCCTGTGAAATCAAGATATACAAATATCATATGTACCACGAGAGCTTTGCAACTATAGAACATAGAACAACACTGAACCCTTTACTGAATAGTTAGCAAAATTTAACTCCTGGGGAAAAACTGTTCCTTATTCACTGCAGGAAGAGAGTATGTCTGGCTTTAGAGATGGATGAAAATTAGTTCTGAGGGTGAGGGGATAGATACTGTCAAAAGTCTCCAAAGTATAATGTGATACGTTTAACAAGACAGTCACATTTCCCTCATATACCCCTCTGGGTCTGCATTTGAAAGACCACCTGGAGAAACGTATGGTGAAAGATTGGGGATGCAGAAAGAGTGAAGATGCGGAAGTGGTTTTCTATTGAAGAGGCACATATTTAAAATGAAATTTGGATTCTTAAGACCCTTTGAACAGAAAAAGTCTTATTTACTGTTTATCCAAGTGGAAAACAATGGCCTTAAACAATTCATTCCCTAACAACTTCAGCGGTTAGATGGTTAGCCTATTTTCCCATTCTTTGTCCTTTGCAAAAAACAAAACAAAAACAAAAAAAAGGTGGGGAGACATAAGTAGTTGCCCAGGATTCTCTTTTTTTGAGGAACAAATCCAAAAAGGTGGTCATAATTCAGTTCAGTGTAATTCACAGGTTCTCTAAGTGAAACCCACTGCCTAATAAAGGAAAGACACTGTATTCTAAAAAGGTAATAAATATTTAAGTTCTTTTTATAAACATTCTAAAAATTCCCTACATTTGACACAGAAAATGACAAAGAAGTGCAGAATTCCAAGAGTCTTCTTATGTTCAACAAAAACATTTTGCCTGCTCTATAAATTCAAAGTTATAACTGCTACGTTTACATAGCACAATATTGTAAAATCAGACACTTACTCAGACATGTAATTCACTAACTGGTCAAAAAAGGGTTTTCCTTCATGAGTCTTATAAAACTGTGTTGCCATTTCATGGGTGAAATTTATTTCTTTCATCTGTGATACAATAAAGCCAGCATTTGTAACCTTCTGCAAAATGTTATCTAGGAGAAAAAAATACATTGGTCTTAATTTTTAACATTATTTTAAACACATGTAGAAATGATAACCTTGAAAAATTCCAGAAACTGCTAGATTTGTTTTTTACATTTGGCTAATTCATATAATTTGGCTAATTCATATATTTGGCTATAAACATGCTATTTATAATACAGAACAATCAGGGGTGAGATCCTGAATAGATCAAGATTCCTTAAAAACCTGCAACAAGTCATTCTCATCAGTCATTTACTAATACATTTCCATAAAGATGGCACAAAAAGAATTACTATTAACAAAAAAATTCATCCCATTATCTCTGATTGGACAGTTGAAATGTGACACGCACCAGCTGGCCTGGTAAGATCAAACTGCATAGTTCCAAGAAGGGAAAAGTGAGATTCACAAAAATGAATGGAGACATATAAAAATCAAAATAACCACTAGAGCTGTTACTATAAAACAGAGACTGTTTCTAATAGTGGTGGGTCCAGATGAAGAGGTAAAAACAAAGGCAGTAGCAAGTGTAGGAAGACTCGACTCCATTTTTTCTTTCTCTGACTAAAGGAGATTTTATCTTTCCTTTGATACGGCTTCCTCTTTCTTTTTATATATCTCATTCTCAAGGTTCCTTCCCCACTCTGAACTCTAGGGTACAGATGTGGGGACCTGCATGAAAAACCCCCAAGCTTATTTTTACCAGCTTAGGTTAAAACTTCCCCAAGGTACAAACTATTTTACCTTTTGTCTCTGGACCTTATTGCTGCCACCACCAAGCATCTAACAAAAATAACAGGGAAAGAGCCCACTTGGAAACGTCTTTCCCCCCAAAATCCCCCCAAGCCCTACACCCTCTTTCCTGGGGAAGGCTTGATAAAAATCCTCACCAGTTTGCATAGGTGAACACAGACCCAAATCCTTGGATCTTAAGAACAATGAAAAAGCAATCAGGTTTTTAAAAAGAAGGATTTTAATTGAAGAAAAAGTAAAAGAATCACCTCTGTAAAATCAGGATGGTAAATACCTTACAGGGTAATCAGATTCAAAACACAGAGAATCCCTCTAGGCAAAACCTTAAGTTACAAAAAGACACAAAAACAGGAATATACATTCCATTCAGCACAACTTATTTTATCAGCCATTTAAACAAAACAGAATCTAATGCATATCTAGCTAGATTGCTTATTAACTCTTTACAGGAGTTCTGACCTGCATTCCTGCTCTGGTCCCGGCAAAAGCAACACACAGACAGAGAGAACCCTTTGTTCCCCCCCGCCTCCAGCTTTGAAAGTATCTTGTCTCCTCATTGGTCATTTTGGCCAGGTGCCAGCGAGCTTACCTTAGCTTCTTAATCCTTTACAGGTGAAAGGGTTTTTTCCTCTGGCCAGGAGGGATTTAAAGGAGTTTACCCTTCCCTTTATATTTATGACACTCATAGTAAAACATGAATTCATCTCCACCTCCGTGGCCTGTGAGAGGAAGGAACCATAGGCAAGTTTGGCTAATGCAGGGCTCAGCAACCTGAGGCACGTGAGCTGATTTTCAGTGGCACTCTGCTGCCAGCCTGAGGTTCCTTCCACCGGACCCGCTCAGCCCACTGCCTGCCTGGGGTACCGGCCGCGGGCCTGGGGCTCTGCTCCTGGCCTCGGCCCAGCGCTCTGCAGGCACCCCCAGCTGTGGCCCACTGGCCCCAGCCTGGGGCAGTGTGGGGTGCAGACAGAGACAAGAGGGGGCACAGTTCAGCACCCTCACCTTAAAAATTGTTCCAGGCCACTGGGATATTTTTAAGTCCAGGTTTGCTGCTTATATCAGACCACATGGAACAGCGTACTGTGTTTGACCTTGTGCGTGCCCTCTGTCTCCATTTTTTTCCCCACTGTCAGTTGAGGGATACATTTGACAAAATGTCAGCTAAGAAAGCAAAGTTAGATGTCCATTCATTTCAGCCTTCTTGGACAGACACATTTGGAATTATTCAAAAGAAGGACCATGCTGTTTGTGCTTTCTGTTGTGAAAGTGTTGTTTGTCGCACATCAAGTGTTCAACGACATTTTGAAACGAAGCATGAGAAAACCTTTCTTGATGAAGCAGACAAGACTGAATCGATCAAAAAGGCAGTAGAAGGATATGAGAAGCAAAGCAGTGTTTTTAAAAGCTTAAGTGTAAGTAAAAATCAAGCCACAGAAGGAAGTTACAAGATTGCACAGTGCATTGCAAAAACCGGAAAGCTGTTTACAGATGGCGAATTTATAAAAGAAGTTTCTCAGCAGTTCGGAGGTTTTGTTCAATGATTTGCCAAATGAAGATACGATCATATCTAGAGTAAAAGAACTGCCTGTCTCTGCCGGAGCATAAGCGAAATGGCAGAAAACATTAACGAAAGGCAGATGACTGCATTAAAAGACACAGCAGTGTTTAGCGTTGCAGTTGATGAGAGCATGGATATAAACGACGTTCCACGTTTCGCAGTTGTTGCAAGATATTGTACTTCCGATGAAATCCAAGAGGAACTTTGTTGCCTAAAACCCCTCCATGGCACAACAAAGGGGGAAGATATAGTGGAAAGTTTTGTAAACCATTTTGAAGAACGAGGAGTTGACATCAGAAAAATAGTTTACATGACAACAGATGGTGCACCTGCCATGGTCAGAAAACTGAAGGAATTTGTAAAGTTACTTGAAGATCAAATTGGCCACCCGACAGTCAAATTTCACTATCATCCATCAAGAAAACCTGTGCGCTTAAATTTCTAATTCAGAGCTTAATAATGTGATGAATACAGTGGTGCGAATTTCCTTGTTGCTCGATCTGCTTTGACTCACAGACAGTTTCAAGAACTGCTAGAAGAGATGGACAGTGCTTATAACGACATTCCACTTCACAGCAACATTCGGTGGCTAAGTCATGGCAAGGTTTTGGTGTGCTTTGTAAACTGTTTTGATGCAATCAAGGCTTTTCTGTCGGAAAAAGGACAAAACTACCCCAAACTGGATGATGACAAATGGCTATGTAAGCTCATGTTTCTAACTGACATCACTGCTCACCGAAACGAACTCAACCTCTGTCTCCAAGGTGTAGGGCAAATGGTTCTGGATCTTTATGAAGCCTGGAAAGTATTTGTTGCAAAACTAGCAGTTTTTTCTTGGGATATTTGAACTTCGACTTTCCGCTACTTCCAACACATAAAAGAGCTATTGGCATGTTGCACCGTCAGTGTCAATGAGACTGGAATGTACCTGCAAGAACTGGAATCAGAATTTTCTGACAGATTTCAAAATTTCCAGTGATTTGGCACAATGCTTTCTTTTCTAATTAAACCTGAAAAGTTCAATGAAAGCGACTTGGATTTGTCTGTATTTCAGTGGATGGGTGTTGAAGATTTTGAAATGCAGCTCGTTCAGTTAAAAAGCTCAGAATTGTGGGCATCAAAGTTTATAGATCTGCGGAGTGCACTTGAAGCTACTGAGAGAGATCATGGGACCTCTATTCTGACCTGCTGGATGTCCCGGCCAATGAAATTTAACTGTTTAAAGAAAATTGTGTTTGCAATGCTTTCAGCATTTGGATCCACGTACCTGTGTGAACCGGTATTTTCACACATGAAATCTGTCCTCTGTCCCTCTCGGAGCCAGTTAACAACTGATCACTCAGAAGCCTGTGTGCAACTTAAAGTATCCAAATACATGCCAGACATTGGAAAACTCAGCAAGGAAAAGCAAGGGCAAGGATCACACTAAACTGATAAGATCTCCATTTTAATTTAATTTTAAATGAAGCTTCTTAAACATTTTAAAAACCTTATTTATTTTACATATAACAATAGTTTAAAGAAAAGGAGTACTTGTGGCACCTTAGAGACTAACAAATTTATTTGAGCATAAGCTTTCGTGAGCTACAGCTCACTTCATCGGATGCATTCAGTGGAAAATACAGTGGGGAGATTTATATACATAGAGAACATGAAACAATGGGTGTTACCAGACACACTGTAAGGAGAGTGATCACTTAAGATGAGCTATTATCAGCAGGAGAGCGGAGGGGGGGGGGAGAGAACCTTTTGTAGTGATAATCAAGGTGGGCCATTTCTAGCAGTTGACAAGAACATCTGAGGAATGGGGAGGGGTGGGAATAAACATGGGGAAATAGTTTTACTTTGTGTAATGACACATCCACTCTGAGTCTCTATTCAAGCCTAAGTTAATTGTATCCAGTTTGCAAATTAATTCCAATTCAGCAGTCTCTCATTGGAGTCTGCTTTTGAAGTTTTTTTTTGTTGAAGAATTGCCACTTTTAGATCTGTAATCGAGTGACCAGAGAGATTGAAGTGTTCTCCGACTGGTTTTTGAATGTTATAATTCTTGACGTCTGATTTGTGTTCATTTATTCTTTTACGTAGAGACTGTCCAGTTTGACCAATGTACATGGCAGAGGGGCATTGCTGGCACATGATGGCATATCACATTGGTAGATGTGCAGGTGAACGAGCCTCTGATAGTGTGGCTGATGTGATTAGGCCCTATGATGGTGTCCCCTGAATAGATATGTGGACACAGTTGGCAACGGGCTTTGTTGCAAGGATAGTTTCCAGGCTGAGGTTGATCCACACAAGAGATCCACTTCCTGGACACTATGGTGCTAATAAGCGATGGTCACATAAACACCACTCTATACCGGAAACCTACTGCCCGCTATTCCTACCTACATGCCTCCAGCTTTCACCCAGACCACACCACACGATCCATTGTCTACAGCCAAGCTCTACGATACAACCGCATTTGCTTCAACCCCTCAGACAGAGACAAACACCTACAAGATCTCTATCAAGCATTCTTACAACTACAATACCCACCTGCTGAAGTGACGAAACAGATTGACAGAGCCAGAAGAGTACCCAGAAGTTACCTATTACAGGACAGGCCCAACAAAGAAAATAACAGAACGCCACTAGCCATCACCTTCAGCCCCCAACTAAAACCTCTCCAACGCATCATCAAGGATCTACAACCTATCCTGAAGGACGACCCATCGCTCTCACAGATCTTGAGAGACAGGCCAGTCCTTGTTTACAGACAGCCCCCCAACCTGAAGCAAATACTCACCAGCAACCACACACCACACAATAAAAGCACTAACCCAGGAACCTATCCTTGCAACAAAGCCCATTGCCAACTGTGTCCACATATCTATTCAGGGGACACCATCATAGGGCCTATACACATCAGCCACACTATCAGAGGCTCGTTCACCTGCACATCTACCAATGTGATATATGACATCATGTGCCAGCAATGCCCCTCTGCCATGTACATTGGTCAAACTGGACAGTCTCTACGTAAAAGAATAAATGAACACAAATCAGACGTCAAGAATTATAACATTCAAAAACCAGTCGGAGAACACTTCAATCTCTCTGGTCACTTGATTAAAGATCTAAAAGTGGCAATTCTTCAACAAAAAAACTTCAAAAGCAGACTCCAACGAGAGACTGCTGAATTGGAATTAATTTGCAAACTGGATACAATAAACTTAGGCTTGAATAGAGACTCGGAGTGGATGTGTCATTACACAAAGTAAAACTATTTCCCCATGTTTATTCCCACCCCTCCCCATTCCTCAGATGTTCTTGTCAACTGCTGGAAATGGCCCACCTTGATTATCACTACAAAAGGTTCTCCCCCCCGCCCTCCGCTCTCCTGCTGATAATAGCTCATCTTAAGTGATCACTCTCCTTACAGTGTGTCTGGTAACACCCATTGTTTCATGTTCTCTATGTATATAAATCTCCCCACTGTATTTTCCACTGAATGCATCTGACAAAGTAAGCTGTAGCTCATGAAAGCTTATGCTCAAATAAATTTGTTAGTCTCTCCACAAGTACTCCTTTTCTTTTTGCGAATACAGACTAACACAGCTGCTATTCTGAAACCTAACAATAGTTTAGTTATATAATATAGACTTATAGAGAGAGACCCTCTAAAAACGTTAAAATGTATTACTGGCATGTGAAACCTTAAATTACATCGAATAAATGAAGACTTGGCACACCACTTCTGAAAGGTTGTCGACCCCTGGGCTAATCAAATGTCAGTAGTGGGGCAGC
The DNA here is from genome assembly GCF_965140235.1 of Caretta caretta. Classification (NCBI taxonomy): domain Eukaryota; kingdom Metazoa; phylum Chordata; order Testudines; family Cheloniidae; genus Caretta; species Caretta caretta. Next base: position 179,576,146 of record NC_134207.1, read on the forward strand.
ATCAAGAATGACTTCATGCCTATAAGAAGGTTTATAAATATAGCAAATGCATTTAGGAAAGACAAAAAGAATTGATCTGCTATAACTCACTGCAAATTTTATATTGCTAATATTTTGTAGGAATGAGGTCCACAGTTATTTTGGAATGAGATCCACAGGCTTGGTATGCTTGTTCTAGAATGTTTACCTTTATGTTCCTTAACAGCCGTGGGTTTGATAACTGCCAAAGTGTGTTCCACAGGGAAGAAGAACTCTAGTTCCTTCTTAGCTTCACCAGGTGATGCGCTGCCATGCAGCTGATTGAGAGGTACACTCTCTACTGCATACTCTGAACGTAAACTAACAATTATTAAAACAAGGTTGTTCAATGACATGACATTTTCATGCATAAGTATCCCTATGAATCTCCTAAATTAATGTTAATTTTGAGGGGTGAGATGGTGGACACTGGAGGCACAAAGGATACTTACAAACCTTTTGAAATGAATAAATATATTCTAAACCAATCATTTTGGCTTTCAATGGGATTTATGAGCTTAAGTTACTTAAGTGCTTTTAGAAAAAGAGTACTTGTGGCACCTTAGAGACTAACCAATTTATTTGAGCATAAGCTTTCGTGAGCTACAGCTCACTTCATCGGAAAGCTTATGCTCTAAGGTGCCACAAGTACACCTTTTCTTTTTGCGAATGCAGACTAACACGGCTGTTACTCTGAAACCTGTCGTTAAGTGCTTTTGAAAATTCCATTCCTGTCTGCTGCCACCAGTGAATGCTCAACTACTTTAGAACGTTCCTGTGTCCTGTTTCTTTATGTGATACTAATGCTATGTCTATATTATGAACTCAGGATGTGATTCTCTGCTTATGTACACATACTTGGGCTAGTTCTCATTAAGCTAACAAATATACATAGCAGTATAGCAGAGTATAAATAGCAGCATAGCACGGGTAGCACAGCAGAGGCCCAGCTGAGCCACGCCAAGTACAAACCCTCCTGAAACTGGTGGGTATGTATTCGGCACAGCTCAGCCATGCCTCTGCTGATGCTACACACACTACTACAGCTACACTGCTATGTATACTAGTTCTAGCTTGAGGAGAACTAGTGTGAATATGTGAACACAAGCAAGGAATCACACCCCTAGCTTATAGCACAGATGTAACCTAAGACCCTGGACTTGGAAGATTAATTGCAGTTTACCTACATTTAGCTATAAATACTGCAATTTTTAAACTAGTCACTAATTCCCATTATGATCACTAACAACAGGTCTTACTAAATGATAAACAGTACCACTGCTATAGATGACAGACACTGTGAGTGAATGTCTTAATACCACAACAGTTACTGAAAACAATGTTACAAACACTATCTGAAGTACCTAACATAATTATTGATACGATATTTACAAGAAATTAGTATACCTGAAAAGAAAACTGAGCCATAAATAGAACACTATACTTACACAAAGGCACCCAAATTTAATTTAGCTAAGACATAGGACACTTTTCAAAGAAGAGAATAAGTAAAACAGAAAACAATTTCAAGCAGATATATCATCCAGAGTAATATATAATCAATGAACAGTTAGAAAATAGAAAATAATTAGCTGACAGCTATGTAAATCACAGAAATAAATCAAACTAATCATTATGACTCAACAGATCCCTCTCTTCTCTTCAAAATCTTGCATACAATGTTCTTTTTAATTTGAACTTTCCACTATGTTTACTAGCCATGTGTTGTTTTTTATAAACCCAGTTGATGCTGTATGTGCTACACTATATAATCAAGAAAATCATAAAAACTTTCAGAAACATATCACTTTTCAGATGACAGCATTATAGTTACATTGGTTACACTGGGGTCTAAATGTATACATTGATTATGGATGTATATTGCAGATTATGAATAATGTATAGCTATTACAAATACTACCTGGCTGGACTTTTCTCCTTAGCCTCTTCAAGACTCTTTGGGCCTAGTAAATCTCTCCAGCGTTGTACAGCATTTTCTCGTATTAAACCAAGTGCAAGGGTTGGACCACTGTTAAATGTGATGGTTAGTATTAAAAAAGCAATTGGAAAAAAAACCCCTAAAATATCTCTTAAAATAATTTTATTAAATTCAGTGTAGCCAGGGAAAAGGTGCCTTGACATTGGAGAGATTTAAAATCCAATATACAGTTAAAAAGCTGAAGTTCCGGTGAATTTTTTATATTTTTGGGCAGGGGTGCAGGGCATTGGGTGAAGGTAATTTAAATGAACATACTACTGAACAGTGCCATTAGATGCAGGGGATGTCATCAACTTACATATCAGGGGTGAAATCCTGGCATCACTGAAGTCAATTGGAGTTTTTTGCCATTAACTTCTACGGAGCCAGGATTTTTCCCCAGATCACCAGACCAGTACCATAGAGAATGTTGTGAAGATGTTGGAGAGAAGAGTCTTGGCCAAACTCTTTGGAAATTGTAATTGCTTCTGCCTGAAATGACTGTTGTCACTTTGCTTGAGGGAACATTTTCACTGCAGTGACAGCCACACCTACTTACCATACTCTGTTGACAACATAGGAGGATGAGTGATATTTGTCAGATGTTTGGGGAGAAAATAAAAGTGAGTAGAGGAGGGTTAATGGGCTGAATTAGAACAATCATTATTATTGTTTTTATATACTGTTGATAAAAACACTTTTGATTTTTCAAATACTGTTTTTGCCATGACTTACTTTCTTGGGATCTAATTATTCCCCAGCTCTGTAGTGAAATTCAGAAACCTAACTATTCTTAAAGTCTGGAACTAGTCAGCTACAGGGGGTGGGGTCATTCCTTGAGTGAATTCTATCAAGAGGTAGCTAGCTTCTGGATAATATGTCTGATGTATCTGTGAATGTTCTTATTATCCATAAAACTCATTTCACTCACATTGAACACAACTGTATCTTGTGGCAATGAGTTATACATGTTTATTATGCATTGTGAAAAATATTGCTTCCATTTGTAAGTTCAAACTTGCTGCCTTTCAATTAATGTACCTTGTCATGTGTTCTAGAAGGGTTGGGAAAAAATCTTCATTTTCATGTTCCTTGTAAAACTGATGTGCTTGTTCTTCTGTCAGAACTATTTCCCTTTGCATTGCTATTGTAAAGCCATCATCCTTAATCCTTTTCAGAATAGAATCTACATATAAAACATTGAAATAGTGCTGGATTGTCATCATTTAGTTCATTTTGTACTTGTCATATTTCCATATTATAGTTTTTCCAGTCATTTCATTATAAAGTTTTCCAAAAGAGTTAACTTGTTCATTTTGGAATATGAAAACTATAATTCGTAACAAACTATAGGGGTCCAATAATCATTGCTTGGACACTCAGCAAGAAGTTTTCTGCCTTTTTAAGGAAGGAAGGAAGGAAGGAATGTAGAGAAGTCACATTTAATTTGATTTAGCTCTCTGTCTTTGAAGGTTCTGAAGATGTGCCTGACTAATATATAGGAAAGGTAGACTGCTTATGCATATGTAGCGTGCAATTACACTTTCTTAAAAACCCTTCTGCACACATTCGTTCTCAAGAGCAAAGCCTAACCAACAAGCAGCATGACCCAATTCATTATGAGGTCATGAGCTTGAAGAATGTGGATTTAGGTACCTAACTTTAGACATTCAAGTTTATCAGCTGCTGCTAACTAGCTGGGTTTTTTTTAAAGCAAAGAACAACATTTTGAAATCATGGATTTCTCAATTGTAACTGATTTTCACTTGTTGTTTGTTTTTCACTGAACCTCGTTTTTTAACCTGCAGCTGTTTTGGTGAATGGCAGAGCTAGTAGGGCACAGCATAGCTCAAAGTATGCCTGATAACACTCTACTGGATCAGAATGATTGTTCACTGCTACAGTATTAAAAGTCACCCTTATCGGAGAGACACTCATATTGGGCTTCTAGCTCTCAAATACCACTGGCTGATATGTCCATAAGTAAGTTACAAATATCACCTATAGAAACTTTATCCAGTCAAATGAGCGTTAGTCACTTGGAGTTTCAATAAGTTTGCTGATGGAAATACAAATGTTAATACTATAGCATTGATCATTCCAGCTGACCTCCACTCAATCAGCAAAATCACAAAAATACTCAGAATACATTGGGAAAAATTGGGTTGGGACTGTGGATCTGCCAAGTAAATAAACTTGAAGAACTAAAATTCAATGTCAAGTAACTATTTTTTCCAGAGAAGAAACGTCAATAAAGATTCTCATTCTGAAATATTATTATTATATTATATATTATTATATATAATATAATAATATGTTATATTCTCATTACAGTCCCCACAAAGGAGGGTCCAGGAGTTCTAATAGAAGGCATAATTATGACTGAATTCTGTGGCTATTTTTGCAAGTATACACTATTTTACATGAGCAAAGGTGGCAGAATCAGGCCCTATATATGGACTGCAAAACTGCTCTCCCAGTTGCATGAGAACTAGATGTCAAATCAAGAAAGGAATGCCATGTAAATGTAAGAAGAGTGCTCCACGTATTACTCTTTCAAATCTATGTAACAGACATTATTCAAGCTAGCCATAGATGCTGCCTTGGACCTGGCAGAGAATGCTCAACCACTCAAGGACAGTGGTGCCACAAGTACTTCTTTTCTTTTTGCAGATACAGACTAACACAGTTGCTACTCTGAAAACTAGCTAAATTGTTTTAGCAGAAAGCATAACTCATTTAAATATGTTTTAATTAGACTCATTGATTTTTGATTGATGCAATTAGACTCACTCTCCTGCTGGTAATAGCCCATTACCAGCTATTACCAGCAGGAGAGTGAGTTTGTGTGTGGGGGGGTGGAGGGTGAGAAAACCTGGATTTGTGCTGGAAATGGCCCAACTTGATGATCACTTTAGATAAGCTATTACCAGCAGGACAGTGGGGTGGGAGGAGGTATTGTTTCATGATCTCTGTGTGTATATAAAGTCTGCTGCAGTTTCCACAGTATGCATCCGATGAAGTGAGCTGTAGCTCACGAAAGCTCATGCTCAAATAAATTGGTTAGTCTCTAAGGTGCCACAAGTACTCCTTTTCTTTTTGCGAATACAGACTAACACGGCTGTTACTCTGAAACAGGAAATAAAATGATATTCACATAAAAGTAGGTAAAAATAGAATAGAATGAATAAATTGTATTTTTCTGATATACAGTTCTGTCAACTTAATGCTGAGCACAGAAACTAATTTGAAGACAGCATTGTCTAGTGTGTAGAACGCTGGACTGGAGGACTGGATTCTCTTCCTGGCTCTACTACTGGCTTGCTGGGTGACCTGGGACAAATGAGTTCATCTCTCTCAGTTTCTCCATCTGTCAAATGGGGATAATTATATTGACCCACTTTGTAAAGCACTTTTGACATTTATTGGAGAAAAGCGCTAGGTAAAAACTAGGTATTATTCATTAAAAGATACCAGGATTTTTGAAATCCAAAATATAAGGCCTTCTTTGTGTACTGCAGGTGAAAAATGTAGTTATTATCACTTACTTTTTCTTTCCTTTAATAGAGAAGGTCTAATTAAGGCCAATGTTTTTTCAAGATTTTGGCCAGTCTTCTTTTTACCAAAATCTGGGAAAAAGAAGGCAAGTTGCCTGCTAGCATCTTCTACACTGTCTTCCACATGACATAAATTTAACATATTCTCGGATTCCAAAACTTCTTGCAAGCTAATAAGAGACAAATAATACATCTAAATTAATGTATCCTTTATATTCATTTACTGTTTTACACAAACATATCAATAATTGACTTGCTGAAAAAATATATTTTAATACTTTAGTAAAACATATAAGAATAGAATGCCAGTTACTTTATGATTCTGCATACCAACAAAAACCAGCAGTTCTAAGTAATGAGTATATTGTCCATTCTTAACAGAGTATTAGTTACTTCCTGTGTCATACCATAAGTACTTTGAAAGCGAAATCTCAGTCATGCAATGTTTCTACTTGGTCTGCCTTTGAATAGCCTCTGTGCATTTCACTGGACAAAATTAACACTGACAATGACAGTTTCTAAAAAAGGATTGATAAGGGGATCATGGTTTATATACCTAAAGCATGATCTTTGAAAACACAGCACTATAGAAATTCTTTGAAAAAGAAATAATTTTTATTGTGACATGTTTATAATTGTGAGGATCACCTATATGTGATCACTCTAATATTATCACGTCAGACAAAATTTATCCAGGAAAGGCTACTGCAGCTGTAAATCAGAAAGACAAAAGAATAATGACTGGTTCTTTCTAACATCTTTACATTCATGTCAGTACAGGGTCATGTAATTAGATTGAATTGGGTCAGTGCAGGTACATATAATTAGACTGTGGTAGCACTGTGCAGGCTGTACCATCCTTTAGTGTGCCTAGCCCATTCTGCAAGCCACTTTGGGGGGACTGCAGTTGTGATGGGCTGTTGTGTATCCCACACATGGTTAGGGAGACTCTTGCTTACTCCCTGCATCTGTACAGCTGTGCATATAAGGGCATGTGACAATATGGCTCTTAATATTTTTTTTATGATTTCTCATGTAACTGCATAAAACTTAAGTGTCATTTGAATTTTTCCAGTTACCTGTTTGGCTTTTCAGGCTGAGGCTCTGCAGATATATCCTCATCTGATTTACCCAGTTCTTTCCATTGTGGAACAGCAACAGTTACCTCCTTTGGTTTAGAAACTATCAGAATATGGGATGGTCCACCAGTCATGATTGTCACAAAATCTTCAAAATCAGGCTAAAAAACACAATTTCTAAACTATATACTACAAAGAGAACTGTTTGACCTTATCACCAGAAATCAAACTATACATGTGCTGTATAACTTGCTCCCATCTAACTATTGTATTTACAATCACCATATACAATTCTATATGAAATATCTGATAAGATTTTGTGATAAGTCCATTTTAGTTCAAGTGATAAAACAGTATTATAAAGTATGCCTCAGCCTTTACAGTAAATATAAGATCTTGAAATAATTGAAATTATACTATTGCATACAACTTGTGTGCCACATGTTCTCCCAATCTAATGTACCAATAACTCAGAGATGAGATCAAATGTGATGCTTATAGTATAGTGGACTGAGGCACATGATGTAAAGCAACAAAATATATTACATTTCCTGACATGATTTTTAAAGTTCTATAAATTCCTGATTTTCAGGACATTCTCAGACACTTACTTCCTTGTCTGTTCTTTTCTCCCCTTCAGTCTTGGCCTTCATCCACACAGCGAGATACTTTATTGGGAAGCAACCTCCTTGTGTATCTTCATAACTTGGAGTCACTTTTCCACCAGTGCTGGAATTCTCTTCATTCCCTCTAAGCCCCCCATTTACTTCATTGCCAATCTTTCTTTAAACCTTTCTCTTTGCTTTAACATATGATTGAGTCTTTCCCCCGCCAACATCTCCCATCCCTAACTTACATAATATATTTCTCCTTTCATATTAACAGGATAGTAAGCAAGAATATTTATTTGTATTTTACTGTTTTTAATGTGTAGTTTTTCTTTTTTCATATTCTGATTCATCTCTATGTATTATTTTACCTTTCAGATTTTATGGATATATTGTAAGGACACTCAATTCTACAGTTATTTTTCTCTTGGTGTAAAGCATTTTGGAATATGATAGTTTGCATGATAGACATATAAAAATAAATTAAATGAAAGTGAATAGAAAAATATATTTAGTACTATACAATACATAAAGTGTCTCTCTACACTGAAAAGTATTGCAAAAAAATGTTTACTATCTCAGTGATTTCAAGAGTAAATTTGCTCCATCAACAAATAAGAAGTTTTATCTAAACTGCCAGTCCTACAAACACAACCTGGTATCTGAAAAGTCAAGTTGTGTTCTTTCTGATTCATTCAAAATCCCCATTATAAATATTCTATAGGCCAAAATTTGCTCTCAACTACACCGCAGCAACTCTATTGTCTCCAAATTCTGCCTTCAGTTGCACTTACGTAATCTCATCGTTTTCAACAGGATTGCACAGTTGTAAATGAGGGCAGTATTCTACTTTCTGAAACAGTTGAAGTACATACAGTGTAAACAAGTACTATTTTTACACACTCATTTTCAGAGTAGAGTAGAATCACACTTTGAGACTAACAAGGAAATAACTACGGCAAAGAGTCCTGTGGCAATGTGTAGACTAACAGATGTATTGGAGCATAAGCTTTTGTGGGTGAATACCCACTTCGTCAGATGCATGTAGTGGAAATTTCCAGAGGCAGGTACAAATATGCAAGCAAGAATCAGGCTAGGGATAATGAGGTTAATTCAATCAGGGAGGATGAGGCCCTCTTCTAGCAGTTGAGGTGTGAACACCAAGGGAGGAGAAACTGCTTTTGTAGTTGGCTAGCCATTCACAGTCTTTGTTTAATCCAGAGCTGATGGTGTCAGATTTGCAAATGAACTGAAGCTCAGCAGTTTCTCTTTGAAGTCTGGTCCTGAAGTTTTTTTGCTGCAGGATGGCTACCTTTAAATCTGCTATTGTCTGTCCAGGGAGATTGAAGTGTTCTCCTACAGGTTTTTGTATATTGCCATTCCTAATATCTGATTTGTGTCCATTTATCCTTTTACGTAGGGACTGTCCAGTTTGGCCGATGTACATAGCAGAGGGGCATTGTTGGCACACGATGGCGTATATTACATTGGTGGACATGCAGTTGAATGAACCGGTGATGGTGTGGCTGATCTGGTTAGGTCCTGTGATGGTGTCACTTGTGTAGATATGTGGGCAGAGTTGGCATTGAGGTTTGTTGCATGAACTGGTTCCTGAGTTAGAGTTACTATGGTGTGGTGTGTAGTTGCTGGTGAGAATATACTTCAGGTTGGCGGGTTGTCTGTGGGTGAAGGACTGGCCTGCCTCCCAAGGCCTGTGAAAGTGAGGGATCGTTGTCCAGGATGGGTTGTAGATCACTGATGATGCACTGGAGAGGTTTTAGCTGAGGATCGTATGTGATGGGCCAATGGAGTTCTGTTGGTTTCTTTCTTGGGCTTGTCTCGCAGCAGGAGACTTCTGGGTACATGTCTGGCTCTGTTGATCTGCTTCCTTATTTCCTCGTGTGGGTATCATAGTTTTGAGAATGCTTGGTGAAGATCTTGTAGGTGTTGGTCTCTCTCTGAGGGGTTGGAGCAAATGCGGTTGTACCTCAGTGCTTGGCTGTAGACAATGGATCATTTGGTGTGTCCAGGATGGAAGCAGGAGGCATGAAGGTAGGCATAGCGGTCGGTGGGTTTTCGGTACAGGGTGGTGTTAACATGACAGTCACTTATTTGCACCATGGTGTCTAGGAAGTGGGCCTCCCGTGTAGATTGGTCCAGGTGGGGTGGAAACTGTTGAAATCGTGGTGGAATTCTTCCAGGGTTTCCTTCCCATGGGTCCAAATGATGAAGATGTCATCATTGTAGCGTAGGTAGAGAAGGGGCGTGAGTGGACGAGAGCTGAGGAAGCGTTGTTCCAGGTCAGTCATAAAAATGTTGGCATATTGTGGGGCCATGTGGGTGCCCATAGCAGTGCCACTGGTCTGGAGGTATATATTGTCACCAAATTTGAAATAACTGATTTCCCACAGTTCACAGCTCCCTCTGAACTAATTATATATTATATACTCTAAAAAACAACAACCATACATATATGAATCGTTGTTGTTTTTTAGAGTATATATAGCTTTTGCTGTTTAGAGTATTTACCTTATGTTATTCTGACTATTCCACTGTTGGCTAATGAGTTGGTTGTGTTAGGGAAAATAAACCTCTATTGCTTCAGTATGTACCAAGGATTGTATACTATTCCATTGTTATTTAAATGCAATGTTGGAACACCAATAACCACAGGCATCGTACAGGAGTTGGACTGGAAAACTGAAGCAAAGAAGATGAGACAATCTTTTAATTTATTTTCTCTCTGTGTCATCAATAATTTTAATTAACTGAAATCAATTACATTTTATAAATGTTTTACAAGCCATATAGATGATATTATTATCAATATAGCCATCTCTATTTGTGTAGGCCTTTTACCTGTTCTATATTGCGACTGTAGAAATTTCTAACTTGCTCTTCAGTTAATGTCTTCTCCTCTTCTGCCGCAATGCCAAAGCCCGCTTCTGTAATCTTCAATTACAGATCAGCCATCAGGTTCAGAAGCATTTGAGGGAGACATATAGCAAATCAGCAAACATTAGTTCACATATTTTTGCCATGATTCTAAAAACTGACTGATTTTTATGTAGAATCTTAAATGAGGTAATACGAAATATCACAAATATAGTAACTTCTTCATTCAGCCCAACTAAATTTCCAGCTTTTCAAAGTACTGGACTGTGTTCAAGTGTGACACCCATTAAAATAAAGAAGCCTTTTGTTACACATTATGTACCTCAATATACAGATTTTATTGAAAATCTCTACTATTTGTAAAACATGTTTTACCATTATTGATTCCAGTAATGCAAATAAAGCAAACCTATGGGAAGGCAGCACATAATCATTCCTAATGACTGACAGTAAAAGCTTTATTATGCAGCAGTCAGTCATGTACTTGTAAAGTATTTGTACATACTTCGGAAAAATTGGTCTACCGCCATTACAAAGTATATATTAACTTTTTATTATAGTATATTTGCTTTTTGATTTTCGTATGCAGAAATAACATGAGTATCTATTTTTTAAAATTCCCACTAGCATGGTAGAAATATGTATACGTAGAGTAGGCATGCACTGATATGATCTGTATCACCATGTGTACTCCCTGCACAGCATATACCCACTATACGTCTGCATGTCCACAATTCAGCATTTCTGGAACTGAAATGAGCATTCCTCTAGTACTATGTTCTGGAGGCAGAAATGATGTCTCCTTAACCAAATGTTGTGTCTGCCTATGCATCTAAATCATTACCAGTGTATATCCTGTGACTTTACTTTCCTATAAGCATGAGCTTATGTATGTCTGCATACAGTGGTGAGCTGGAGCCAGTTCGCACCGGTTCACTAGAACCGCTTGTTAAATTTAGAAGCTCTTTTAGAACCGGTTGTTCCGCAAGGGACAACCGGTTCTAAAAGGGCTTCTAAATTTAACTGGCCCAAAGTGGCGCCTTAGGCGCGACTCCCTGGGTACTCCAGCCCTGGAGCACCCACGGGGAAAATTTGGTGGGTGCAGAGCACTCACCGGCAGCTCCCCGCCCCACCCCCAGCTCACCTCCGTTCCACCTCCGCCTCCTCCCCTGAATGTGCCACCCCACTCTGCTTCTCCGCCCTCCCCCTTCCCTTCCCCGCCCCCCGCTTCCCACGAATCAGCTGTTCGGCGGGAAGCCAGGGAGGACTGAGAAGCAAGCGGTGGCTTCCTACTCGGGCCCAGGAAGGCAGAGAGGAGGTGAGCTCGGGCGGGGGGAGCGCGAAGAGGGCTTCCCACGCCGCAGCAGGTAACCCGAGGCGGGGGGGGTGGTGCAGGGGAACCGCTCCCCGCCCCAACTCACCTCCGCCACGCTCGGCCTGAGCGGGAAGCCGCGGCCTGCTTCTCACCCCTCCCCAGCTTCCCGCCGAACAGCTGATTCGCGGGAAGCAGGGGAGGGGGGTGCGGAGAAGCAGAGCGGGGTGGCGCATTCAGGGGCGGAGGCGGAGGTGAGGTGACCTGGGGCTGGGGAGCTGCCGGTGGGTGCTCTGCACCCATCAATTTTCCCTATGGGTGCTCCAGGGCTGGAGCACCCAGAGAGTCGGCGCCTAAGGCACCACTTTTGATGTGATCAGTGGGGGGAGTTACTGCTCCCCCTGCTCCCCCCCAGCTACTCTCCCCCGCCCCTAGGAGCCTGAGGGACCTGCCGGATGCTTCCTGGGAGCTGCCCCAAGTAAGCACCGCCGGGACTCCCCACCTCACCCCCCGGCAGGTGCCTCTGGCTCTTAGGGGTGGGGTGGGCACGTGCCTCTGGCTCTTAGGGGTACGGTGCCCGGTTCTGGGGGCAGTCAGGGGACAGGGGAGGGGGATGGATGGGGCAAGGGTCCTGCGGAGGGGGTGTCAAGGAACGTGGGGGGGTTGGATGGGGCAGGAGTCCCGGGGGGCAGGGGTGGGCAACGACCCCCTCATGGGGTGAGGAGGGAACCCATTGTTAAGATTTTGGCAGCTCATCACTGTCTGCATACATTCACGCACATATGTAAAGAACTGGCTAATCTGAGCTGGTTTATTTGTAGGTCTAGAATTTTGAAAAATACTGCTGTGGCAAAGAAAATATTTTCCACATTTGTGAAATTATTTTCTGTGACTCATCTGCCCTATCCCAGAATTGACGGGTAACTCTCACCCCTGCCATCAACTGCAGAAAAAAATAAGGAATTGTTGGGAGGCTGTGTAAGCAACTTACCGCGCTTCAGTTGGAATACTTGTGTGTCAATCAATGATCTGCATAGTATACTTCAGTACATACCTCTTCCAGTACCATAAAATATGTTAAACAGCATCAGTGTGAAAATCATATTGCTCCAGCCACAACCATTTTATGTTTGTCAGTTTTATAGGATAAATATTAGCAGATCTGGCTGTACAGTTTTGTCCTAAATTAATATCCAATTATACTCCCATCTCACTATCTTGGCACTTAACCAGACACGACAGTTGGGTTTTTAAAAAATTTCGTTTACCTTTTGTTTAATTTCTTCTACTCTTCCATCTGCAATGGCATCAGGTTTTATAATTGCAACAGTGTATATGACTCCTTCTATAAGAAAAGGAAGAATACATATGCATATTTATAAATATATTTACTGAAATATATACACAGACTAATTTACTTTTTATACTTAAAACCTGAGCTCTCCATATGCTTCCTTTTAATTTTGGATTCTGCTCACCAAGATATAGGGTCCTGGGAACCAATAGCAGTAGAGGTTCAAATGTGGATTATAAACCTCTGTACATGAATCACACACTGAAATACAATTCCTTTTCCCAACTGCTCACACCTTAATACTACAACTTTGAAAGCAGAGATAAGGGAGGGTGAGTGTATATATATGAAGTAGATCCATTAAGAGAAAGAAAAGCTACTTATCTATAAGTGGAGTTCTTCCTGTACATACAGATCTGCCTCAGCAGACTCACATACCTCAGTATTGCAAATCCTGGAATAATTTACAACTATAAATGCTAGGGGTAGCACTCACACTTCCTTGTGGAGTTCAACATTCAAAACAAGGTTATAAAAGGCTCGGTTTCATTCTGTTATCTGTAATGGAAAAGACTCTGAAAAAAAGCCAGGAAAGAGGGCAGGTAAGTGAGAATCTGCAGAGGAAAGATAATTGCATAACACCATTTAGAGGTGGACTTCCTTTCTTTAAGTATTAATTTTATGTTTGAGATTAACAGCTGATGGTCTGACCCACAGTTGGCACTTGGGAAAGTCTCTGACCATTGGACAATTGATCTCCAGCATTGCTATATCATGATGTAGTCAATATGTTTCTGGTGACTTCCATGTGTATAAACAGCAAGAGAATTATAAAGAGTAATAACATGAATGGTATGTTCACAGTGGTCAGACTTCTTACCAAAAGGTTTTCCCCATGATCAAATATTATAAAAGATCATGATGGCAGAGTCCTCACTGAGGGTGAGGACATTAAATATAGGTGGAGACATTACTGTGTCAATATGTAGTCTCAGCAGAGAGACTCATAATACAGGACGACAGAAAAGAGTACAAAGCCGGAGCCAGAGCCATCAATCCTGCAAGAATAAGTGGTGCATACTATTATGAAAATAAGACTGTGAAAGCACCAGAGGTAGATAACGTGTCTGAATAACTGTTAAAACAATTGGCAAATGTGGTACTGATCTTATGTTGAAAACTTATAATGATGTATGGATGACTAGAAATTGGCTGGAGGACTGAATGAAGGGAATCTTTCTGTCCTTACCAAAGAAAAGGAGGCATAACAGAACGTAGTAACTATCATATCATCTCCCTGGCATAGTACACAAGCAAAATTCTGCTCTACATAATCTAGGACCTCATGAAAGGAAGGCTAGAAGCAGAACTATCACCCCAACAAGCTGGTTTCAAAGAGGCACAAGTAACCACATCGTGAACATCCATCACATCATTGAAAAATGCACACAGTACGATCACCCATAGATCATGTGCTTCACTGACGACTCAGAAGCATTTGATATGGTCTGACATGACTATCTTTTGGAAGATATTAGCAGACATGAGGATTCCAAAGCATCTTATTGAGCTATCTGCAGGTCTCTAACACCAACAGACCGTGGTGCAAACAGAAGTAGGCAACAGTGAGTGGGTTTTCCACTGGGCAAGGTGTATTTTGTCCCCAAGCCTCTTTAACACATGCACAGAATTTATTACGAGACAAGGTTTGGAAGGTTTTGGCAAAGTGGAAGGAGGTAGGATTTTCATTGGTGGACCTCTCCTAATCAACCTCAGATCTTGTGATGACACAATGCTCTTTGCTACAACCACCAATGCAGTGCAACAAATGTTTGGGTCTGCAAAAACAACTAATGAGGAATACAGATTATTCCTGCTTACAACGAAAACAAAATGCATGAACGTTAAACACAGCTAATAAAAACAGGATGCAAGAGGGCACCACCATTAACAGACCAGTTGTAGAGGCAGCAGATGAAATTTAATTATTTAGGATCATATATATCCAACCAAGGACCTGTTCCAAAGAAACTGGAAGAAAAACTAGGGATGACTCACTCAGCTATGGCCTCCTTTGTATATTTCAAGATGCCAGTTTTTCTCAAAGATGCAACTGGTGAAAAGTTTATTTTTTTCCATAGTGGTTTATGGATGTGAATGGTGGGAAGATAATTTCGCTGACAAGAAGGGAACTGAAGCTTTTGAGGTGTGGTGCTGGTGAAGATTCTTGTGCATCTCTTAGGCATTTGCCTTTTGTCCATGTTAGAAATGTTAGTGGAGAGAAGCAGACCCTGATGTCAGAAATCAAGAGATGTAAATTTATGTACTTTGTCACATTAGGAACAGTGATGGAAAAAATCTTGAGAAAGTTGTTATGGAAGGAATGGTGGAGGGTCTTTGTAGTAAGGGATAACCAGCAAGGAGAGATGCAAGGATGGTGTGCAGTAGGTCACTAAAGGTTAGCTGCTGAGTACTCGAAATTAGCGTTGAAACGTGAAAGCTTCGAAAAATTCTGCTATGTTGTCACTGATATTCAGATATGAATAAATGGATTTACTTAGCTTCTTTCTTCTTTGAGATTTGCCTTCGCAGAACCCTATTTTGGGGAGAATGACAAGCATTTACAGCCCTAGGAGCTAGGGCTGAAGAGTGATAAATTTAACAGAGATTGAAAAGAACTACCTTCCTGAAACAAACAACTGCCCTAATTCTTGCATGAAAGCTCTGAAGCAGGGCCAGCTCACAACATGTTGGCACCTGAGGCGGGGAGCTCAAATGGCGCCCCCATGACCCCTCGCTTGGGCCAAAACTTTGAAAGGTCTCAATTCTGCCTTCTTCCTGTTCTACTCCTCTTGTGGTACTGCTCTGCTACCTACCCCAATAAAGGAGAACTAACAACTTAAAAGCCTCATTCAAAAATTTTAAATAACACTTAACTTTCAAACGCCTGAACAGCAAATGTAACTTTTCTTGTCTGCATAATAAACACTGGCATTTTTATCTGTTTGAATAATCGAAGTGGTGCTTTCTGTGCCTTCTTGGTTGCAAAGATTTGAACTGCTTCCCGAAGGTCCACAGTCTGGGCCAGCTCATGCTCTATTGAGATGGTTACAAGGCTGACTAGCCTCTCCTGTGTCGTTGTGGAGCGTAGATGTATTATTATTAACTTCAGCTTGGAGAAGTTGCGTTCTCCACTGGCAACTGTTACAGGAAGCGTTAGAAGTATGCGCAGAGCAACAAAAGCATCTGGAAAGAAGGTGGTCATCTTATTTGTGCACATATATTCCAGAACAGCCTTTGGAGTTGATCCTGCTGAAATGTATCTTGAAAGGGCTTTCAGTTCATCACCTAAATCACCTGCATCAATATCGCGCATGTCATCATTTGTCAACACTGTCTCTAGTGCCCTGCATTGCTGGTGTGGGTCTTCTTCAGGTATAGTGAGGAGTTTTGGAATATCATACAACATCCCAAATATACTGCTGTGTTTCTTGAGCTACATGAAATGTTCTTTGACTGTATTGCACAATCTAGCACCTGGTTAAAGAATTCAACTTTGAATTGTTGTTTGGGGTCTCTTATGGAATTATCCCGTGCCTCGTAATCAAAATGTCTTCTTCTTCGGTGACTCTTGTATTCTTGAATGGGTGGGAAAATTGCTTCAGTGTGAAGTTCCTCGGCCAACTTCTGTGCACTCTTCAGAACGTTTTGAAATCCCTCATCTGACCAGTAAGACTGTAGGTATGACTTAGCTTTGTCCAGTTGTTCCTTTGCTCCAGATATATCAAGGCCAACACCTTGGAGTCTCTTGCTCACAACATTTATTTCAAACAGTATGTCATGCCACAACACTAAGCCACACAGAAATTTGAAGTTACGTATGTTTCTGGTGATTCCATTTCCCTCTACCACTGTTCTCCCACAAACAGTTCCTGTCATAGCATTATCCTCCATAATGGCAACTACGGCATCATCTATCTTCCCAATTTGGTGTTTGATAGGCTTTATCGCCTCCACTCAACTTTCCCATCGTGTGGCACTCAGTGGTTTCAGTGTCAGAGAGGATGTTCCCAGATGTTGCTTCAAAATTTGCTATCTATGAGTTGATGCAGAGAAAAATACATAGATGGTTTGAATTATATTAAAGAATTCAGCAGCCTCACTAGAAGCTGATGCTGCATCACTGACCACCAAGTTCAATGAATGAGAACTGCATGGGACAAAAAAAAAGCTTGAGGGTTTAACTCTTGGATCCGTGTCTGCACTCCTCTGTTCTTTCCTCTCATGTTGGCACCATTATCGTAGCCCTGACCTCTCATGTCAGCTATCGTAATTCCCGTATCTTCCAGCTTTTTAAGGAGCACATTTGTCATACCAGCTCCTGAAGTATCATCAATGTCAATAAATTCTAGAAAATGCTCTCTGACAGTCACCATTGCAGGGACATTTTCACTAGGTTCTGTTGTTGCTACAAAATGCACCATTAAAGTCATTTGTTCTGTATGGCTGATGTCAGGTGTGCAGTCCAGAATAACAGAGTAATATCTTGCTGACTTCAGATCTGCCACAATCTTCTGTTTGACTTTTCTTCCAGTAACTGTATGATCTCATTTTGAATTGTTTTTCCAAGGTAGTGGGATGTGTACGTTTCTTGGGTGGTGAGTCTTCTTAGATGCTCCTGGAGTACAGCATCAAACTCAGCCATCAGCTCCACAGTTTTAAGGAAGTTTCCATTGTTTGGCACATACAGCTGATCTGAAGTGCCACGCAGTGCTAGGTTTTGGGTAGCAAGCATTCTCACAATGGCAATGAGCCTTTTCAGAACATTTTGCCAGTAAAGAGACTCTGATGCAGTCTTCTCTTGATGCTGATTATCTGTGGTGGCCTTTAACCTTAGTCTCATCTCAAGCTCTTTCCACCGCTGGGATGCTCTCTGGTGATTTGCTGCTGTCTCATGGCATGCCAGATTTCTAGCCAGATTTTTCCAGTCCTTTGTTCCTGTAGAACCCCATGTGTCTGGAACATTAGACTGGAGGAGTTTGCAACAAAAACAGTGTGCAGCATTCTGGGTTTTTGAGTACATAAGCCATGGCCTCTCCACTTTGTCACCATTGGGGATTTCACACCAGTAATGTGTTGGATGGAAACTTCTATTTTCATTGTCTTTGGGGAACATGAAGAAGTTTTTCACTTGCTATGGCCCATGCGGTACAAGAAATTCCCTCAGGCTACTGCTCAAGTGGGTCCACTCAGTCCTAGATTATCTAGACTTAAGGAATTAAACTCAGCAGCAACTGTTTCTTGCACCTACACCACACTCTTCTCTGATCTACACTTTTCTTCAGGAATGTGCACGGTTACATCCATTTGAGATGGAGATATGGATGCTGCAGTAGCTGCCAGGTCACCTGCACTCTAACTGGAAG
Source organism: Caretta caretta (assembly GCF_965140235.1). Taxonomy (NCBI): domain Eukaryota; kingdom Metazoa; phylum Chordata; order Testudines; family Cheloniidae; genus Caretta; species Caretta caretta. The sequence continues at coordinate 179,594,313 of NC_134207.1, forward strand.
GTCAGGCATCTCCTCATCACTCACATCCTCACTGGGGCCGGAAGGCTCACTGTGAACATTTGTGTCTATGTATCTTAGGAGAGCTCCTTCCTGTTTAGATAGAAAAGCTTCCTTTGCTTTCTTTCTTTTACTGAATGCTGCCCCAGAGGGGTGTTTTCTTCCTTCACTCATGACTGCTGTTCTGTGCCAGCTATAGTGGCTCTCAACACTCATTTGAAGGGGACAAATAAGCATGCTGGTAGCAGGGCCTGAGTGAGGAAAGATATCAGCGTCTTAAAGGCCTAACTGGCTCCTACTACTTCAGTTGACTGCCTGTTCTCCTCAAGTGGTTTCAGGGAAGCAGCAGGAAACAGGAAGCTCCCTGAGAAGCTGGTGTTAATCAGTCCAGGCTCCTAGGGGTGCTAGAGAGGTACATAAGAGGCTCCTCCTCCTCTCTCCCTGCAGCTCCTGCTGCTTTCTGTTATTCCCTCTCACCTTTTCTCCTGCCTACCAGTTATGTCTCTTGTGCCCTCCTTCCTCCAGCACAGCACTCCACCATCTCTGCATCTAGAGCAGAGAGAATACATATGCACCAGCAGCAGACACAATTTTCTACATTCTGGGTCCTAGTGGCGCCCCCCCACCCAGTCTGGCACCTGAGGCGGCCGCCTCAGTTCGCCTCATGGTAAGGCCAGCCCTGCTCTGAAGTCGCATTTCAAAAGTGTTGTTTCAATGAAGAAGAGCTGGATAGAAGTGCTAAAGGGCTGGAAATACTGTATCGCTGTTGTTAGCCTTCAAATTGCCTTTTCTCCTGGGCCTGTTTTGCTTTTTGCTGATACTACAGACCTCCCAAATAGTTGGCCTGCAACTGCTTAGATTGTAGATGGTATCTAATTTGACTTTCCTTAATTAAGTCTTATAAATCCAGGGATTTGGTAGTTTTACTCATCTGTTAATTTCTTCATTGGGTCACTAGTTCTACCAGGCATTAGAACAAGCCTGTGCTCCAAAATGCATGAGCAGTCATTCTGACTTGCACTTCTTGTGGTAGGCCAGATGGACAAGGCCACGTGAACACCTCAGAAAAAACAACGCTGCTACAGATCTTGTAATTGCTGCACTCAGCATATTTGCTGACATTTTGTCCTTCATATGTACCACTAACAAAATCAGACTCCTTTCTGTGAGACTCTGGAGGATACTGTATGCGAAACAGGGCTCTCATTTGTTCCCCAACAAAATTCATACTCTTAGGCCTTTACAAGATGCACAGCTTTTAGGTGCCATGTCATTCTTGGTCACCATTTTTTACCATAACTTTTCTGTCATGGATGCTATATTACGTTAGAAGATAATTCAAAGTTCAAATTAAACCCTTTGCTATAGACATTGAGCACTCCATCATGTTAATCTTCATAGAGCTGGATCCAGATCTCAGACATTACAGAAATAATTAATAATAACAACGTAAGTATATCTGTTATTAGTTTGATCATTTTACGACATTCATATGCATCTGCATGTGATATTTGACTCCTTCCACAATAATCTCTCATGTTACCAAATGAGCCAAAGGAAAATGTTATGACTGGACACACATAATCCTAATACCAAATACCTAACAAGATACTTAAGTTTTTTCTTTGTAGTAGTAATTTTAAAATAATTAAAATATCTTTTACCTCCAAGTTGGGTTTCTTCAATATAATCTTCTGATGCTTTCTCTTCTAAAAACACAAGCTCTTGTACCTAAGAAAATTGCAGTTTTCATGTTCTTATTCTGATAAAATTATACTGTCAGTATGAAGTTAATATTGAGGCAGTATGGGCCAGTGGATAGCTCACTGGGAATCATGAGACCTAAGTGCCATTCCTGACTCTGCCAGTGATGTTGAGCAAGTCACTCCTTTGTTCTTTCTCTGCTTCCCCTCTCTGCAAAACTCCCTGCAGCGTTAACTTAGTGCAAGATAATACCAACATCAACATTTAAGCTGCTTTTTTTTTCTGCTTCTAAACATTTTTTGCAGATTTTGTGAAACCTTGTGCCAGCCCAGAAAGAAACATAAAGATGGACATAACTGTGGAAATGTCCAACCTATTTCTCTGCTAAATGTAGAATATAAAGTAAACACCAAAATTCTAGCAGCACAACTAAATTATTTAATCTCAATTATTCACAAAGTTCAAGTGGGTTTTGAAACAGGCAGGCTTGCTGCTGCTAACACAAGAAAAATAATTTATTTAAGTCACCAAGCTCAGTTACCAGTTATCTCTTCAGCAGTTTTATCCCTAGAAGCTAAATAATATATTTGATAGGGTATAATGCTATCTTATGCAGAACTAAGACAATTTGTTCTGATTTTTCTTAACTGAGTTGTAGTCCATTACAATTTATCTTTTGCATCTATACAGATAAATGGAAATCTTTCACCTGCATTTCAGTTGGAAAGAGGAATTCGGTAAGAACTGTCCCCTTTCCCTTATTCTCTCGAGCCCTTAGTAAAATAATAAGAAAAATCTCCAGCATTGAAAGTATAAAAATAAATAAAGAGATAAATACAAAATTAGTTTTTATGCTGGTTATATTTTTGTTAGTGAAGAATCCCTCCTCTGCATACAGATCAGTTTGTAAAATTACCAGTATCATGTGGATGAGTACCACTTAATGGAAGTTTCTAAAAGATGAGATACATGCCAGTTCATGGTAAACATAGTGGTATCCACAAAAATGAAAACGAAATATCAACAGTAAAAGAAATAAAAACAGCACCACACACGGAAAGAGACCATGCAAATGTAATAAAAATATGCATTTATATTTAAACTTGATAAGACAACAGTTATCTAGTGAGTACCTGAGGGCGTTCTATTTCCCCGGCTAAAATTTTCCTCTCTTCTTCTACTAGCTCTATTACTGTCTTACTGAGAAGTGGTGCATTTGTGCCTCGCACTAGTGCTATAATTTTGCCATCCTGTAAAAAATAAATGATAAAATAAAACTCTCAGTAAGATCTACTAATGTAGTTTTGCACATTTAATTGACCTCTAACACAATCTATTTTTGACCAGCAATAGACAGTTACCATGATACCGTGTTCTAAAACTAAAAGGTGTAGCAATGTATCACTGCAGATAGACTGATTTGCAAAACAGGTGATGAATCAAAAACACAGGGCTAAAATTAGTGCTATCAAAGAAAACTGACTGTTATTCCTATTATTTGTTATTCTGTTATTGTTTAACATAGCTCTTATCTCAAAAGCTTCAGAGGGTTTACATTTTAGAATCTGGCATTTTCTTATTGAAATGGCTTGACCTGCGATGGAGTTCAATGTCTAATTTAAGAGATGTGTAATGGGATACAGAGCATTTCATCTTCAACACATCAAATATAGCCTAGTTGGGTGACAACCTAAAATTATCATCCAACTGCTCAACAGTGTCCTACATGAAATGAGTAGGTGGTCTCAGTCAAGTTCCTATTGAACAGTTGTCTACTTACCACAGACCACGTCACAATTGGCAATGACTGGACTGTTACCTGTGTTGGCAGCTCCGCTGAAAGGCCAGCAGTTGAAAGGGTATAGAGCAGTGGTCCCCAAACTGTGGGGTGCAGAGGAATGTTCAGGGGGGCACGAAGCTGAACCCAGGCTAGCCCACAGCCACAGCTCTATTCACCCCCTGCTCTGCCCCCAGTTGCAGCTCCACTCCACCCCCTGCTGCAGCTCCGCTCTGCCCCCAGCCACAACTCCGTCTCTAGCTACAAGTCCTCTCCCATCCCCAGTTCTGCCCCCAGCTTCTCCTCTGCAGAGCCAAATGTGTAGTAACGGGGGGTGGGGGTGGGGGGGGGAGGGGAAGCAGGCATGCAGACAGATTCTGTTACAGGTAAGGAGGGGGGTGCTATAGGAAAATTTGGGGCACCACAGGTATACAGAATGAACTTCCTTCTGATTCAGTGCTTAATTTGTGCCAGGACTTAGCCTTTCCACCTCTAAGCTTGGGTTCATAGCACCAGCACCTTTGGGCTTGCTGCATCAGTTATGAGTGTAAAAAAATTGCTTGAGCTCCGGCACCTTTTTCATTACAAATTAAGCCCTGTTTTCACCATCAGAAGTTCTTCCTCCAAATTGGGTATGTGGCAGGATAAGGATGCTACTACTATTGATGCCCAAGCTGTATTTGTTCTGAAATGGCCAAAATTTGCTATCCTTATTTGAGCAAAATTCCTATTATAAGATAGGAGATAATAAGAGTTTTGCTCAATTAAGGACTGCCAAATCTGGTCCTCAGTAAATAGTGCAACAAAATGTCCAGGGCTAGCAATCAGACACCTTGCACAAATTCACTTAGAATTAATTTGCTCAAAATTCAAAATAAATTTGAAGGAAAGAATTTAGAAAGCCTGATTCTTATTTACACTAAAATCCCTTTACACTGTTCTAGCTATATAAAGAGGCATTAAGGCATGTGTAAACATAATTTATATCCACAATAAGGCCCATTTACATTGATAAAATGGTGTAAAGGGACCTTAGTATTAATGAGAATCAGGCCTAAATTTTCCTTCTCTCTTGCTGTTCTCTGTCCTTGTTTCCATCTCTTTCCATTTTCCCATCCCCATTTTTGACTACTCTTGTTTTTTGGTTACTCGCTTTCTCCTTTGGGATCTGACCTTTAGCCCACTAAAGTTAATCACAAAGTTTCCATTTACTTCACTGGTACAGAATTAGACCTTTCTTGCTTTCATTTCCTATCCACCTTGTTCCCAGGTTTCTTCCCTCCACTGTTTGTCTCTCCTCATCTCAGTTCTAGTTCCTCCATTTCCCCACAGCTTCCTTCACTACTCTTCTTTCTGTGCTTCATTCTTCTGCTCATTGCCCCACCATGTATATGCATGAGCAGCACAGTAGAACTGGATAGCTTTTGGTGAGATCAGAGATGCTGTTAATTTCATGTGGCTGCAGTCATATAGAGTGGAGTCTGCTTAATGCACCCTGGTTATTAGTCCCTAGCTGCTGGAATCCAAATCTCAAAACTTCCAAGTAGAAAAAAAACCACTTGCCTACAGAGTTAGCAACCAGGCCTGGCATAATGTACTATAGTAGATGGAGAATTTTCTTTCCCTGTTAGCAGAAGAACTATGCTAATACCCCTTCCTCTCTGCATGCCAAGAACATATAAAATATGATTCACTGATAAAATGACTGGTATGTACAATATGCAACAATATCCTATACACTAAAATTGTAAAGATATAATTCACATTTGTACAACTTTACATTTATTTTCATATACTGAAAAAACAACAAAAATAGGCAGCACGAAAATAAAAGCTGATGATGATTGTTGAACTTACAACACAAAAGAGAAAAACAGGTTCACATTTGTCTCTAAATGTCTGCAGGGTCACAATGCTGTCAGCCTCTGCCTAAAATAAGGGCAAATAGATTATGAATTATAGCTAGCTAGCTAGATATTTGAGAACTTTTACAGAATGATTCTCAAACTGTGGGGTTCTGTGGACCAATAGTAGTCCTTAAAACACTTGCAGGTTATCAACTTTGTTGGTCACATGGGACAGGCTTTCCTTCTTGTTTACAGCTGCTAAATCACATTAAAGGTACCCTGTCCTAATATTGCTTTTTGAGGTAAGTAATGGCTGTAATTGCCACTGGAATGCCATAGGATCACACAGAGGAAGGTCCCATGACATCTCAATGGGAGGGAAAGTGGTCTATTGTATTAACTCTCTGTTAAGATGTGGTCCACACTATATAAAGATTTGAGAATCCCATGAATAACATTTATTAACAGTAACTTCTTGTTTTATGAATGTATTTTACATATACAATACACACAAATCCAAAAACTGTTTGAACTAACACTGGTAAACTATACTTGGCAAGGTTTTAACATAGTATTTATTTTAAAATAACTAGATCACAAGCACTATATAATATTGTTGTTCAATGTATTGATAGCAGCGGTACTAACTAAAGGGAGACCTGAATGGAAATGAACTGTTTATACTTCTGGGCCACCAGAGTCCTGAATTAATACTAAAAAGAAAAGGAGTACTTGTGGCACCTTAGAGACTAACCAATTTATTCGAGCATAAGCTTTCGTGAGCTACAGCTCACTTCATCGGATGCATACTGTGGAAAATACAGAAGATGTTTTTATATACACAGACCATGAAAAAATGGGTGTTTAACCTTAATTAATACTGTCACTCTTGGGTGAAAGGTATGATGTTAATGATACGGTATAACAACCCCAAATAATAATATTGCAGATTTAAACATTTACATATGCTGGTGGGAATAAATTATGGATGTCAAAGTAAGTGCAGATGAAAGGACAGCAGCTAGATGTATGAAAACAGATGGAATGAACAGGCTTAATCTTCTCTTATTTTAAAAGCCACGCAGGGTTGCAAATAGCCTGGATCATAGAGATATGGCTGAAAACCTGGGGTCTGATTCTGATCTGACAATGGTTTTGCATTAGTATAACCTCATTGACTTCAGTGGTATGAGATTACAATCCACTGTTTGGTGTTTGGGCTTGTTGCTCTATGTTTTGTATGTACACATATACATACACCTATGTATGTATGACTATTTTAAAAGCTTTAAATATTTGATACATAAGGGGTTGGATTTTTAGAATCTGAGTTTAATAGGAGGAGATCTGTGTGCAAAAGATCTGTAGGATAAAAACCTTGCTGACTTGTCTGTTGACCTAATGGTAGTGATCCACATTTGTATGTTGGACACCTACAATGATCCCCATTAAAAGAGCATTTGCCAATAGTCACCACGCAGTGGTATCTATTAGACAGTTTTGCTCTGTGTTTACAGCTGAAGATGTCAGTGGTAACTCTTATGGTAATGGTTAGCGCATGATGCTTTTTAATGGCTATTGCAGTAGGCAGGACAGGTTGCTTCTGTCATCTTGTTCTCTGGAGCTTCAGAGAATGCAACAAAAACAATCTGCAGCCATACTAACAAGTATTATAAGCTTGATAGTTTAATATCTGGATGGGAACTCAGAATGAACCTGTGAAACACATCTTTAGTGCATTACATTGTAGCTGCCATTTTAACCTGCTCTTCTGGTTGAACTTTTTCTCAAAAACATTTTTATTTTTTTAATCTATTTGTTTTTCAGCTTCCCCCTCTTCGTTCCTTTTTATATATAACATAGGAAATTATACGGAAAAGCAACGGAAAAACAAAAAGAAGTTACTGACCTGATTTTCAGAAGTGATGAGCACCCACAACTTCTCTGGTCTTCAGTGGAAGTTGCGGGTGCTGAGCACTTTTGAAAGTCAGGCTATATGGTTATGCATCGTTAAGACTTGGATTTTTAAACGTGCAAGTCAGTATATTCAGAGATAAGGTTCCCCCAGTAATCTCAACTCTATCTCATAGTATGTATGCATTATAAGAATGTTCTTCATTACACTATTGTCTAGTATGTCTTTTCCATAATTAACTTGTATGATTCTAGCTTATCTCTTCTCTTATTATAGATCCTTCCCTATTCATTTTAAACTCTGATCTTCCTCTTTTAAGGAGACATGCAGAAAAAGAGACAAGCCAAATTCATCACCGACTCCACTGGTACTCAGATATTATGGTGATAGGTATCCTATAAATAGATAGCTAAAGAAACACATTTGACACTGAATTTCTAAATAGAATTTACATCCTTACCACAGCAAAATGCAAAAGGTCATCTTCACCATGATCATTTTTTAGTTTTCTGAATAAATTTACCACAGCTTTGCAAGGCCCACACCACGCCTGATAAACGTCTATTACTGAAAGTATAAAAAGTTAGAATGAAACTTATCTGCTTCATATAGTTTATAAAATAAAATGTTTTGGTAAATGTATAGGGTAAGTCCCGCAGTGGCACTAGCATACATGTATTTCTAAATCTATTTGTGGTCTCTTTTTCTTCTGAAAAACATTAATTTTTGGTATTATCTCTTAAACAAATTAGGTTTTAACTTAAATGTCTTAGTCTGTCAGAGTATTTATTTATTTATTTATATTTTCTGTGATGGGGAATGCAGATATATGAATGTCTCCTTCCCCTATCACTTTGTCTTGGTGGCCCTTCCTTTCCTGTGCCCACTGTTAGTTGTCTCTCCCTCCTTTGGCCCTTTTATCAGTTGTCTCTTTCCATGTCCTGCCCCTCCTTTGTGTGCTGTTTCCCTCCTTCCTAAGATCATGTATGCTATCTCTCTGTCAACCTTACTCACTACCCATTGGTTCTCTCTCTTGAGCCCCTGCTCACTTCACACACGATCTGTTCTCCCTCTTTAGACAGGATTCCTAATAAATTTAAGAGATTCCGATGCCAAGCTTACATACAAACTGAGGGGAGTGGAGAAAATACATACTATGTACACTCTTGAAAGCACACAATTTATAACACAATTGCTTTTGTCTTATTCCAGATACAATTGTGCATGAATAGGAACATAAAACTCACTCTGCTGATTAGTTCAATTTCACAGGGTAATTGAAAATATTGACCTATCAGGACTTTCACTTACCCCTTCCCAGACATGAAGTCATTTCAAAACTTTTTTTTTTTTTTAAACACCCATGCATGATATCCAGTATGGTTTAAATTCACAGCTTTGCAAAGGAGTATGTGAAAGGCACTCATCACTACAGAACCCTTTTGTGTTTGAATTGCAGGCAGATACAGTGCATTGGGTCTTTGTATCTTTCGTGTGATAGGATTAATATTGTGACGGTTCCAAAATGGCCAATGTGAGAGACACAGTTGAGTGTTATATGGAGGAGTCATGAGATCTGAGTTCACATGGATTAATTTGCCAGGAACTTCTTTTATACAATAGGTGGTATGGAGTGCCAGTGACCATACATCCAGTCTTTAGGCTGGTGAAGCAGATGTGGAGTGGCTTCAGTGCAGCCCTGTGTTTTACCCCCAATTTAGGAGTGCGAATTTCAAATCCTTCAAGTCTTCATGTAAAATAGCTACACAACACATATTTACTTAGGCTTTATGGAGGTTTCTAGCATTCTTTGCTTTGAGGGGCAAGTCACAGGAAGTGGCAGTAAGACAAAGTGTATGCACAGTGAGAAGTAACTGGGCAGGAAGGGGTCACAAAAATAAAAAGATTGATAAAAATGCACGCACGTTTCATTATGTGAGATTAATAGAAAAAATAATAGTACCTGTTACACCTTTAGTCAGCAACATTTCATCCCATTGACTTTGACTGGTTAGTACTGCCTGAGATAAAACAAACCCACAATTTAATATCTCTAAAAATGTCAACAATTCTATTGAACTCTAGAATTATTCAAACAACAAACAAGAGTTATACCTGTAGCTGAACTTCTTTCTTCTTTCCTGCCATTTTCCTGTGATTACATGAAAAATAGCAAAACATATAACACTTCTAAAATATACTCGACGCTCCGTAAGTTTAGCTCCATGTAAACTGTGGTATGGGAACTGATTTACACAGAACGCCTTTTCCACAAAGCAGTGTTCTATGGGCCATTAAGATCAGCATAGCTCCACTAAAGTCAATGTGGCTATGTCCATTTACACTAGCAGAGGATCTATCCCTAAATATAGCCGACTTCACTGGAGCTAACCTGATTGGCACTAGCTAAGGATCTTATCCTGAAATTCACCATTTATTTACAGAATTAGATATAGCACAGGAAACCACATGACAAAGTTCACATTTTCAACATATTGGGGTTTTCTGGACATTTCAGTCCCCATGTCGCTGTATCTCCCATTGCTCTGATGAGACTGCCTACACAGCGAATGGGCGGAATGGAAGTTGCTGTGATGTGAACATATTTCCACAAAGTACTGAAGTGAGAGCTTCAACTCAAAGGGCATCAAATCAAACTTTCTGTCATTCATTATTTGAGATATATTTAGCCTAATGACCTGCACATAACTCATTATAAGCTTAAGATTTTTGTCACAGTTATTTTGAGTAAAAGTTATGGACAGGTCACTGGCAATAAACAAAAATTCAAAGAAGCCCACGATCTAAACTGGGGGGGCAAACTTTTTGGCCCGAGGGCCACATCTGAGTGGGGAAATTGCACGCAGGGCCATGAATGTAGGGCTGGGGAAGGGGGTTGGGGTGTGGAAGGGAGTGTGGGGTGTGGGAGGGGGTGCGGTGTGCGGTGTGCAGGAAGGGGCTCAGGGCAAGGGGTTGGGGCAGAGGAGGGGTGCCAGGTGTATGAGGGGGCTCAGGGAAGGGGATTGGGGTGCAGGAGGAGGTGCACAGTGTGGAACGGGGCTCAGGGCAGGGAGTTGGGGGGCAGGAGGGGTGTGGGGTGCAGCAGGGAGTTGGGGTGCAGGAGGGGGATTGGGGCAGGGAGTTGAGGTGCAGGGTGCAGGAGAGGTGCAGGGTGCAGGCTCCAGCCCGACGCCGCTTACCTGGAGCAGCTCCGGGGTGGCAGCGGCATGGGGCCAGGACAGGCAGGCAGGGAGCCTGCCCTGGCCCCATGCCACTCCCAGAAGTGGCCAGCACCACGTCCTAGAGGTCCCCTCGGGGAGGAGGGGGGCGGGCAGAGGGCTTTGCACTCTGCCCTTACCTGTGGGTACCTCCCCCGAAGCTCCCATTGGCTTCGGCTCCCCGTTCCTGGCCAATGGGAGCTTCGAGGGAGGTATCCACAGGCAAGGGCAGCACATGAAGCCCTCTGCCCCGCCCCTCCCCCAGGAGCTGCTGGGACCTGGTGCTGGCTGCTTTTGGGAGCGGTGCAGGCACAGAGGTGGCAATCCTGTGGGCCAGCTCCAAAGCCCTGAGGATAATAATGCAATTAGTGTTTTAGAGAGTGGCTAAAGGGTAAGGGGGGGGTCCAAAATATTCCTCCTTACAGCCCCAATAGTGTAGCATTACCTGTGTGTGCACAACAGACAGCCTGTGCACACAACTAGTGCTATGATGCACATGTGCACACACGTGACACTGGCACACACCTGTACACACAGACAGAAACACGAAACTGACCCCTTGACACATCTGTGTAACAGTGGCACGCGCCTGCACGCACACACGCGATGCCTGCACACACACGACACTGACACGCGCTTGCACGCACGCGTGACAATGGCACGCACAAGTGTGACGCTGGCACACGCTTGCACGCAACAGACACACACGTCCAGCACTGACGCACACAGACAAGCGACAGACACTCAAGCCACTGACACACACGCCCAACACTCACACGCACCGGTGCACACACCCTGAGCGCTCCGGCACACGCTCCGCGCACGGCTCAGCCTACCCACGGGGCGAGCGGCGGATAACGGCCTCTCCCCCACTCGCTGCCTTCGCCGGGCGCTCCCACCCAACGGGCCCAATCAGAAGCAGAGAGGCCGTTCCAAAACCGTTGGTCCCCCCCCCTCGTCATTGCTCCACCTCCCCCCGCCCCTTCCCTCAGCCCCACTCTCCGCCCACTTCTCCACCCGCCCCCGGAGAGCAACGCGCATGCGCGACTCTGAGGCATTGGGCCGGTGCGCGCTCTCAGGGGGGCGAGGTGGGGCGGGTGATGAGCTGGAGCGCCGCCGCGCGGGGTTGCGGTGTGGCGCGGCTTCCCTGCTTCCCTCCCCTCCCCTCCCCGGCTAGTGATGGGGGAGCGGGCAGCTAGTCCGAATTCGTCCCCTTTCTCCTTGCTGAGCGTGTAGAGTCTAGCTGGTGCCGCATTGCGGTCTGGCAATGGCGAAGGTCGGCGGTGCAAGGATTTTGGAAGGAAGGAGAGGTTTGAGGCAGTAGGACGTTTCCCTCAGATTAGTCCTTCCTCGAATGCTCTTCCGAGGGGCGGGGGGGACGGACTTCTTTCCGTGGGCAGCGTTAGCTCTGGCTAAGCGTGGTCTGACATCAGTCGCCGCCGTCCTACCTCCACCTTTGCATTGTCTGGGATTTAGCAGACATATGGCCTGTGCCTGTCCTTGTGGAAGGAAGCTCTCATTCCCCTGAGTGGAATGTGCACTGCAGGCTGCTTTGTTCCTCTAGCCCTGTGGGCATGCATGGTCCTTGACTAGGGTGACCAGATAGCAAGTGTGAAAAATCAGGACAGGGAGTGGGAGGTAATAGATGACTGTATAAGAAAAACTCCCAAATTTCGGGAGTGTCTTTATAAAATGGGAACATCTGGTCACGCTATCCTCCACAGCTTTTAGCTATGAAACAGGAAAATGGGCAGCTCTCAAAATTCAGTTGCCTTACTTAAAGGCATAGATTAAGGTCCTTGTTTAGGGCTTATAGAAAATGGCTTTTGCTCATGGGAGGGGGAAAGCAGCCCACTCATTGGACACCTCCCAGGATGTTGGAAAACCTGCGGCTTTAGATTAGTTATCTGGTCCTAGGCTGTGCAGGGATGTTAGAGTTTTAGTTCTCCTTATGCAACCCAGGGCATTAAGGGGGAGCCCACTGTTATCTAGCAACTTGGAAAAATCTTTAGGTGGTTAATTCACCTTGCTCTTTATCCTTTTCTGTGATATCCGAGGTTTAATTAGGAAAGCCACCATTCTTATATCTGCTGTGCCAAGTAAAATACTTGTGGGAAGGGGTAGTAAGTGATGCAACTATGGAAAGCATATATAGGTCCAGAGCTGAGTGACCACTAAATACGTGAAGGGTGTTTTTTTTTTTTTACATGTACTAATCACATTGTAATTATGTGTGTGATGTACAGGAAATAGATATGGTCTAGATCATAGGCTGATCCTGATCCATAAGATACTTTGACTTACGTTGGAGGAAAGTTGTTTGCATAGTATATCAAAACAAAGAAAGCAGAACTTAATCCTCTTTCAGTAAAGCTGGAAGCTTTTATGTTTAAGAGTGACTCTAATTTTGTTCTGGAAAAGAGACAAGAATTGATATACTAGAAATCAGTCTTACAGAACACACAACCATGTAAGGTAAAACTAGTTTAAAATAAAATAAAACTACATCACAAATCTAATGATTTGAAAACTAGTATCTGCCTGGAAGGGACCTTGAGTCATCTAGTCCAGTCCCCTGCAATCATGGCAGCATTAAATATTATCTAGACCATCCCTAACTGATGTCTGTCTAACCTGCTCTTAAAAATCTCCAATGATGGAGATTCCACGATCTCTTTAGGCAATTTATTCCAGTGCTTAACTAACCTGAAAGTTTTTCCTAATTTCTGATCTTAACTGCCCTTGTTGCAATTTAAGTCCACTGCTTCTTGTCCTTTCCTCAGAGGTTAAGGAGAACAATTTACCACCTTCTTCCTCATAACAACCTTTTATGTTCTTGAAAACTGTTATCATGCCTCTTTCAGTCTTTGCTTCTCCAGACTAAACAAACCCAATTGTTTCAATCTTCCTTCATAGGTCCTGTTTTCTAGACTTTTAATCATTTTTGTTGCTCTTCTCTGGAGTTTCCCTAATTTGTTCACGTCTTTCCTGAAATGTGGCACCCAGAACTGCACACAGTGCTCAAGTTGAGGCCTAATCAGCATGGAGTAGAGCGGAAGAATTATTTCTTGTCTTGCTTACAACACCGCTACGAATACATCCCAGAATGATGCTTGCTTTTTTTGCAACGGTGTTACACTGTTGACTCATATTTAGCTTGTGGTCCACTATGACCTCCTGATCCCTTTCTGTAGTACTCCTTCCTCAGCAGTCATTTCCCATTTTGCATGTGTACAACTGATTTGTTCCTTCCTAAGTGGAGTATTTTACATTTGTTCTTATTGAATTTCATCCTGTTTACCTCAGACCATTTCTCCAGTGGTCCCGATCATTTTGAATTTTAATCCTAGCCTCCAAAGCACTTGCAACCCCTCCCAGCTTGGTATCATCCGCAAACTTTAAGTGTACTCTCTATATCATTTTCAAAATCATTGATGAATTTATTGAACAGAACTGAACCCAGTGTTACCCGCACAAAATTCTCTGTTACTTGAACACTCTAGGGTCACCCACCTTTATCCAGTTCCTAGGGCTAAGGGTGTAACCCTCTTAATTTAGACACAAATTCCTAGGGCTCAGGGTGTAACCTTCTGCGGGTTTGTAGGATCTTTAACCAGTGAAAAAGCCTTACACAGTAATATCTTTATCCTCTATTTATTAACAGTTACCAAGCAGAATACACATGCTAAGCATAGAATGCTATGTTCACCAATCCTGATCAGGCAGGTGGACTTTCCCTGTTGGCCAGGCAAGGTCAGTCTCGTTTAGATTCTGGTTGCTGCACGACATGGTCATGCAGAGGATTCTTAGCCGCTTTGATCTTAGGCTGTGTCTTAGAGGTGAGTTCTTCTTCCTTCAGGTCTTTCCTTCTTATTCTTCCGTTCTTTTCCGCTGGTCTCCTTGGACCCCAGTTTATATAGTGAAACTTGAGTCCTGCATAGCTATAACTTAACCAATCATTTTGCTAAAATTTTACTAACCAATCCTTACATATTGTAACAAAATTCTCTAGTCATACTCTACCACCTTAATTTACACTTAGCAAAATTAATTATGTAACAGACAGATACAGGCCAAGAACCAGACCAAGATCGTACAGACAAACAATAGAGAAGTGGGGACCATAAAGATAAAACAATAAAGAAATGAGGATTTCACAACCACAACTATTGATAAGTGGTTTCTTGCCAGACAGAATGCTATTCAGACTAAGTTTCCTTTAACCATTTTAAGATCTTTTTCTTTATCTGATGATAGTGGATGCTATTAGGACAGGCTCTCCTTATCAGCCCAATATTGCATTGTTTTAGTGTAATTTAGATGGAATGTGAGGATGTGACTACCTGATCTTGGCTAATAACTGCTGCTCTCCTAATATGGCTGCAGAAAAAAGCCTTAGGCCTTACAATATGGCTACAGGAAAAGGCCTTATCCTTACACCAGAACTGATCCCTACATGACCCCACTCAATATGCCATTCCAGTTTGACTGAACCACTGATAACTACTCTCTGGGAATGGTTTTCCAACCAGTTATGCACCCACCGTATAGTAGCTCCGTCTAGGTTCTCCATCGGGGTTGTCGTAACAAATTTTTTGGTGGCCTCAGAGTGCAGCCACCAACTCTTGCTGTTGGCTGTACTGACACTTTTTCCTAAAATTATTTATTTTTCCTGAAGTTAATAAAGTAATATGCACATATATACATCCAAATCATTGTAATTTATTTATGAAAGGTTTTTAGGTTTTTTTGCAGACTCAATAATAAAAGTAATGTACAGTTACCTCTCTTCTTTATCGGACCTGGGTGTAGATGTGGTCCCCCCATCTCAAAAAAGATATACTGGACTTGGAAAAGGTTCAGAAAAGGGCAACAAAATTATTAGGGATATGGAATGGCTGCTATATGAGAAGAGATTAATAAGACTGGGGCTTTTCAGCTTGGAAAAAAGACGAGGGCAGGGGGTTATGATAGAGATCCATAAAATCATGACTGGTGTGGAGAAAGTAAATGAGAAAGTGTTATTTACTCCTCATAATACAAGAACTAGGGGTCACCAAATGAAATTAATAGGCAGCAGGTTTAAAACAAACAAAAGGAAATATTTTTTCACACAACGCACAGTCAGCCTGTGGAACTCCTTGCCCCAGGGGATGTTGTGAAGGCCAAGACTATAACAGGGTTCAAAAAGAACTAGATAAATTCAAAGAGGCTAGGTCCATCAATGGCTATTAGCCAGATGGGTAGGGATGGTGTCCTTAGCCTCTGTTTGCCAGAAGCTGGGAATGGATGACAAGGGATGGTTCACCTGACAGTTAGCTGTTCTGTTCATTCCCTCTGGGGCACCTGGCATTGGCCCCTGTCAGAATACAGGATACTGGGCTAGATGGACTTTTGGTCTGACCCAGTATGGCCATTCTTATGTTGTTATGACCTAACAAAATAGAAGCACAAATAAAGTGCTTTGCACATTCTTGGCTTTTTTATGATTGTTTCTTTTTGTTTTTTGGTAAAAGTGGTTGTCTGTACAACAATTGTAAAGTAAATTTAAAAATGCTTTGACATAATAGAAGTCCAAATAATAATGAAAAAACATTTCTGCAAATTGTTTCAATTTTTTTATTTCAGAAACAGACAAAAAAAATCAATCCAATCCAGTAATTATAATATTAACAACAAACATAATCCTGCTATTTTGTATGTTAGAAATACAGTGTGATAATAAAAGTTCTGGGTTTTACCACATCCATTGTGTGGATCAGATTACTTACAAAATCTCAGCAGCTCTTTGAAAGGAAAGTCTGCAGGATCTCAGGTCTCGTGTGAGAAGAGAAGCTTTGAGGTTGGCATCAGTGAGGTGGTTTTGGTCCTTGTTTTTCAGAAAATGAAGTGCACTGAATGCCCTCTCATACAGCACAGTAGTAGAAAACAGGGACAAGAAAAGCAAAGCAACTTTAGCTAGGTGCTTGTAGGTGTCCTCAAACAGGTACACATTATTCCAGAACTCCTGTACTGTAACAGCAGGCTGGCAGAAGTATGTGTTCATTCTTGAATCACTGCACATTTTCAGCATGAGTAACTTGAGAGTCCTTAAATCCAGAGCGTCAGAGGAAGCTAATCTGTCTTTTTTTAAAAATCTGTTTATTAAAGGAGTTTAAATGAAAGGATTTTACCCAAGTGGGAAAGATCCCGTTGCAGGACCAATATCTACAGAAGTGTTTAGAGAAGAGAAGAAGGGCTGGGGTATAGCTGGTTGCCAAGGTGAGGGCTGAATCATGGGTGCTGATGGAACTGTTGATGCGGGCATTGGAGGGTTTAGAGAGTATATGTCTGTTGCAATGGATGGCAAGCTTACTGGAACAGCAGAAGGAACCTTTCTCTGCAATAATCCTATCAGCTCAAAAGTTGTAGTGTTAACAACTCATAATTGCTCAGAGAGATTGGCCACTGTTGCTTTGATTGCCATCATATCATTTTGAAGATCCTTTATAGCTCTTTCAGGTGAGCTATTATCTTTGGTTGGGAGATTTGCTAGACGATCATGGATCCTTTGTAACAGGTCTGAGGTCTTTACCTCCGTCAGGCTTGTCTCGTAACTTGGATTGTCCATGGCGGTCTGAGATGCCTCTACTGCTTCTGGATCCAGATTCTCCAATAGCTCGTCCATGGTGTGACCTGTTAGCTCGTCAGTCGGTCAGTGTATTTGTGTCACCTGTAGTCTTGCTGCTTCCTGTTTCGATTGTCTCCTCCTCCGAGTTCCCTTCCGTATGGACGCTTGTGATGCATGTTGTGACTTCGGACCCTTTGCTAACTGTATTGCTCCTTGTTGTATGCTTGCCATGATTCAAACTACAAAGTGGTTCGACCAAACACTTCAAACGCGTGTCCTCTAGCTCAGTGTCCATCTAACATATTTTTTTTAATGTTTGTTTGCAGCCAACAAAGCTGAACCAGAATTGTTGAATGGGTCAGTCAGAAAGGTGTACTGATGGAAAAAGTTTCCCTCACTGAAACGATTTTCAAGATCCTCCGAGAGGATGCTCAGGTATTCGGTTACAGCTGAGCCAACTTTTTGCTGCACAGTCTCATCCTGACAGCTGAAAAACTGACTAAGCTCGTAAAAAACTGAAAAGTCCTGTTCCTCTTGTAGGTGCTGGACTATGTCAGTGATTGCCATTCTAAATGTATTCATTATTTCAGTGCTATCAAATATTGTTAGCTGAGGTTTCTGAAGCTCCAGATTCAAGGAAGGAAGCTTTGGTAAAAACTCTTTCAAAAAGAGGAGGCAACCTTGTATTTCTGGATCTTGTAGTTTTTGAGACAATTCTGGTGAAACTTTATTTACAACCTCAACAAGCTCTTCCCAGAGCTCAAATAGCCTCTGTACACTGTAATTAAAACTAAGCCAGCGGCCTGGGTTGTAATTCAGCAGCACCTTTGTGTCTTACAGCCCATTTCACACAGAGTTGCAAATCTCCCTTTATTGACACTGCTGGTTTTGACAGCACTGCGGCATTTTTTCACTGTGGATTCAACCTCATCCATACTTTCCATTGAAGCTTTGCTGGCAAGTACTTCTTAGTGGGCAAAACAGTGAAACAAAAGAAGTTTCTGAGTGCACCTTTCTTGGAAGCAGCTCAGCACTCCTACTCGTGCACTTTGCATAGCTGCTGCCCCACGAGCTGTCAAACCGCAGAGATTGTCAAAGCTAACACGGCACTCCTGCATTCTTGCCTGAACACATTTAAAAATGTAGGCTATCTCTGAGGCTCACCTGACATAAAACACCTTCAGAAAAACAATGGCGATCACAGTCCAAAAAGCAAACACATATGAATACTTTGGGACTCATCATGACATCAAGGCTCTCAATCCAAGCACAGGCTGTAGAAAGGACTTGCTGTGACTTTTCTAGCTATTTCATTTTGTAGAAAATTTGCCAGATCTCTTATGCTCCTCTGTAATGTGTCACTGCTCAATGGTATCTCTCTGAAAAGCTTACTTTCTGGTTCTACAGCCAGAACAATTTTTCTCAGTTCTCCATCACTGAATGGTTTCCTTGCTTGCCTCAAAAATAGTGCAACTTTAAAAGCAGCCACTTGAATCTGATCCTCTTTACTGAAAAAATCTTTGAGCCGCCACTGTTGTCTTTCAAACTTGGTTTTTGCATCATGTAACAGTTTGCGCCTCCGAAACTCATTGTGGTAGTTCTGTTCACCCCTGCATGAGTGCTATAGTGATGTCACATTGCATAAATTTTGATTTGATGAATTTTTCTCTTACAAACAGCGCACACTGCAACTTGCTCAGAAGCGGAATCAGACGGCTTCAGAAACACAAGAAACTGCATTTCCCACTCGTCTTGAAATGTTCTTCCTTCCATGTTCTGCTTTTCTTAGAGGTGGCTCCTGTGGGACCATCTCTGTGTCATAGTCACAGGCACTATCTGGCACTGATTATTTGAAATACTTTCTGATATTCATTTGTGTCTTTAACTCTTTTGCCTTCTGCCACAAACAGTCACAGCCTGTTCAAACACCACCCAGTGGTTTTGCCGATGATGAAGTTGACCAGTAGCTGCTTACGGAGCTACAGTAGTGAGAGATGTAAAAACACAGTGTGAATATGTTTTGTTATTTGAAAGGAAAGCACATCTACGTAATTCAGCTCTGCCTGCGCTGTAGCAATATTTAGAAGAGAATGAGTCTGCATTATAATTTATGGTGTTTACAAGGCAACTTTAAAATTTATATCTCAGCGATTGTTGGGGTGCTTTGGTCTGGTGCACAGGAGTATTTTAACTTCTGTATTTGGGGGAGCAGGGATGTGTGGATTTAACCAGGACTGAACTGGGCCTTATGGGTGGGTGATGTGAACAACCGCCCATGGTGCCCTGGTGAGGCGAGCACCAGGGACAAGAGGCAAGGAGTGGGGCAGGTCTGGGGTGCGAGGCTGTGGAAGGGAGCTTGGGACAATGTGGGGGAGGCAGCAGGGCCCATGGGTGATGGGGTGGGGTGCCTGGGAGGCAGCGGGAACTAGGGGCAATGGAGGCAGTGCTTAATTTATAATGAAAGAAGTGTCAGGGCTCAAGCTGGGTGGCTGCTGGCAGGCACCCAGCTCTGAAGGTAGGGTGGCATTGGGTTGCTAACTGTGCTGTGGAAAGTGATATTTGTATCTTTTTAAATACCACTTTTCACAGCAAATCCTGGGAAATTGAGACCTGGATGGAGGGGTGGGAGATGAGGGGCTGAGGCCGATGGATGGAGGAGGCACCACCACCACATGTCCGGGGCTGATGGGCGGCGCCCTGGGTCAGCACCTGCAGCATTCCATGGTTGATGCCCACTGCCACGTGGCTGGGGGTCAGCACCTGGGGCCAATGCTGTGTATTTGTGCCTGCTGCCGCATAACTGGGGCCAGGGGTTGGTGTCCAGGGCCAGCACCTACTGGAGCCTGCTTTCCTGCGACAGGGGCCGAGGGTTGGTGCCCAGGGCCAGCACCCGCTGGAGCTCACAGTCGGCACCGGAGATGTGTACCTGGGGCTCCCCCCCGCCTGCCACTTGCCTTGCCCCTCCCCTCCTCACCCAACCCCGACTGTCCATGGGCGGCGGGTATAATAGGTGGCACTGCCACAGCAGCCAAATCTTTGGTTGCTAGGTTTGGTGGAGAAGTTTTTGCTTTATTATGCCCCATACAGGTTCCAGGCCAGCTGAGGAGGTACTATGTGCTATTCAGCTTCCTGGATTCCTCAGTAATCTGCCTGGACTCCAGGGAAATTACTGAGGAACCCAAGAAGCTGAGTACCACATCCTCAGCTGCCCCAGAACCTGCCTGGGGCATAGCAAAAGCATCTTTGAAGAGATGCTTTTCCCCTGGGCCGGCTTGGGTCTGGGGAGGGGAGGTCCGACTGCGGTTGGCCTGGGGCTTCTCCAGGCAGGTGGATGCCGGGGCTCCTCCAGGCAGGTGGGAGCTCTCGTGGCTTTGGCCGGCCTGCAGCTCCTCTGGCCGAGGAGGAGGGGCGCTCAGGGCTTCTCCAGGCAGGGGGCTTGTGGCTCCAGCCACAGAGATGTCAGGAGGTTTGGGGGCTCTAGCTGCCGGGAGGGGGGGTGCAAGGATTGGAGTCCTTCTCTTTGCTCCATACCAGGTAGCAAAAACCATTTTCAACAAATGCATACACTGATATTATACCTTTTAAAACTGATCCTGGTAACTCATTCTCCATCTTTGGTACATTTTCCACTGAATCTGGCAAGTCGTAATCATATTCAGTAACTCTTTCCATTTCTAGGCTATGGTGTTATTTATCTTACAGTACCAGTATTCATTCTTCTGTACCATGAGTGGGTTTACAAATTTTAACAAGGAACATGCAACCATATACAGCATGATTCTACACACCTGGATGGCACCCTGCAACAGAGAACAGAGAAAAAATTAGTGCAATGTTGAGGTTATTGGTTACCCTTCCACTCCTTAAGTTGTGTAGAGTGGAACCATTTGAGGAGCCTTTTCTTGCCTGACTTAACCTCTACCTGATAGGTAGTGGGACTGGCTTTATTTGTTATCACTACCGGACCCACTGACCAAAGCCTCAATGGATGATGTTTTTCAGAATAGAACTGGTACAGGACCTTGTCCCCAACGTGCCACTCAGTAACTCTTAAGTTTGAATTAAGCTTCTTGTCCATTTGACATATGTTACATTGTAGCTGGACAGCTACCTCCCTCTACGCGTTACTGATGGTTTTGAGTAATTGGCCCATATATTGGTCCATTTGCACCAGAGGTTGGTACAGATCTGGAGGGACCCCTCCTCCCAGCCACAATAGTTCTAGGGTTCTCATGGGCCTCCCTGTTAACACTTCATGGGGCATGTACCCATGTGACCCTACAGAGGACCTAATTGCCATTAATACAAAAGGCAGCTTTTTGGACCAGTTTTTTACTGAAACTCACTATAATTTTTCGGAGTGCAGTCTTGATGGTTCTATTTGTGCATTTAACTAGCCTGGAGCTCTGTGGGTGGCCTGCTATGTGAAACCTTTGTTTTATGTTTAGAGCCAGGCAGATGTTTTTAAGTAGGTCCCCGACAAAATGAGGCCTCTGGTCCGAGTCTATGATCTCTGAGAGGCCAAAGCGGGAAAAATCTGCTCTAATAGTAAGCGTGCTATGGTGGCGGCGATGTTGTTTCTCGCTGGGTAAGCCTCCACCCATTTGGAGAATGGATCCATCACTACTAGACAATAGTAGTTCCCCTGCCCAGAGCGTGGTAAAGGGCCAATGTAATTGATCTGGAGGCAGTGCCTTGCCCCCCTGACTAGCTGGTGTAAAACTGGACCCTTCCTGACTCGGTAGTCTAAATTGTTCTCAGCATAGATGAGGCAATTCCAGATGTGTTTTCAGCATCTTTTACAACCTCTGGCCACCATCCAACTGTTAAGATTCTTTTGACCATCTTTTCCATACAGAAATGTCCTTGCTGATGGGCGAGCATGATTAATTCTTTGCTGAGACAGCTAGGGATGACCAGAACTGGAATTTCATCTTTAACCTCTATTCTTCTAGCCATGACCAGGCCACTTTGACGTTGGAAGATATTGTAGTCCCTGTAATGTTGTTTCTCCAGGAGGTCCTTGATCTCCTCATCTCGCTTTTGTAGCTGCACAATATTCAGATGACTTAAGACTTCTGTAGACTGCAGCTGGCAAATAATATCTTTAGATTTGTTCCACAATGTTTCAGGGCCCATGAGTGCAGGTTGTTTGGGTAAGCTGTCCACTCTGTTATTCAAAACTGAAATTTTGGCCATGTTTTTTCTGTGGGCTCTGACTTTAAATAGAAATGTTCGTCCTTTCCTGCTCTTTGCCAATCTCCAAGCATGCAGGAGGTATCTGGCGTGTGCCACAGACTTCTTGTGAGCAGTCCTCATATCTCTTGCCATCCATATGGCCCTTAAGACCCAGTCTGAATCTGAACAGATCATAATGGCCAAGTCCAGGTCTGTGGCATCTAAGGCGCCTGCAATAGCTACGATCTCTGCAGCTTGTGCAGAGTGTGGAACAACCGTACCTTGCAGCACCTTTCTAGTGTTGACTTGGAGCACAGCATATCCAGTGTGGGGACTTCCTTGTTGATGGTAACTGCTACCGTCCATGACCCATGTATCTCTGGCTGCTTCTTTTGCTTTCTCCAGATGGAATGGAGATATGATGGTAGGTATCTCTTCTGTCAGCAGTGGACATTCGTGTTGCTCACCCTGGATCAAAAGGGCAGATGGGACCATTGACAAGGTTGTCACTTTGTCCATTTGAACCTCCCTATTAAGAAGGCTCAGCATCCATCCTGCTAGGCGAGGACTGGAGACTCTGCCATCGTTAGCCCTCCCAGATAAGATGTAGCATACTGGTGTGTGGGTAGTATGAAACACAACTGGGGACATACCGATGATGTATTCCCAATGTTGCAGGGACCAGATAAGGGCTAAGACCTCTTTTTCACACACTGAATACCTCTTCTCCACTTCGGACAGATGCTTAGATCCATAAGCCACCAGTTTTAAACTGGCTCCACTTTGTTGCAGCAGCACAGTGCTTAACCCTTGCTCTGTAGTGGCAAGCTGTAGATGAAAAGGCTTGTCAGGATATGCAAACGCCAGAGCTTGCACGAAAGCTTGCTTAATCTTGCATACCGCCTCTTGTTCTTGTTCTCCCCATACCCAATCCTGACCTTTCCTTAGGAGGGCATAGAGGGGATGAGCGATTTCAGTGTAGCCGTCAATAAAGTCTCTGGAGAATCCTGCCAGGCCTAAAAAGGATCTCAGAGAAGAAACATCCCTGGGTGCTGGTAGCTTACAGACGAGATCAACTCGATTTGCATCCGGGCAAGGGCCATTAATTCCCAATTCCACTCCTAAATATGTTACGGGCTGCTTTACCAGCTGTGCCATGTATGGACTTATTAAAAACCCAGTCTGTTGGATGACTCTCAGCACCTCATCTAAAACCATCAGGTTTTCTTCTTGCGACTTAGTGGCAACTAGGATGTCGTCCACATAACTAATCACCTTATCCTTGTGGGCAAGATATTTCCACATCCTAGTTATGAAGCGGTGGCGTAACAGGGATCCATTATGTAGCCTTGGGGTACCCTTGTAAAAGTTACTCGTTGGTTATCAAAGGTGAAAGCAAATTTATACCAACTCCTGTGATTCCAGGGTATTGAAAAGAAAGCGTTGGTAAGATGAATAACAGAACCACTGCGCTCCTGCCACTATTGCTGCCATGATTTCAGGGAATTTCACTACTACAGGTGCTAATCTCCGTGTAACTTGATTTAGGGCTCAATAATCAACTGTCAGCCTCCAGAACGGGGCATAACAGATGCTGGCAGTTTCAATTAGGACTCCCTGTGCCTTTAAAAGGTCTATGGTGCTGTGGATCCCTTCCTGGGCCTCTCGTGAGTATTTATATTGCCTTTGTGGCCTCGGGTCTGGACCCTCCACCATAACCTCTGCCTGTATCTTGCCATAGTCTAATTTATTTTTGGCAAACTTATTAGGGTACTTGTCAGTAATTTCAGCAATGTCCAGTTCCCAGAGAGGCTTTTCTAAACTGGTTGGGACTTTCAGCGCACTCACCCTGTGTGAAATAGGCACTATGACACCTCCTTCCCCATTCTGACTTTGGGCAAGCATTTGATTTGGGAGGTCTACTATGACATTTAACCTTTTTAAAATATCCATCCCCAGGATGCCATGCCCATCTAGTTTTTGTATTCTGAGGGAGGCCTCCACCATCAATATCCCAACTATGCACTGAATGGGCTGCGAGAATGGCACTGTGCTTTCTTTCCCGTTACAGCTTTCAAACACTTTAAGCTCTTGGACTGGTAGTTGTTTAGCTAAGGGGGCAGCTTTTGTGCAAATGATTGACATAGTGGCCCCAGTATCCAGGAGCATTGTTTGCTGAATGCGTCCAAACTCCCCAGCCAGCCAGATGTCAGTGACTGGCCTCCTCCCCCACCTATTGTTGTTAATGGTGGCCACACATGAAGGGAGCGGGAGAGCTTGGCATCCTCAAAATGAGCACTGCAGCGCTCCCAATTCAGTGGGAGCTGCTGCTTTGGCTGCTGGCTGGTCCCCTTCATACCTGGACAGCCTTCTGAATAACTCGTCTGTTGGCAGACGATCAATCTGGTCCCTGATTTGATCATTGAATAGTCTTTTCCAGAGAACCAACCTGAAACCCCATGACTCATTAGCAGTATCCTGATTGTAATTTGAGTCCCGAGCTTTAACATAGTTGTTGTTACCGTTCTTATCTTTAAAATCATTGCCCTTTTTATAATCAACACCCTGAACGGGAGAAACCTTTTCCTTGCAGCCTGAGCTGGGATAGGCTTCCCGTTGCAGTTCATATGCCTTCCTAGCTCGGCTTTCCAGCTCTTTTAGGCTGACAATTCGAGGGTTGGCAGGTCCCATGGTAGCTGGAAGTAGACCCTGCATGAACATTTCCCTGAAATCAAGGGTGTCACAAGTGGCAACGCCGTTGGTAATAGGTGACATAACCGTTAATCAATTTAGTAGATGTTTCCATGCAAGGAACTTTTCAGGACGTTTAGAAGACTTTTGCTTTTCTGAATACATTTTACCCAACACATTCTCATAAGGGTGATACAGTTTTATCACAGCCAAGTATATTTCTACTACCTCATCAACACTAGCCATTTGGACTTCATTGGGTAAGGCCCCAAACTCATCATTGTTCACACACTCCTGAATTAATGCTATGGTGTGCTCTTTGCTTAGGCCAGCTGTACTACTTAGCTTAGGTAACCAATCGCGGGCACTTTCTTTATTTAATGGGGCCATTTGTTTGCCCATCGCCCTGGCCTGTTCCGGCCCTAAGGCTCGGATCTCATAACACGGGTCTCTGGTGGCCTATTGAGCACTGCAGTGGTAGTGATGGTGTAGCAGGGATGAGAGATTTCAGAGTGGTAGCCGTGTTAGTCTGTATCAGCAAAAAGAATGAGGAGGACTTGTGGCACCTTAGAGACTGACAAATTTATTTGAGCATAAGCTTTCATGGGCTAAAACCCACTTCATCGGATGCATGCAGTGGAAAATACAGTAGGAAGATATATATATATACACAGAGAACATGAAAAAATGGGTGTTGCCATATCCACTATAACGAGAGTGATCAGTTAAAGTGAGCTATTATCAGCAGGAGAAAAAAAAACTTTTGTAGTGATAATCAGGATGGATCATTTCCAACAGTTGACAAGAGGGTGTGAGTAACAGTAGGGAGAAAAATAAGCATGGGGAAATAGTTTTTACTTTGTGTAATGACCCATCCACTCCCAGTCTTTATTCAAGCCTAATTTAATGGTGTCCAGTTTGCAAATTAATTCAAATTCAGCAGTTTCTCATTAGAGTCTGTTTCTGAAGTTTTTTTGTTGTAGTATTGCATCTTTTAGGTCTATAATCGAGTGACCAAACCGGACAGTCTCTACATAAAAGAATAAATGGACACAAATCAGATGTCAAGAATTATAACATTCAAAAACCAGTCGGAGAACACTTCAATCTCCCTGGTCACAGAAATATTTCTTTTGTAGCTTGCGTTCGGAGGGCCCTGGACCTCAAATCACCTGACGACCAATTTTGGATCGAGGCGAGAGGAGCACAGGATCGGACTGGATCCAGAACCAGGTAAGTTGATGACTCTGGATATGCAAGATACCAGACAGATAAGTTCAGTTAGATGGTATATGCCCTCCTTGACAACGCTGGTCTCTTGGTCCGTCTCCCTCCAAAGGAGCTGCATTCGACTGCCTCTCAGATGGACAGTGACAGCTAACAGTCATGGAATCCTTTTTAAAAGCACCAGGGTGCCAAAGTTCCACAGTGACTCCTGCTGGAACTGGATTTCATACAAGAGTCTGTCAGCTTTTTCCGACCTTAGCGCAAAGCACACAAAAATGTCCAAGAGGACATAACTTTACCCCAACATTGAACAATTGTCATAACTATTCATAGAAACAGTACTAAAACATCATCGAGCACACAACACATATGTTTTTATCCAACAATGGGTGCCACTGGAGGGAATCTTCTCCCCTCCTCATATGTCTGTGGTTCTAACCCTTCTTCAGGGGCAGTTGGTGGAGTGTAACTATCAGTGTACTCATGGGGTGCTGTACAGTTTTCAAACCTACCCCCTCCCGATTCACCAGACTCATAGCCCCTCAAAGGATCTGTGTGTATTGCACCAATGACCCCTTGTTTTTTCTGCAGCTAATCTTTTAAATTTTAGATTTTCTGATTACAGCTTACATGATTCCCAGTTCCTTCTTTTACTTTCTTAACTTTCTTTACTAGTTCTCTCACTGCAGTCTGGGAGTCTTCAAGCTTTTTAGCACATAATTTTCCTTTTCTTTCTTTAATAAGCTGCTATTCAGGTATTTTACCTGCTGCTCAAGCTGATTAAGCTGCAGTGTCTTATTGAGAACCTGTGCTAATGCTGTGTTATGTTTTGCTGTAATCTTCTCTATTTCAGCTTCCTTAGCACTAAGGTGGCTTTGAGTTTTGGAAGCTGCTTCCTGATGGACTTTTAACTGTTTGTCTCATTCTTTTGCCACCATGACTAATCCATAAATCAAGGCTCTTTTCTTTGCCTTTTTCTTGAGAGAGAGTTTGGAAACCATGAATCTTTCCCAGGTCTTACATAATTTGCCTAAGGCATCCTCCCCCGAAAATAGTCCCCTGCCCACAGATTCTGGTTTTCCCAAATAAATTTACAAAATACTCGAGGGAGTTTTTATTTGTCTGCCTTGTCCAGCCTGTGATTATGAAGATCTTCTCTGCCATCTTACCCTTAGCAGTAGCTGGTGCCCTACAGTACCTGGAGTCCGAGTGTGCCTGTGCCAACCGGACTTGCTTCCAGCTGGGGCTTTATCCACACCTTCTGGGCCCACCTGACAATTAAGCGAGAAGGCCGGGATGCAGCCCACATTCACTGGACCTCAGTGGGTCGGAACACAAAATGGTTCTCACCCGAGTTTCACTGAGTGAGCCACGACCACCAAGCTTCCACGATCAGGACTGACCAGGTCCGTGGATCTGAAAGCCAGACTCTATGCTCATCGGGCCTTTCAGCCAGGGTGAAGCAGCACACCTAAATGGTGCCTGCTACTCTAAGCTTGGTCTTTCCAGTTGAAGAGAAGACAGCTCAGTCGCTATCCCTTTCCTTCCCAAGGCCTAGGGACCTTTATGTTCAAACCAATCTGGGTAAATAATAAGGTAAGAAGTGGGCAATTTAAAAGGGTTCCAAGGTGACTAAAGTGGCAGTTGGTATTGCGATTAATGTGGCAGCTAATAACAGGATTTTAAAGCTGGGTCCTGCCGCATTGGTCACCAAATCTATTGTCCTCTTAATGTTGTAACAGCAGTTGAAAAGTAATCAGAGATTGGTGTTCACACCCAGACGCAGTATCTATCACCTGTTAAAAATCCTCATGACCCACCCACCTTCCCAGGTGAGTGAAAACTGAACCCAGATTGAAGGTGCAAATCAAAATGATTTTATTTAGGGAAACAAACACAACTGGGAACTAAGGGGATAAACAGAGAGAGAGCAGTAAAATAACTCAGTGGTTTTGAACCAGTTGGGCTTGAAGCCCGGCTCAGCGTCAGCTCGTGTACGACCCTTAACAAGCTAGGAGTATCTATAATAAAGTCCGTTTTTATACTTGCAGGTTGATGTAAATAGCTCATGATTGGACAGCAGACAGCTGGTCTCGACCCAGGTTATTGCAGCAGCCGTTAGGTTCTGGGCCTTCTACTGCTGAAGGTGGTGTCTAGCAGGAGGAACACAGAACCTGATGGAGCTGGTGGAACAGTTCAGGACACTCCTTGATGATCTGCAGGTGAGTACTGACGACAGATGTTGACTCTCGGAATGTGTGCATATAACTGGTTTACAGGCCACCTCTGTGGCGGACAGCGTTCACGCTGGGTGCGACGGCCTTATATAGACTTTAGTGCGTGAAAATCCTAACGTGAGAGACCCTTCTGGCATCTTCCCTTTCTTTCCCACCATTAGGGAAAAGGGGCATCAAAGTTCAATATAGAAGAGCTTACATTGTGGAGTCCAACAACTGTTTAGACATATTCAAAACGACAAAGCCAACAAAATGACTATTGTGTACATAAGCATCAGATAAACCATATATAAACAGTACATTAACATGACATAATACAGAAACTTACAGAACATTACAGAAACCTAAAATAAAGTCCTACAGTGGAACTCTGCCAGAGGATGTTGTGAAGGCCGAGACTATAACAGAGTTCAAAAAAAGAACTAGAAAAATTCATCGAGGATAGGTCCACCAATGGCTATTGACTAGGATGGGCAGGGATGGTGTCCCTAGCCTCTGCTTGCCAGAAGCTGGGAATGGGCAACAGGGGATGGATCACTGGTGTTGTTCATTCCCTCTGGGACACCTGGCATTGGCCACTGTCAGAATACAGGGTACTGGGCTAGATGGACCTTTGGTCTGACCCAGTATGGCCGTTCTTATGTTCTTAAGAACAACAGTTATGGTGTTACCCCATGATTTGGGCCAAAGGCACTCCAATACTGGCTTGCCTATAACCATAAATTGATT
The DNA here is from genome assembly GCF_965140235.1 of Caretta caretta. NCBI lineage: Eukaryota > Metazoa > Chordata > Testudines > Cheloniidae > Caretta > Caretta caretta. The sequence goes on from NC_134207.1 coordinate 179,623,443, forward strand.
GTCAATCTATTTTGTCCAAATGGGTAATAAGGTGGTGACCCGCCCTATAAGAATTGCCAGGGTTTTACTAGGGGGCTTATCTCCGACCGCAGAGGACTCTCCGGAGCAGGCTGATCCTGCTAACTCTTGGAAGGACACGGATTGACATACAAGAAGTAAGTTTTCGAAAATAAAGTATCATCTTTTTTTTAAAGGAAATAAGCAGTTACAGTATATTTAATAAAGCCAGAAAGAGTACATTATATTCTAAAAAATAACATTTAAAATGGAATAATAAAAAATAAAAGACACAGATATCATAAGAATGGCCATGCTGGGTCAGACCAAAGTTCCATCTAGCCGAGTATCCTGTCTTCTGACAGTGGCCAATGCCAGGTACCCCAGAGGGAATGAACAGAACAGGTAATCATCAAGTGAGCCATTCCCTGTCATTCATTCCCAGCTTCTGGCAAACAAAGGCTAGGAATCATAGCATACATAGATGAATATAGCAGTTATAATGTGATACTTAAGGCATATAGAGATCTCTCATACACCTGCATAGAGTTCTAATGCAGTGTCATTATACAGTATCACAGTTGCTTACAAAATAACAAGAAGAGCTTCTTTTCACTTGTACAAGAAGACATTACAAGTTTATATATTGAAAAGGCATTACAATTTAATATTACCATTCTGTGAGCGGTGGCTAAACGATCACAGAATGGGGTGGGGTGGATCACACTCAGGAGCAGACAGCTTTATTTTCAGGCATACCCAGTCATTCTTTCAAAATAGATATAAAATTATACTTCTTCTACAATCCCTCTGGATCGTCTCAGTCCTTCTGTCTATTGCCTGCAGTCTTCTCCTGTTGCTGCTTTTCTCTGATCTTCTCCACCCACACCCGCCTGTCAGCATCTCCTTATATTCTGTTTCTGCCCTTCTCTGGTTGGTTGATCTTTTAAGCTCAGTAATTAGCCTGCGCGGGTGGCCGCTGTTCAACCAATCAACTCTGCCTCTCATTTGAATGTCTCCTCCTCCTAACCCTTCCCTTCAGGTGTTTTGGAGTGAGTTGAGTCATTCCTGTTTGAACTTTATTTCACCCCTGTTTCTGATCTGCTATTGGCCAATTTAGTCTGTGTCCTCCATCTTTGATGTTTTCTAATGTAAAATCAATGTGGCTGCCATTTTGGATTTTTAGCTATGCACTAGTATTAATTATAACTTATCTATAGCCTCAAATCTAAAACTAACTACTGTTTTATGCAAGCCAAAACATCATAATACTGTCACCACCATTGTTATGCTACTTTGGGGAGATAAGTTTTTAACGATGTGTCTTTCCCTCTCTGCCGTTGTCTGTCAGCATATCTCTGTCCAGGGTGCTGTGAGAGTTTTTCAGAGCAGCTGAAAAGCAAAATTCTTCTTGCTGGGTTGTAAACTTGTTTATCAGTTCAGCACTTCATAATTGGGTGAGTTCCATGGCTCTGTGATCTTGTCCAATGTTGGCTCAAGGCTCTCATATTCTCTGAACAGATATGTCTTCGTACTGGCACAATTCCTCACTACTCTTGATTCCCACCTTGGTCACACTTGTGTGCCTAAGTAGTTTTGTTTAATGCTTATGGATAGTATATACTTTAGCTGTCTGAATTTTCGTTTAGTCCAGCACACCAAAACAATAAGCATAATTGCCATCAAAACTTGGAGTGCTAAGATTATCACAATAGGATATAAAATCATATTAAGAAATCCTGTTGCTGTGGGAGACCATCCCAAAAGCACTTCCCACCAGTTATTTTCAATACTACTTTTTATACACTCAATTACTTGTTTAATATTCTTTGTAGAGTGGTGAACAGTAATTGTAACCCTTTGTGCATTCTTCTCAGCTTTTTGTAATTGTTTTTCCAATTCAGGATGATCAATTAATTTCTTAATTAAACTTATATCTAAAGGTATGGGGTTGATCCTTTTATATATTGATACTGATCCTCAATTTTTCCACTCTCAATTTCAGGTAGTGTGAAATTGAAATCACAACCAATCAGTGAAGTAATATTACAAAAACATTTGTTCTCAAAAGAATTATGAGTTATACATGTGATTCACCAGTTTGTGTCGCTGTCCTCAGTCTAAACTGCTCGTCATAATTAAACCAAGACATGCCCCCGAATGTATTGAATGCTCACCTAATTATATCCATATATTTAAAGAAGGCTGAGCTTTTCTCTGCTACAGCACCTGCATAGATAAGAAAGGCAGCCTCCCAATTTTCCCATATTCTAAGTATCCTTGGCCACATAGGTATCTCTCTGTTCCACTTGATTTGTCCTGGCTTACTATCTGTCAACACCTCCCTGTGCAACAGTGATAATATGTACATGTATTTATCTCTCAGGATTTTATCTCTAGTAGTATTGAGAAGGTGAACTCCCACTGGGTCAGCCACCCTAGCATAACAGTACTTGGGACTGACCATTAGGGCATCCTCAGTGCCCTGCTGCCCCCCAGCTACCCCAGGGAGAACAACTCTATCCCATGGGGTTACAATCCTTGACAATGGGAGAGTTGAAAGGTGCCTAGAACTCCCCTCCCCCAAAGGGCTCCCCTGCCCATGCAGGGGGTCTGCACCACCTGCCTATCGCCTGTCTCCCAAACTTGTGCCCCTGCTGGGCATCCATTACTACCCCATCTAGATCCTTCACTCATGGATGCCGCCAGCTGTTGCAACAACTGCAAGTTAGTTTATAGCCGCTGAGAAATACCATTAGCCTCTGTATAAGGGGTATACATACTAGGCGAGTTTGATACAGCTTCTAGGACTCCAATTCCTCACCCTGGCCTATTTATTACCCCCTTTAGATCCATCTTC